>NC_136707.1:17909692-18127192 GCF_947650265.1 Symphodus melops | reverse complement strand
GAACTCATTGGCTTTTGCAACCATCATCAAAGTCAACACTCAAGGAACTGCAGTTTGTGTTGGTTTTTTTGCATCATTCATTAAATCATGTCTCAAAAAACCAATGTCTCTCCTTGAGTAAGCAATGGTGACATCATCCTTTGATTTGGAAATTCACAAGTCCACACAAATCCATAAAAAAAATGCTGCTTTATTTCAATTTAGCATTTTATGTTTGAAACTAACAGAAAACTTTATTTTACACTGTATATACAGAGTTAACTATTTCTGCTTTTGTAGAGTGCAGGTCCAAATTTACAAAATAATATGCAATATGCAAACATTTGCACAACAAATTAGCAGTACTTAAGGTTACGCTCTAAAAGCACATCGTTTGGCCTCAGGGCTTGCTTGCTATTGCATATGTATTGCATAAGCATTCCCCTAAATCAAGCACACTGGATAGATGCCGGATTCTTTGATTTAATGCAATCTATTAATGTAAGTATTGTTTTTTTTTTAAATAACCACAGGAAATTATACCTACAGTAGTTAGGTTAGCATTTCCTGTACCGACAACAAAACAAAACCATAATTAATACTGTGGGTAGACAAAGGAGTGAACATAAAGAAACTGCAGCATCACTTCAGAGATTTGCTTCCTGCAGCAGATTTGCTGGCTGCAGGCAATCTGACAAAACAACCCATCAAAAAAAAATAAAAAATGATGGTGCCTTCATAAGACGTAAAAAAGGAAAGTCACATATTATACAAAAAATATTTAGTCTTTAGCCTTTCAACAAAATCTTCCCCATGTTTTGCCTGCTTAACTTTTCATGAAATGGGTGCTCAAACAAGCGGTTTGGACATTTTCCCTTTATGACATCACAAAGATTAGTAGGTAGGTGAGTGGGTGACACTCAAAACAGCTAGGGTTCTTTTTCTGCCCTCTGGGTTTGCCTTTCCACTGTAAACAATGAATAGAGCATAGTGCAAGAAAGCCTGAGCCTCCCAAGTCTTTCAAGATGGGCGTGGTGTAATACAGCTCATTTGCATTTAAAGCCACAGACACAGAAACAGCCTGTTCTGAGGAGGGCTGGAATAGAGGGGTTTGTAGACATGATCAAGTACAGGATCAGAGTGGATTTTTGGCAAGAACGTTCACATGTGTGTTTTGGGGACTTGTGGGAATTATTTAAACTTGTGGAAAAAGTAGTACAATACATGTGACCTATAACAATAGAACTCTTTGATTCTCATCTTATGAGGTACTTAAAGGAAAACTGAAATGCTCTGACCTATTGTTGACATCTAATATTCTACAATAAATAAGTGCACACTGTATGAGGAGTTTCGTTTTTGTAAGAGTTTTTAGAGGACTCTAAGTATGCAGAGTATGTGTGATTATTTCTTCAGTCTAGTTCAAACTCTACACCAGTTTATTTTTGTCAACTCTCCCAAGTGAATGCAATGAATACCAAGCCTGTCATGGCTCTATAATCATACACTGTTTACATTTTTGCACTTGTGTTTTTCTTCTGCATAGTTAAGGACATGAATCTTGTACTCTTCACTAAAATGCAAATACATTAGACACTTTTCAGAGGTTGCATTCCTTCTTAATCTAATTACATTTCAGCAGGAGTATGGAAATTACATTTAAAGATCATGCTCAAAAATAAATTCAACCAAGTGTTTTGACCCCTCAGAATTCCTTAAAAGGGTTGGTAGCAAACTTAGCGTCACTCATAGTCTTGCACACAGATGTGAATCAGTGGCATTTTTTATGTTGTCAAGGGGACCAAACAGCTAAAAGCCGCAGGTCAAAGAACTCTCTTAAGTACACAAATCCATACAGAAAACACTCAGTCAGCCACGTGCTTCTTTCAAAGCAAAGTCCAGGTATACTCTTTGAAAAGATGCCATGAAGCACTTCATCCATCTTGCATACCTGAAGCCTGACTAATGCTGCAGGAGGCACAGCATGTGCTTTCAGTGGGAGCCAAGGCGAAACATCAAATCCAAGAATACCCTGAGAATATTTGTGTCCTTTCCAAGTTGAAATTGAGGAGCGCACTCTTCATCATTGTGAGGAAGGTGAAGACCTTGTTCAGTTTTTAGAACAGCTCGCGTGGTCTTTTTTTTTTTTCTTTTTTTTTTTCTACAGATGTGTACAGGGTGTGTTATTGCACATCAGGCTTGTCAAACCCAGACATGCATCCAAACTGTAGCGATCAAAGACGTTCTAACATCACCTCAGTGACGGGCCGTTATTTGTGATGCAGAAAATACCGACAGTTGCAGCCCTTGCTCTCTCACGCAACAGACAAGGATGTTGCCTATATAAACTGGAAAGAAGAAATGCAAGCATGCCAGAGTGAAAGAATCTTCAGATTTTTAAAAGAGTTATCAAGTGTTTTGGAAAACATAATGAGCACAGACTTGTGTTTTTCATCCAGAGCTGGGTGGAAGGTTCAGCCTTCTGTGACTTCAATAAATAACATAATGAGAATCATCTCTTTGGTGTGTCAGAGATGTTGGGGATGAAAAGCTGGCCTTCTGTGATCCCTTTGTTCAGCTGGAGCAGGAAGCAGTAAGCGCTAGTTATTAAAGCTAGCTTATTAGTAGCAGAGATCCAATTATGGGTTGTTGCCACACAAGTCATACTTAAAACTCATGACCCAGCAGAGTCTTGAAGTGCACCAACAGAAGAACAACGTCTCTCCACCATCTGGTTATTGTTTTCTTGTATTGTGGAGATTTTGTAATCCGAAATGTCAGACACATTTAGATTGCAACATTTGTTCGAACATGGCTTATTTTGTCAAATAAGAACTGCTAACAAATGGTTCAAATGTCCTTGCAAAATGATGAATCTCCATCCACATCTGTTCCATGTCCTAATTATATACACACACATGCCAAATGCTCCTTCTTAACACAATCTGAACTCTGCTGTTGAAGATGTGTGGTAAGGACAAGATAAAAGTGAAGGAGTTTTTTGTCGACAAGAATAGTTAAAAAGGGGCCTCCAATTGAGCCTAAAATGTGGCATCGTTGTCAGAAAGTATAGGCCGGTTAAAGCCATCAGATACTGTGATGATTTTTATTTTATTTTTTTTAAATATGCACTTCAATCAATTCTCCAGCCATAACAGTAACAACAAGTTGGGAGGTAGTATAGGTCCTATAGTAGTACAGTATAGGTGATTCCTCCGTGGATATACTGTGGCTACCACTATAAACTAGCAAAGAAGAACTGATATCATGAGACACTTCCTAACAGCAACCGTGTGGTGCTAGCAAGAAATATCAAGTTGGTCAGAGTTAAGAAAATCTGGGGAATTTGAAAAAAAAAAAAATAATAAAAATCTCCAGGATGTGTTTTGGTACTAATACGGAACCGACTGCCTTCTGATTCAGGTATCAGGAAAAAAAATAATATTAAGACACCTAGAGACATTTTTAGGGTGGTGAAAAAGAACTGTCATTTGTCATTATAATTGCTAATAAAAATGTAAAGTTATCAAGAGTTAGCACAAATGCCATCCATTTAGTATCGTCTTCCCCTGGTAGCTGAGTGATTCATCACGATTTCATCATTTTCACGATACAAGCGCTTCCAATAAACGCGGAGAAAGTCTGAATTTATCACAATAAAAAAAAAAAAAAGACGATAAATGTAGTAAAGCAATGCACCCTCAGCATGTTAACATTTGACTAGTTGTTTGGAGGCATGTAGTGGACTTGCTTTCATACCATTTAGATTCAGTAAGCTGAAGCTATTCCTAATCTAAGACACTGGATCTGCCTTCGACCTCCAAGCCTCAGGGTACACAGATTGATTTTATTTCAAACTACAGATATCTCGGTAATTTAATTGTCGAGTTTGCCTTTAACTTCTCATTCAGCAAATGGACACTATATAAGAATCCAATAGGAGGCATGTTGCTGCAACTTTTAGATCTGTGTTGGACTATGGGGATGTCTTGTACATGCATTCCTCTTCTCAAAGCTTACACACTCTGGACTCTGTATTACAGAGCTCTCAGGTTCATCGCTAATTCAAAATCCCTCATCTGTCACCTATATATTGTTGTTCGCACATTTTGGGCGGTCTTCTCTGACCCTACATAGACTAAAACACTGGCGTGTCCTTATTTACAAATCTATTTTAGGTCTACTTCCTTTACACATTCTGACCTACATCGTTCACAAGAGTACAGGAACTTTTAATCTTTGCTGTCAAGATCTTGTCTTGCTGTTCGAAATGTCAGAACTGAAGTGAGGGAATAGGCATTTAAGTTTGCAGATCCCTTTTTTTTTGGAAAGAGTTACAAAATGAAACTTAATGAGCTGCTCTCCTTGAACGCTTTAAAGTGAATGTTAAATGACTTGGAGGCTGACACAACCGGCTTTGGATCCTCTGCCTGATATATTCATGACTGTGCTTGATCTTGACAAATATTTGCTGTTTGACTGGTTATTTCTTTCAATCTATTCTGTGTCTTACTGGATATTATGTTTGTCAGGGTGGCTGCTCGCTGTCTGTAGGAAACTTTGCTGCCGTCTGTCTTGGTCAGTACACTCTGGATAAAAGAGATTTTTGTTAAATATCAATGACTTTTCTCCTGCTTAAACAAAGGGTTAAAAGTCCCACAATAAGCACTTTACCACAAACACTAATAGGTGTCCCTGTCTACAAACCCCAACATGATGTGAAAAATCTATCCTCTCCTTATTTTGCCTGTTCAACTTTTCAGAAAATGTGTGCTACAACGGGCCATTTGGAGATTTTCCCTTTGTGACATCACAAAGGTCGGTAACCCCTCCCCGAGCTGGGTGACACTCCCATAGCCGGGGATTTATTTTGCCTCCGAGTTTGCCTTCTCACTGTTCAGAATTGACATAGTGAAAGAGAGACCAAGGCACCCCTCCTTCCAGAGGGGCGTGGTCAAATAAAGCTCATTTGCATTTAAAGCTACAGACAGAAACAGCCTTAGGAGTTTATACAGGATAGCCAAATACAGGATCAGAGTCAATTTAGGACAAGAAACTTCACAAACATGTTTGTTATCGAAAAGGTAAATAATATGTGGCCTTTACATAAAGAACAAAAAAAAATAGACCTTAATTTTCTACTCTACTTGTTTTACTCTTAGTTCCAATTAAAATGGTTGAAAGTTTTTGAGGCACATGAGGAAAAAGCAGACATACATCAACTGAGGGTAAAAGATAATATGCACTCTTTATTTTTTGCTTTTCTTTATTTTTAAGTTTTTGCCATTGATACAAAACAGATCTCTTAATGTGGCATGTTATCGCACATTCCCTATTTGACTTACGCTGTACACACTCAAAAGCATCACTTTATGCAAAGCTCTATTTTTGCCATATCAGATCAGTAGTGTAGGTCCACAGGTGTTAAAGAGTTGTGTGTAGGTTTGTTTTTTGGACAGATAGGCATCTGATTGATACTCGATCAGCAAACGCACATGTTCAGGTCACTACATTGGTTTGGGAAGGGAAATGAAATGTATGCAAACTCTTGCAAAACTTGGCGTCATTAACTGATTTCCCAATTAGATATCAAGCTCGTAGTATCCGAGTGGACAAGCTCTGTAATGCTGGAGGTTCCTACCATGACATTTCACAGATAAGCTTTCTTTACAGTGAAGTAAATGACCGTCAGCAAATATATGGCAGTTTGGTTTTAAAATCAGACTAGAAATGAGACTTGATAAATTGTGTTTGGCCTGGAAGTGTCCTACAGGGGGTCTCCGGGGGGGGGGGGGGAGAGACACCAGTGTATCCTGCTGCCGTCGCACACCAAATAATTTGCTCGCCTGAGGTCCAGTTATTTACTGTGTCACACACACACACACACACACACACACCTCGGCATCAGCCACTCAACTTACCCAGCACAGGCGGTGGTTACCACAGCAACCAAGACCCAGACTTGTTTGCCAGCTTTGGTTCTTTGACCAGCCCATTTATATTGTTTGAGGAAAGAAACGCATTCATCTGAAATCCCCCAAAACATTGCTCTCACCCTTCTCATCTGCCACAAAGCAGTACGCTAATAAACAGGTGGTGACGGTGGTCGTTCCTCCAAAAGAACTGCAAATGTAAATTTCGCATGGCAGCTTTAGAGGTAGTCTATGAATTTTTGATGGTGTTGTGTTGGGGTCCGTCAGCTGACCTCCTTGCAGATTTCGCCACAGTCCAAAACAGACAGAACACCACGTATCTGCTGCTTTGAAATAATCAACACAAAAAGTGATGTTGTTGCTTTTTGTTGTTTTACTCCCTTTACATCGCAGCGGTTAACTTTCACTCTGTGGAACTCTCTGAAACGAAAAGCAGCATCCGCACCATGTGGGTATATGCATTGCCTCCATTCTGAACAATAGCATGACTGGGCTGGGGCTCAGAGGAACTCTGTGGTTGCATGCTCAGCTAGCTTGGTGGGTGTAGTGTGGTCCAGAGCTACCCAAAGTAGCAGCAAAAGACGTTACAGTGGCACAATCCACAGGCATGTTAACTGTGACCCACAAATGTAAGGCCATTGTCTGCTACCACTAAAGTCCTGAAATGTTCTCTCCCTCTCTGCCTCTTCAGTCTTTGTAATTACAGCTTCACCCTCCTCAGTAATTAGGGACTATTTCAACAAGGATGTGGAATGTCTCCATCCATTTTCCCCCTCTCTTCATCTCCTCCTCTGCTCCACCCCCGCCATAAAGCATCTTTCTGCAAGGCAAAAGATCATCTTTGGCATGGTCAGGTTTTGTGAATGAACAGAAATATTTGGAGTTGGACGCGCCACGTTGATGAACCGACTTCGGAAGAAGAAAAAAAAACGACCCTTTTTCTATCAGCGCGGAAAGCTTCATCTTCTTCTGCAGTTCAAACTCTGCAGCTTTGCATTTAGCACCGAGCATCTCCAGTCTCTGTCCTTGGGAAAAAGAAAAAAAAAAAACAAAAAAAAAAAACAGCGATGAGTAAAAGAAAAGAGAGAGAATGTCTCTAAACCAACCGCCCCCGGACGTGCAGAGAAGGTGGGTGTGAGGAGCAGTAGTCCTCTCTCTCTTTCTGCATCGCAGTCAAAGGCACAGGCAGCAAATCTGCTGTTCCACAGGCAAGGGGATGTTATGATAACTCCTGCAGTGCATAATGCAATCTTTTCAAAGCTCCAGGCAGCAGCAGGCATAAACTTGTTGAAATACTATATTCTGGAGGCAGATGTTGAAGAGCTGAAGGCTTTTTAAGCGCCATTAAAATGTTTATTAGGAAGGCAAGTGGCGCCTGATGAGATATACTGCGAGAAAGAAGGTAAATAAAGTGATGGATGGTGCCATTATTTAAGTAACGCTCCGGGGCTACTTAGCACAGGACCCACAGGGACAAACAGCGGGTCTGTATACACAGCAGGCTGGGCTGGTTTACACTGGACGCTTTTTTTTTTTTTTTTTTTTTGGGCCGTTTACGAAGCATTAGTCATCAATTACAACTCAACAACTCCTCTCTATCTCTCTCCCTGAAACACTCCCTCCCCGTCTCTGTTCTCCAGCCTTCACCGACTGTAAGTCTTTTTAGCACAATGATATGACAGAAACACATAAGAATAATGGCACATTGTTGCTAAGAGACCACCTGTTCAGATCTCCCACATGAGATTGTGGTGAAGCTGTAATCCTCTTCGTCGTTATCAGAAGATCATTCATTGGAGGGGAAGTGCGAATGTCCCGACAATATTGCAACAGAGCTGGAAAGGGATTATATAACAAGACGCCTTTTAGGCAGAAAAACTCGATTTAAGATCAGGGTTATTAATCAAACACCGCACTGCAGCAGAATCAGACACGTGACACGATGAAGATCCAGGGAGAAGTGACCAATCAGCACGCTTTGATCCGGTCTTTGCCAAACAACTATTTAGCCATCTTCACAACAATAACCATTTGAGTAAAAAAAAAAAAATGGCATATGCAGTTTTCCAGGTTGTGTTGACGATCAGGGAGTGGTGCTGCATGGGAAAATGAGTGTTGTCCCGAGGACTAGTGTAGCTGCGACACACCCTACTCTTACCTTACCTCAGCAGGGTGTGTTCCAAACCTGCAGTGCTTGAACACTTCCTATGAGGAAGACTCGGAATAAGCACAAGTAAAAGTCGGATTGTGCAAAAGGGCGAGTTCAAGAGCTTCCACGTGACCTTCTGTGAAAGGATAAAAGTTTGGCAACAATCAAGAAGGTTTCATTAAGGACTCATTTAACACACAGAGCCATTCTTCTCCGCTAATGGTTTAGCCGTTTGTTTACTTCAGCTCCCGAGCCAGGACGGCCCTCAGACTTCATCCATCGGCATGCTAAGAGGCTTGACCCGGGGCACCACCTCTCTCAGACACAGCGACACGACCAGCTGGTGGACATGACACAAAGACACACACACACACACACACACACACACACCAACACGCAAAGCAGCCAGTGTCAGTCTTAAGTATCTGTCTCATCCCGTCAGCGTGGGGAATGACTAGAAGCCAATCGCCACGTCTGGAACTGCCTGTCTTATGTGAGGGAGGCAAGCTGAAGTGAGTCATGGATGATCACGCCGGGATTGCTGGGTTTTACAGGGTTGACTCCCCTGTCGGCTGAGATAAAGTCATCTCTAAAATCACTAAAAAGGAGTGTCTCCGTAGCCTTTACCTAAAGAGAACAACGGTCACAGTGACATTCTGAAACTCCAGTCTCACCTTCACCGTGCTCCCCGGCCCTGTTTAACACACACACACACACACACTCAACCGGGCTAACATGAGTCACAGCAGCGCAGTTACCCCTTGCATCCCTCCCCTGCGATTACTCAGTTTCTGCCCAGCTGCTGGATGCAATGACTTTGGAGCTGCTGCAACTTTTTTACATCTCCTCCTCCTCAGGAGATGAGATGTCTGGCTGCATGCAAAACAGACAACGTACAATTATTGTCTGCGGCGGCATTCAAATGTGGATGCAGAAGGGAGACTTTGCAGATTTAAAGCGGTGCTGATGCTCTCCTATTCATTTCCCCCTGAAGATTGTGTTAGATGACTTCCTTTTTGGAGCATTCCTATCATGGAGAGGCGCACAAAAGTCTCTATAGTTATCCCTTACAGGAAACTAATGACTAAAGAGTGAGAAAAAAAGGTTGCAAAAAGTCAAAGGTTCAACATCCTGATTGACAGCTTTTAAGAGAATCCCGTCCCGTCTTTGTGCCCTGCAGTCTGCAACTTAAATAATGAGATTGAACTCCGTGTAATTGTCAGTACTCCTGAAGTTTTTTTTTTTTTTGCATCTATTCAATTATTTAAGTAAGTAATTTAAATTTTATCTAATTAAATTATGCAACACGCCTTGCAGCATCAACGTTCCCTCAACGTGGCAAGAAAGTGAAACGAACTGAAGAGTGTTATTTTAGAGCAGGGTTCAGTCACCAAACACGCAGATCAAAAGCAGATATCGATACAAGTGGGTGTTTTTGGGTGGTGGGATTCAACACATAACATACGTACTTAAGAGAACGACTGCTGCTTTTCATCCTTTATGTGTGTTTGGAGTCAACAAAGTTGAACAGTCTCTTTAAATATTAAAGCGCGCTTAGAAAGTTGTTTTTTTACACCGCCGGGGAAAATAAGCAGTGGCTGTAGATGACACTGGCTGAGACCCGACCTCTCAGCCGTTTGCCACTGTGTCAGCTCCACAGTGAGAAGGAGTCACTCCACTCGGCTGCCCGTCAGCGATCCTGGCTGTCAGGAAATCCAACGGGGTGCTTTCACCCCAGGGACCCGAGCCCCACACTGCTGGGTTTGCACTCCAACGAGCCTGACTATGAAAAAGACCCGTTCTCACTCTGACACCTATACAGTGTGTCCATATTGATTAACCCACATTTGTAGGAGTAAACACTTGAACCAAGCCTGACCAGCAAAAAGAAAAGGAAAAAAGAGAAAAAAGAAGGAATAAATCTGTAGGGCTGTGTGACCAATCGAGCCCAGAAATAGCCATCTAAAACGTTTGCTTCCCTTGTTGGCTCTAAAAGAAGCAGCAGTCGGTCTCTGCTCATCTGACCTCCTTTCTGATGGATGTCTATACCCCGGAGGAGAAGGAGCAGCTACCCATCACCCGTTTTTTGGCCTTCTGTTTGGGGAACTATATGCCTGGCAATGGCGCAGGGGCTTTCAAAAATAGGGTAAGGGTGAAGGATGTGTAAATAAAAGCTGTAGGAACATACTGAGACTATTTAAGTATCAAGGAGCTCTGATCCAATCAGGCACCTGAGATGATCACAAGGAGCCCTTTGTGACATTAAGTTTTGTCTTACATCAGGAGGTGTTTGCAACTCCAAGACAGGAACCAAACCCTGGAGGGGGTTTGCATAAATCCACAGAAATCCATTAAAAAAAAAAAAAAAAGAAAAGATTAGCTGAATAATGGATTTGTTATCCAACCAAAACGTAATCAGTAAACCATTTACACAATCAATGAAAAGTGTGTGTGCACCTAAAAGAACAATAGCAAGCATTGTTAGTTAATTAATGGCAGTCCCCACAGACGCCATCCCCACATAAGCCGATTCTTTTGTTTCACTGAGTTGCAGCATAATTTTTGTTTTTGCCACTTCAGAAATTATGGAGGGACATGTTGTCCTCTTTTTCTGCCATTTAAAAGACAAAATGATCAACAACAAAAAAAAAGAAAAAAAATATATAAATATGCAAAATAAACAATTTACACACACAAAAAAACAACCTGGAGCAGTTATTTAAAAATGTACGTTTTCATTCATTTTTTTCTGGGATTGGAAATCGGTTTTATCTGCAAGATACTAAGGTATTGCATGCAAAGGGTTTTTATGTAGAACAGGTTTGAATGTTGAAATCCCTATGGGGCAAATGTTTACTTGTTGCAACAGATAAGCCCAACCTTGTCTGCCCGTCAAACGCTGCCTTCTGGAATGCAATATGTCCCTATTTCAGCAAGAGAACCGGGCTGTTAAATCCACTTGTATGGCAGAAATATTTGACACTATACTATCAGTGCAGTAGGTGGATTACAGACGTAATGTAGGCTACGTGTAGGAATAGACTGAGTAAGTGACTTAGATTTAGTCAGCAGGGGGGATATTGTTACTGAAAGGTCTTGGCTTCACTATCAAGCTCAGTGAAGGTGGAAGACAGTGGATTTGGTCAATTGGCAACTGATCAAAAAAAGATAATCAAATGTGCTACTGCGCCTCTCCCTGAAGAGATTATGGAAGGAAAAAAGGGCTTTGTATGTGTCTTTACAGCCAAATAGTGAACTCTCACTGATAGTGGAATTAAAAGTGTGCGTCTATTGGCTGACATCATGTCATTTCATGCGCCCTCCAAACTTTATTCATTAGTTGAAGCTTACCTTATAGACATTTTCCGTAACGCGGTGAACCTCGTCGGTGCGAGACATCGTGGAATCTTCAGCCAGGACCATAAACGTAGATTGTCGTGAACCGTGTATCCGTGGAAAATTAGAAGGGAAAGAGGGAAGGGGGGGAAATGTTCACGAGTCAGATCAAACAAAAGGCGAGGCAAACTGCGCTCGTGAGAGAGTGAGACGATGCTGCGCTCCTGAAACACCCCACTCCAACTAAACACACCTTCCCTCTCCACAGCTGACAGCCCGCTGCTGCCTTCATGGACCCCTTCGCGGCTCGGATTTCTCGCTGTTAGCAGAAGTCAAAATGTAAAGTGTTCAGTGTTTTCCTCTTATAGATATCTGAAAAAACAGGAATAACTAATCTTTGTTGGAGAACTAAAATAAGCCTTTCGAAATTGTAATACTAAAGACTATTAGGATATTTAACAGACGGCTTTTAAAATATGTTTTGAAAGTCGAAACATATTTGCGTTCAGGCTACAAATTCAATATTTCCAACAGCATTTTAACGCAGTACCATCTTGTAAATTGTACTTCCCACCCACATATCTGTGTACCTTAAACACAGGCAAATTTTCAACAAGGCTTTTTCTTCAAAACATCCAACATTAAAAGTTTTTATTTGCCAGGAAAAAAAACGTCACATCACGAAGGCCTATTTATGTTCACACAGCTTTCATGTACGTGACAGTGACCGTGTCAACCCAAGTTCTTCCCTTTAAAGTGTGAAACCACATAAAACACATCAGCTAACCGAAAAACCATAAAGGTGAAAAGATAAAAGTCCTCGTCATTTAAGCAATCCAGCAAAATAAGCTCCTTAGAATCAGTGAGAGACATGTCCCTTAAAGTGTGTTCTTCTTCTGTTTACTCAAGGAAAGTTTCTGAGTCATGACTTCAGACTGTAAAGAAGTTTTTTTCTTGTATCATTCAGTCACCCAGTCTTCATTCATTATGCTAATTAGAGTCTCAGTGCACTCCTGTAGTATTTCCACATTTCAACCTGAGGTTTGCACTTTCTGTCAATAACCACACCCTCAACTGATTACATGTGACTGAAGACACCTGTTTAGAAACAGTCAAAAAAGTTAGTAAGTAGCGCCCTCTTCTGGAGGATGTATGCTATACAAACTGAAAAATGTGACCATAACTCTGAAACACATTGACAATAGAAGAATCTAACTATTGTAGTTTCAAAAAAGAGAAAAAAAGAATAAGTCTTTAGAGAAAAGTCAGGAAGACGTGTTGTTGCCACAGCTCATTTTAATATGGAAAAAAAGTGACAGTAAAATGATTTTATGTGTAAAACATCTAAAACACAGTCATTTTGTTGCGTTTTGCCAAAACTAGGAGAGTATCAAAGTGACATTGCTTTTCTATCAATGTCTATCAAGTTTCACTTCCTTTATGTAGATATTCAGAGGAGTAGAGTACAAACAGTGCTGATCCAGTAGAAGCTGTGAAGGTGCACTGCAAAGGCTTCACCTTCATCAACAAACATTTAAGGGTGAAATATTCAGAATCACAGAGTGGCTATCTGAATAAAGACAGCCAGCTTCAGTCCTATCACTTGGTGTGTCAGGCTGCCAACATCTCTCTCTCCACCTTTTTCTTTGCTTCTTTCCTCTCTGGAAATGAAAGACAAAGTAAAGCAAATATGATTAGTCTGGTAGCAAATACACATACTGTATGTGTGGAAATGAAATCGGTGTTGCTAGTCATCGTGATTTTATGTAATTTTGTGTTTACCATTAACCTGCCATGGGACTACAGATGGAAATTAGCTTATGGCTATGATCTTGCATATTGACCTGTTTATGTAAGCTTATCCCTATTTCAATGAATGAATAAATAAGTGAAATCTTATGTGAAATAAGAACTGTACCTGGTTCAGCTTTAGCTGCCTCTGGGACTTCAGGCATTGGCTCGGTGGGGACCTCAGGAAGTGCTACATCTTCTCCCTGTTTGGAACAAAGTGACAAAACAAAGTTACAATAAAGTTGTATGTCGTTTGGTTGCTACGACAAAAAAACATGTTTGAAACTCCTTGAAAGCTTGTGATGTTTGATGCAAGCTTCAGAATTCAGAAAGGGGGTCAAAAAGTAAGACACTGCTCACTTTGTGACCCCATCCCTAAAGTCTGTGAGACAAAAGAAGGATCTCGAGACAGCAACAAGCTATAGCTGCTTCTCCAATGCTCTATTTAAATCCACCTCCATATAGAAATGTGTGTCATTTAACCTGAACCTGTTTGACTGTATATTAGGTTAAAGGTAGATAAACTACTCATAGTCTGTTTGCTTTTTTTCTGTCAGATTGAGAAGACTTTGAGCTCTGTGTCTTTGTTCAAGTGTGGAAAAGAATAATGTGTGGTTTGAGAGGCTCGGCAGTGTGTGTCATCTGGAATAATGATTAGATCACAAAAGCAGAGAAAAATCTGCCATAATTTAATAATGATGCATCAACCAAAATGGAACAGTCGCAGAGAGTTTTCAATGATACAGCCCGCTATGACATCAAATCATGATGCTGTGGCTTGCTCCAGGAGGTAAAAGATCCCATTCGTTTTCACAATAGAGGCTTTCATTGTATGTTAAAACCATCCAAGATACACTAACCTCGAGTGTGAAAAGATGGTTTATGCTGCTGTGGGAGACGCATGTTCTTTTAGGAAAAACAGGGAATTTCTGTGAATACGTTCATGTATGGCCTCAGTTGACAGTAGAATGATGAAGTGTTCCTCAAATAGAGGTTTGACATTTAAAGAGTAAAGGTGATGTGATTGTCCATACCATGTATAGAAATATCTAAAGTGGGACGGTGTTATGACACCTGTTGTACTGTATATAATGGCTCCACACTGATCATTAAATTGTCTATCTTTCAGCCTGCACAGAGTCTTAGTGTTGTCTGTTAGATCAGAACCACGGCCGTGATATGCTGCGTTAATATTATCCAGTCTGTTGATAGATTCAGCTTTAGGGACATTTATATTATTCAACCCATCAGGGTTTATTCAAGATATCGGGGAAAAGAACTACACTACCCACGATGCTAATATTTCCCGCCCCTTGCCGCTGCATACCTACGGCTACTTTTGCTAGTAGGCTAGCTTGTTAGTTAGCTAAAACTAAATGTACTAATAACCTTGTTCTGATGCAGTGAGTTTCATTTATTCACAAAGTACAACACATGCAGTCACCGCATGAACACGGTAACAGCGACTAAAGTTACATTTAAGAAGAAGCGGTATCCTTCACGATGGACTGTGGGATGTGTAGTTCCTTGACTCCAAAGAGAAATGATGTACAGTCTTGCACCTTTCGCTGTGTTTTTTTTTGTGTTTTTTTTTAAAAGACGAATCAAATGTTTCTTATTCTCGAGTAGCGGTTGGCTGCTTGTTTTGGTTCAAGGCTTCAATCTCTTGATATGACGACTTCGTGAAATGTCAATGGAGGATTTCAATGGGAAGATTAACTCTTGGAAGCAGAGCTGCCGAAAACGTGAGGTCACTGTTGAGCGTCACCTGTATTCATCTGGTTTTGAGATACTCTCGTATGATTTTGGTAAACCAACTCTACCTGACTCAGCTCTGAATCACGCCTTTAACTACAGCCCTGCTCCAATGGTAGACAGCTAAAGCCGGTGGTTCAACCTGTGCTTAGTGTGTATGAGTGTGTGTGTAATATATATATGTGGAGACAGGTGTTACAAAAAACAACATGAGGGTGTGTGCTCAACAAACATGTTCTGTATCATTAAAGGTTAGACACGCAGCTTAACGTTTACCTGAGTGATAGCTTCGAGCTCGGCTAAAACGGCGTCCTCGTCCTCCAGGGTCAGGGCTCCAGCCAGCATGTCATCTATTTGCTGCAGGAGATGGAAAACACGTGTTATCTAACGAGTACATCATTCGGTGATGTAGAAAAGTACATGGAGAGTGATGAAAGCAAACGTTCTCTCTTATAAACATACAAACTGAAGAAAGGTGTAAAAGACGCTCATCGAGCAAACACTTACCCTTTGATATTCAATTGATTCTTGAGTCTCATCCAGGATTCTCTCCACATCTTCAATTGACATGATCTGTGACAAACAAGGAAAGTAATATGGGCTTTATGGAAATAAAGTAGTTTGCATGAAATGTGTTTTCTGAATATTCCGACTGGCTTGTGAGTTTTCTCCAGTAAGATCTGTGCTCTGTATCCGAGGACGCGCTGCAGTCACACCGCTGTAGTCGAGGCTTTGCCTCTTAATCCTTTAATCTTCAAACAATGTGCAGCAGCTACGCTAACAGAAACCGCAAGCTTTCTCTGCTGCTGCAACAATCCTTACCCTAGGATCACTTTAAAGAGAGTGTGCCTATCAGTGGGGAAACTTTCCCGTCGTTGAAGTAGACGCTCACATATTTAGCGCTTAAGGCGGGTGTATTATCATGTGAGTGTGGGAGGCGCTTTCTCTGAACACAAAAGCCATGAAAAGGAAGAAGAAAAAAAAAGGCATTAAAGTGTACCTACCTCATGCATACTCTTCAGACAGTCATTTCCAACCTTCAGCCCCTCAATGACTTTCATCTCAATTTGCATGAACTCGATATCCTGTACCTGTGAACAGATATTAGGAAGAGAAACAACATCACAGACATGCACAACCGAAGAAACAAGTTCAAACATTCATTGTTATGAAAAAGCACATGCTTTAAACGTGCAATGTGCAGATCTGGATTACAATGTTTACATTAAAATATCTAAATTCACTCTAAATGGACTGTGTCTCTGTTAAATATATATATTTTTTGGGAGTATTTTTATAACTTCAAATATTTCCGAAAGTCATCAAAGCCAGAGAAATTCATCATTTTATAGACATAATGGGACGTGTTTCGTGGTAGCTGCCACGGCAGACACGACATGCTTATTGTTGCCATGGGAACACTGGATGTTACGTCAAAGACCGCTACAGATGAAAGCGGGAAATGCCACTGAAGGCTGCCGTGCTGTTACTGTTTGTCCAGCTGTCATAAAAACTTCAAGGAAATACATCAGCAAATGTATCCTCTTCCTCAGGTCGGTTTCGCCTGCTTGTCTTCACAAGTCGACGCAGAGTAGCTTTGAATCGGGGGGGATAGTAGCGGAGAGAACTCCTCTTTCTCCCTGCAAGCCTAGATGTAATCTTTTGTATTATTATTGATTGAGAGCGCCCCCTGGTTGTGGAAACTACAAACTGTGCCTTTAATGAACTCAAACAACATTGATCTCAGGAAGATGGATTGCATTCAGTGTTATATTCTGTATAAATGTTGAATCCTCGTTCTTTCTTTTTTTAAACAAATCACATGAGCTATCAAACCAAATGTGTGTTTGGTAAATAAAAACTGGTCGGCAGTATCAGATTGTGTCATTTCTTAAAACTCACCATGCGCTCCAGGTTTGAAATCTGATTTTCAGTCTTGTCTAGCAGCTGATCCTGATAGCGTTTTTTCTTCAGAAGCAGCAATGCTTTTCTGTAATGACAAATATAAAAGGCATCACGTCACATCAACGCACCATCTTACCTCAAGTTTTTCAAACATAAGATTCAGATGATGACACAGCTGGTCTGCACCTCAGGAGGCTGAAAAAAAACGTCAATATCTATCTGCTGTTCAGCATGCGGAGCGTAAAGTCCTTCCATCCGTTTTCTTCCACGTATCCGAGGTCGGGTCGCGTTGGCAGCAAGCGCAGTAAGTCGAACCAGGCTTCCCTCTCCCCAGCAAAATCCTGGGGGATTCAAAGGGGTTCCCAGGCCAGACAGGATGTTTTTCCCTGCAGTGTACTCTCAGTCTACCCTGGGGTCTCCTCCCAGTTGGGCGTTCCCGGAAAACCTCCACAGGGAGGCGTCCAGGAGGCATCCTTATCAGAAGCTTGAACATCTCACAAGCATTCAGTGTTATATCAAATGAAAAAAACTTATCCTATCCAATCCCATTAATATAATGTTAGTATTTTAGGCAGAAAAGTTTCTGTTTGTTTTCTTTCCTTTTTATGATGTTCTTTTAAGTCATAGTGACATTGCTTCAGGTATTATAGAAAAAAAAGATGAAAACAGCTTGATCAGATTATCTGAATTCGCCAACTAAGAAGAATTAAAGCCTAACCAGAGATCAACTGCAAAAATGGTCTAAAAGAAGGGACCACAATGTTTTACACCTGATTGTAATGTAAGAGTTGCAATGAGGTGCAGCTAGTTCTTGAAAGGTTTTCACTTCAAAAAGGAGGGTGCATCATTCTGGAGAACACAGGAAAGGAGACATGGTTGTGTCTTGAACTGCCTCGTTGTTCAGCCCTGTTTATTTACATGCAGTATCGTTTGTATAGCATTCAATCATCGACTCAACACTGGAAACACTGTTGGATATCCGTACAAGGAGAGGACAGATTTCGTCACCAGGGTAAGGGATTAACAGAAACTATAATCCAGAACACGGTGTACTTGAGATCTGCTTCTTTTGTTTGCACATGAGGAGTTTACATCATCCAGCCCGAGCCTTTTAAGCACATATAAACATTCTAAACAGATGCCAATCATCACAAGACAAGCCTGCATTTGGTAGTGATGTTATTGATGGTTGTGCTGTCTGTATTTAGCTGTCATTGTTTGTAGCACCTTTTCCAAAAGCTGCACATCTCATCTGTTTGGCTGCTTTGGACATGTGGCCGTCTTTTGAGTGTGTGTTGTTAGTATCTGTTGGTATTGTCTGTATTCACAGCCAGTTACTTATTCATCAATTTAACAGCTCAGCATGTTGCACAGTGTAGGCTATGTGTTGTCAAACTGAGGACGGTTTTTTTCCCTCTCTCTTTTCACTTGTCATGATTCCCACAATAAAAAAAAATGGTGCGTTTTTGCTTACTCTTTCTTGCCATTTCTTAGGAGTTGCTTTGCAAGAAGACGCTCTTTGTCCAGTTGTAGGGTGATTCTCTTTTGGTACTGCTTCAGCTTATCTCTCTGCTGCTTCAATTGCTGCAGCAAAATAAAAAAAGACACACACATGTGACTCAATAGAAAGATGTTATAAATGCAACCCAGCAGATAACCTATACATGACAAACGCTGAACTAAAGTATATATGGACTTGTAGTCTAGCTAGCTGAGCATACAGCTTGCCCTGTATGGGGACTAATCTGTTGCTGTAGCCAGTATCAGCTCACCAAAATGGCTTTGTCCTGTTCGGTCACACGAGAAGGTTGACTCTTTCTCCCAAAAACGTTTCCCATTATTAAGCAACATCCCCTCCGCAACTCCCGTCATCAATAGACACAATATTGACTTTAATAGAGCAATATGCCATGAATACAAAAAGCCGAAAATGGCTAGCAGAGGGCTAGCTGTCTACCACCATGACCACAGTTTTTCCGTGTTTACTACGGCAAGCGGAGCAGGACATTTTAGCGGACGGCAAACTAAAGCGTTCACACACTTCACACACTCTTCAAAAATACTGTAACACGTAGACAGCACAGCAGAATAACGTGGAATATCATTTTGGTAACAGCTGGGCAAATATTTATCTTATTTAGAAACACACAGAGCGTGATGATGCTAATTGTAAGTGTACGTATTTTACTGAACAGAAAGGTGTAGTACGATCATTTACTTTATGTAAAAGTAGTCTACACAGTGATAAGAGGCATTGTTAGATTTAAACGATCGACACTCAAAACTTTTCTAAGTAGTATAACGGCATTGGATTATTGCTCAACAATAAGTAAAATTAGGACTGCCTATGATGAATTGCTTCCAAAATGACGTAGGCTGAAGTTCATAAGTGAAATAACAATGTATAACCCCCACGAATTCATTAATTTTTGAAAACACTGTATTTCATATGTATTTCATAAATATTCTTACAAACTAGTTTGTGGTGTAACTTCGTGTTGTTATTATTGTTGCAAATAAAAAGGAGCTGAGCACCCAGAAAGGGCGGACTCTAAAAATCATCCTGAGGTCAGCCCAGCATGACCTACTGACCGGGAAAGCAGGTTCAGCACCAAGGACAGCGATAAGGATACATCATCCAGAAAGTACATTTCCAACTGTGCTGAACCTGTGAATGTTTTGAACACCTGATACAATTTACAACGTTCTCCGTTTAGAACAGGTTCGTAAACGGCTTAAAAAAAAAGATCGTACAGCTAATTTTACTGAACTGATATACTGACTGTTAAGTAAGTGGCCTTTATTTTAATACTGGAAGAAGGAATATTTTCCACCTCTTGTTTATTTTCTAGCAGTCCAACTTCTCACTTTTCTATCTTTAAAAGGAACTCATTATAGATTCAGTATAATGTTGACAGTAAGAACAGAGGAATATTATTGTTAGACAGTACATACAGATTTGGGTTGCTGTGTGCAGATCCTTTATTAGTCAAGACAGCTATTTAACAGCTTGGAAATATTGTCTTCCAATTAGCAGTAAAGGAGTACTCAGGGACACAGTGACACCACTCTGTGATTACAGTGAGAACTGTGGGCACCTGAACAGGTGTGAGCCTATTGTTTTTGTCTCTATTGAAAGTAGCTCTATGTAAGGCCTTTTAATGCTAGCATCTCTCTTCATTTCATCTTAAATGTTCCTTTGATTAAAGGCACAGTTTGTACCCTTCTTTAAGATTTATTTATGTGGTTCAAGATATTTACTCATGTGATATAATCAAGCATTCGTCTCCCAAAAGTCTAGTCAGCCTAATTCAATTACTGCAGGTAATTCTAAGCTGTCAAAGATTCCAATGATTAGTAAACTGAGAAAAAAAAGACCCAGCAGCAGACAAAAGTGAATGAAGCATTTATTGTCAAACATTAGTTTCATACATTGTTTTACACAGCAGACAGCAGATCTCTACAACATGTTCTCTTTTCAAAATGGACAGTTGGCCCTAAAACCAACAAAGAAAAAACATTTTAATTATTTCACGCTATGTTTTACCTTCTGTGTCACGGCTCAGTAATAAATGGGAGGTGAACTGAATCCTATTTGTTTGTGCCTATTTAGGCCTGGGGGAATTTCCCCACATGCAACTGCTATACAGTCTCCAAACTAAGCAACAATGAAAAAAGCAGTATTGAACCCTCCAGCTATGAGTATTTAATTCAAAACAGAACAACAAGAGATGCGTGTGCCTGTTGCAGTTAAAGACTAATCACAAATATTGACTTGGAAACATCCTTTGCTGTTCACAAAAAAACAAACAATGTTAATATAAAGAAAGGTTGGACATATTCTCCTTCATTTTGTATAGAACCATTACAAATTAAAGAAAGGCTTAATATGATGGAATCATATCACTACCAGATAATCAAAATGCCAAGACGAAAAAGTCTCCACTCCCATCAATAATGACCAAACCATTGATCTTTTCCATGCAGACCATCAAACTAAAGCAGGAAAAGATTTGAAATTAATTTAGTTGAAATGCTCTTGATTTGAATCAAGAGAGATCTGGCCGTAAACAATGCTTCCATCGGAACAAGGGCATTTCGATACATGACAACAACAACAACAACAACAACAACAACAACAGTCCTCAGGTGAGTCTGTACAGGCCCCTCTCTGTTCAAAACTGCATGCAGGGCCTTCAGAGCTACTGCATCGATGTGTTACTGAGGTAATTGCCTCATGTGGCCTGCTTTCATGTCTCAGATTGGGACAGCGGGCTGCAGCTCCCGTAAACAGGATTATGCTATGGAGAAAGCCTCCTCGGTAAAGACCCAGAGTCTCAGACAGTCTCAGAAGGATTTAGTGGGTAGAACGCTACACCTGGAAGTCCGTCCCAAAGTGTCTGATTTGGGCATCAGTCATAGATAGATAGGTGGTCCTCATACTGGGCGAGTACTGTAAGGGAAACAATCAAGAGAGAAACATTAGCTCTTTTGCAGTGAAACAACAGCATCTTGAAACATCATATGAAATATTATAATGGTGTGGTGTGGGCTTAGTTTGGAGGGCATTTATTTTGATCGTGAGCTTGTATTTAATTAAGAAGGGGTAGATTTGTGGAATGGTGCTTTAATGAAGGAGGAGGAGGAGGGGAGGTCAGGTGGAGAGCAGACAGGGTATTAGCCACTGAAGAAGTAACACTCACATGTAACACTCTGTGGATAAAACAGAAGGTGCCAGAAGGTCAAAGCTCAAGCAGCTAGGATACTGTGTTGAGCTTTACTGGGGTCATTAGGTTACAAGTTAACACATACTGCACAGCAAGCGACCGTAGCAACAGAGGAAAAGTCGACAGTGCGTTACAAGGAGAGGAATGTTAATGAAATCAAACAAACTGAAAAACTTACGGTTTTTAAAACTCTGAGTGAAAAAAAAAAGGTGAAAAATAACAAAGGAGTTAGTTGCAAAAAAAAAGGTTAATATTTGGAAGTTAGATTGCACTGATGATCATAAATCAAACAAAGAAAGAAAAACAACCTCTCATCATATTTCCCCCTGCAGATTCATGAACTGCAGTACAGAAAAATGCCTTTTTCCGAAGTTTAAAGCATCCATGTCAGACACACACACACAAAAAAATGCAAATTAACAAAGCCAGTGCATTTTTAAAAATGTGCTTCACAGAGGGATTTAAATTTGAAACACCGGTCCACTTTTTCTCTCCATCTAAGAGGTATCTCATGTGTGCCAGATGCCGGGGATTGCAGTTCAAGCACTCGGTCTGCCACACAAACTGAAAACGTGATAGAAAAAAAGAAATAAACATCCTCCGCCTTAAACTGCAGATTTACCTGTGCTATCTGTAATCCATCTTCAGCTCTGGAGCAGCACCATGTGGTTACACACTATGGCTTCCACTATTTAAAAATAAATACATACCTGCACTGCCTTTTTGAACACATGTGCTCATCCCACACACACATATATCTTTAAATATGCAATCTATGAAAAATAATAAGGCAACAACAAAGAATTGATATGTGCCCAGTGCATGGTAGTAGTGAGAGTGTTGTTTGAATGCAGAGATGTCATTGAACCAGTCATGCATGCACTTCAGTCAGTGGCCAGCAGGGAGCAGTCTTCCATCACTATATCACTTCACTAAGTGTTGACAATGTGAGCCTCTACACAGTGTTTATGTACTGTGCTCCCTGTTAGTGATGCAGCACATTTGAGGTCAATAATGCCTTCATCTTCATCACACAAGGGACACTAAAGGTCCGTAAGGCCAACGCACCGAGGGAGGTGGCGATCCTCTCCCTATCAGCGGCACGTTCTCATATCGAGGACTCCCTCCAAACAGCATGTTCTGATTCCTGTGAGAGGATGAGGTAAAGAAAAGTGGTAAGAGATTAAAAAACGCTGGTTCTTCTATATGCTGCTATAATGTATCCAGCTCTTACATGTACTCAGGAGCAGGCATGACATTAGCAGCAGTTTGCGGAGGTGGATGAAGAGTGGCCTGACTCCCGAGGCTGCTGGTGTGGCTACAGAAACTGTGGATGTTGGACCTCCTGGGGTTGTAGGACATCCGTCGAGCCTGTGGGTTGAAAGGGTCCTCCTCGTCTATGTCGTCATATTCTTTGTCTCTGCATGAAAGTGGTAAACCCCCGCACATAGCACGTTCAGACAAAGACAGAAACAGAGAGAGTGCATGCATTAACACTTTGCAGGAGTGCGGGGCTCGGAGTAGGTAGGTAATGGGATAAGGGGGTTGCTAGATGCTGACCTGCTGGCCATTAGTGTCCACACTTTGAAAATCGCACCGAGCATGGCAGAAAGAGCGCAGCCAGCCAACAAGGAAAACAAAGACAGGTAGAGGAGCCCTTCTACTCCATCGTAGCACACACCCATGAGAGCATCCAGGTAGTCCTAGAAGTAAGAAAAAACAGTGAATACCTAACACACATACATAATTCAGTATTTTATTACCTTGGCACACAGAAAAAGAAAGTGCTAGTGATCAAAGTTCTGAACTCCCTCTGGGTTTGGTGTTCTCAGATCTGTGATCACACTCACAGGATGGTGCTTCCTTCAGATCGCTAATGTGTCGCTCAGATTTCATACATGTTTTATTTGCATGAGCCGCTCCCTCGACAACTGTTAGCCCCGCCACCACCCGGGGGAAGAGAGTCAGCCGATCCCACTCACGGATGGGGAACCAACGGACAATCATGACCAAAGAAAAAACTTAGCTTGGTCTAAAATACTTTAAAGAAATACACTGAATTTGCTGAATTGAAGGTGGTGTGTTTTAAATAGTGTTGTAGCCCTTGAAATCGGTCCTGGTCTAAAGACCGGCCTCGAGAACACTTTTTGAAGCTCTCGGAATTGAAAGCATTCTTACTCAGTTTTGTCTCGGTCTCAGACTTTGTCTCGGGTCTCAGACTGGGTGGACTCTGGATTTTAAATCAAGACCGGTCTAGAACCTTGTTGATTGCCGATGTTTCCACATCATTAATGTGATTAGGAGGAAAATGCCTCTTTCTCAAACAACAAATCACTTCAAATCAATTGCAGTTTGATTTCTTTCCCCCCAGTTATTTCAGAAACCTTCCCGGTCTACAGTGATTGACATGCCCACTGCACACAAGATGCTGTATCGTCTTGGTCTTGCCTCGCTCTCATCTGCCTTAGTCTTGGTCTTGGTCTGGTCTCTTTTTTTTTTATCTGTTGCTGTTGAGACTTCGAGAAGGTCATGGCGGACTTTAACAACAGAGATGGTGACCAACATGCACATTCTTAGACATACTCCGTGCACGATATGTTTTCCTTGCTGTGACCCTGATGTTCCTCTGATGACAAGCAAGTTAGAAATGCATTCTTCCTTTGTTTGGCACGAGATGTGTGAGGTTAGCCTATTAGAGGCACATTTCTTGCACTTCCAGCAAACTATCACCCTGTTAACACTGTGAAGACAGTCCCCCATCCTTCACCTTGTGCTATCTCTTTGCTTTTGTTCAAGAATGACACCCCTACACACAGTGTACACCAGTACAATCGTCACATGAAGGCTCCATTGATCTTAAAGTCTACATCTGATGTCGCAATCAGAGCAGCAAGAAAGACTCATTTCAGCAGTGAGATTTCTTATTCTCTTAACAGAAAAAAAAATTCTGACAATGTGAAACCTGCAAAGTAAAGTTGAGACTTTAAAGTGGTGAAAACTGGAGGTGGTTAAAAAAAAGCTAGCTCTGTAGCTGATAGAGAGTGAACTGGCAAATGTAATGGTGTATATGAACATGTCAGTCCAAGACAAGAACATAGAAATGGGTTAAAGTCGCTGTTCTTAGTAGCTTTGAGTTATGCTACAAAGAAGCGCCATTAAAAGGAGTCTGGTCGGATTCTGACCTCACCTTATGCAGCGCTCGGCAGTCGAGCAGGGCTGTTAGCTGGTGTACACTGAATTCTGTGGTGTTCAACACCCGCTGGATCCCCAAAAGGTCTCTCTGTTTAACAAGGTGTCAAAAAAAAGGAAAGCATTAAACACACTTTCCCACAGTTTTTGGTGTAATAGTCTGTCAGCCTTCCACTTACCTCGGCCGTGGGAAAGAAAGGCAAGGAGAACTGCAGCAATCCCTGGATCTGGATTTGCATGGTGGTCAGAGAGCGCTGGCAGGTTGTTATAGACTTTAAAATAAATAAATAAAAATAATCACCCAGCAACATCACACGCACAGCATAGATATCCAGCACAAACAATAAAAGGATCATATTAAGTAGAGCATTGTTTGGGTGCAGCGTGTCAACAAGTCATTTGGTGTTAAGGAAAGCTTTTTAATGCGCTTAGCCGAGGACACATTTCTTTCCAGACAGATAGGCGCAGATTATCCTTTCGCCACTAACCATCTCGCCCACCACTCCCTCACCAACCCTCCTTCCCTCCCCCCTTTCCCTCCACCCAATCTCAAAGCACAAACAAAAGAGTGATATTTATATCAACTAGGCCATCAGAGAAAAAATATGATCCGTACGCATACTTAACAGGGATCGTTTTAATCCCTAAATGGGTAGCGCAACAATAACAAAGGATGTGGGTTTAAATAATTATTACTCAGATTTATCATCCAAAAATTCCCTCAATGCATGCCACACACAAAAACACACACACATACACACACACACACACAGAGAAACTCCTGACATTGTAGAAATATTGTACTAAGAAAGGAGGAGAAGGTTAACACTAGTTTCAATTGAATTCAAGCGTTGAAGCCTGTTGCAAAAAGAAGGTGGAGCATTACTCATTGGCTAAACCTCGAACCAATCACACTCTATACTCCAACACAACACACAGAGCTCAGTGATAGATTAAGTGATCATGGAGGCTGACTTTATAGTCCTGTTCATGAATGTGTTACCCAGTCACCACCTCACTTTATTATCTGCTGTTCGTGGTCAATTTCAGCAAAGATGGCAAAAAAAAGTGCCACAGCTCCAAGTTGGGCTCAATAAGGATGTAAAGATGAATCGTAAAATCGTAAATAAAAAAATACATTCCAAGGTGTCAAGGTTTACATGGGTACTCTGAAAAACGAATGTCTACTGTACTGAATTCCACTGTGTGATCCTCACACTCCTTGGCTTCTTGTTACATGTGTGTTGTTTCTAAAGCTTTATTAGAGCAGTTTAACAAAAACACCAACAACGAGCCTCTTTGGAAGCTACGAGGTGTCTTAATGTTTTTTTGAAAAGGAAAAATAGAGAGCAAATGTCTTGAACGTAGAAACAAATCATTTTAACATGAAAGGCCTTTTGTGCAAGAGCTGGTAAATAAATAAATAAGACAAAAATGTTGCTCATAAGAGCGCCCTAAGGCAGGGATTATGCACAGGGTAAAGAGAGCCACACATAAAAAAGGGGAAATTCTTTGATCAAAGTTGATCACATTAAGTAATTCAATTAGTTTAGGGGGCTCATTTTTTCCAAACAGCAGATTAAAGCCTGATAATGATCTAGCAGCTTGGCATCTAACAAGGAAAAACTCATTTTAAAATAGAAATAGATTTTTCTGTGTTTGACTCAGTTATGCGGCTCCACGTGTGAGCAGAAAGCAGAGAATCTGATCATTACCTGTTGGAAGGGGTTTGGTAGATTCGGACTGCAGAACAGATAATAGTGTGTAACATCTGCAGGGTGAAAGAGACAGTAGGTGAGATGAGTATCATTTCTTTACATTTAGAGGAAAAGTTGTATTTACATTTCTCTAACAGGTGAATTACCTGCGCTGATGAAATCGTTGGTTTGGTTCACAATGAATTTGTCTGGAGACACGCAGAAGTCACTGGTGCCCTGTGCAAAAACAAATAAAGGGAAAATACTGTAATATGCAAGATAAAAAAAAGGAGTGCAGCATCCATTCAACGCCAGAAACCCGAGCCAATTTCTTGTGCTGCGGCTGAGTAAATCTGATTTAGCAATGGGCAGTTATTGACAATCTCTCAACAACACAAAGTATTTGTTTTACAGGCTTGTTATCACACTGAGAGCGGGTGAGCCTGTAAAATGCAAGTATTCCCAAAAATGCCCACAAGATGTGCCCAACAGCAAGCATGCCCACACACATACATGCTCACACACGCCTCTCCATACATAACGAGATAGACACACAGTTTAAAAAAAAAAAAAAAAGCAACAGAAAAAAAAAAAAATGGAATATAGCCAGAGAGCCCAGGCTCTATTGACCATGTAGAGCATGTCATGCTTGGCTGGCCGGGTATGAAATCATCTAAATATTTCCCTGCTCTTTATTTCACCCGTAGAGATCTGCTAATGTTCGACATAAACAATTAAGGGATCAAGGTCAAGCAGACTCTGAGCGATTAGATTTATCCGAGACAGAAATAAAACTCTTCACAAAAAAAGAAAAAGATGAAAAACTCAAATAACTTGAACAATTATGTATAAATTAATAGCTGGCGCTGAAACTGATCAAGTTTAAAGAGCTTGAGAAAAGTTTCGGCTCAAAATCGGAATCTTTTTTACTTCATCTCTGTAAGTGAGCCTCAATTTAAAACAGTGTTCTTAAAAAGTGCAGCTTAAAAAGAGCAGAGCTGATCGATCTGACAACATTTTAAACAGAATAGCTGGTGATGGAGTGAAGGAAGCTGTTTCATTCTTTATTGTTGATTAAGATTTACTTTATTTATCCCGCAAGGGGAAATTCAGTGTTTAGACTCTGATGATCATGCAACACACACATTGGCTGACATATACTCATGCACAAACAGGATTCTGTGGACATGCAGTGATCGAGCTGGCGAGCTGGGCAGGCGCTCAGGGAGATTTGGTGTGTTGCTCAAGGGCATCCTGGCAGTGCTCAGGAAGCGGTCTTGCACCTCTCCAGCTACCTGACAAATTTCTTGAACCGGTGACCCTCCGGTTCCCAACCCAAGTCCCTACGGACTGAGATACTGCTGCCCCCGTCTGAGGAGATTTTCGGTGGTTGTGAAACGCACTGAAATAAAGACTGAAAACTCTTCATGAGCTCAAAGTTAATAAGAAATCATCAGCAAAAAGATTAACCACTTCTGTACATTTATGTCCAATGCTGGAAACAGCCGGTAGGGGGTAGGTGTCTGACCGTTCTATTTACATTTCTTATGGTAAAGATTGCCAATTGGTGATACCTTTTATACTCTAAAAAAGTAGTATCATATTTTATATTTAGAAAAAAACGTCTTAATTATGTTAAAGACAAAATCAGCAAAAATGTAAGAGAATCCCTGAGAGTCCACAGGGGTCACAAGAGTGTACAGAAGCCAAATGTTATTCACAAAGTTTGAGTAGTGTTTTAATGGATTCATGACTTCATGAATAAAGGTTCCTGGAGTCGGAGCGTTTTTAATGATCTGCTTTACCATCTGGTGATCGATGCTTGTGCTGATCTGTTGACACTGACATGAAGCTGTTATTGTCTGAATGCTGCTGTGATCAGGTTCTTTCTGCTATTCTGCTTTATTTTCACTGATGGAACTTAGAGTTGGCGGTGAAACTGAATTGCCCTTCTGGGGATAAATAAAGTTGTCTAAAATGATCAAAAATTCCATCTCAGTTTCCCCGAGATGATTGGTTGAATCTAACAATCCTGGTTTTCTAAGTCCTATCCTAAAGATGTTGCTTTTATGTTATTTAGAACATTGAAAAAAAAACACCAAAAAAACAACAGAAATATGTACATTTGAATTGCTAAAATCTGCATTTTCTGCCATTTCCCCCCCTGAAACATCCCTCTAATAATGAAGAGATAATCAGTTTCTGACAATCACCTCGACGATCGGCTAATTGATTGTTGACATTTTCATTGATTTGTTCCCGGTTATACAGGTGCAAAGCGTGACAACACACATAAAAGGCCTGCCTAATTTGACTTCATGGCGTTCTTCTTTGAGACATGCATGCATTCCTCCCTCAATTTGAAACGACATATCGCTAAAGATTACTGCAACCCACATGACATTTGTTTTCAGGAGGAAAAACAGTTCAGCAACGTAGAAAGCGCTGTAAGAATGTTACCCTTCATCTCCGTCTCATTATAACGGGGACATTTTGTTTATGCTGCTTCTCATCAAATATGTATACATTTATGAGAATTTTCTAGGACGCCACCATCGTCTACCTTCCTTTCAAGACGCACCATGTTTTTTTGCAACTTGCACTTTTTGAGTTTCATTTTTACTGTCACATATTTCGAGTGCTCTTTGATAATCCACTTGTGTGTGGTGGACAGGCCTTGCCTATTAATAACTATAGGCAAAAGAAGTCGAGCGAAATTACCTCGGCCTCCTTGTGACATAACAGTGACTGACAGATACATGCAGAGAAAAGCTGCTCAACTTCTCTGAATAAACTGGACTGAGAGGTCAGAGGTTTAAGTGCTGGGTCTTTTTTTTTTTTTTTTACACGATAATGAGCTTCACTAAACAACTGGCAGCTCAGTGGAAAAAAAAAAAAGCTAGGCAGTCAAAGACAAACACATTAAACGACTACGTCTCACACATGATGTCTCCTTTTTAAACGCCATCCTTCTCTCTCTCTCTTAAAACAGCATCCAGATGTAAAATCCCGCTGGATAATCCACAGACGGGATAATCTGCGGGGAGGGGGGGGGGGGGGTTGTGCAGAGGAGACAGCTGAAGAAGGCATGGAAGCATAAGGGTTACTTTCTGTACCCCAGACAGTGTCCCTAATACGAACTTCATCCAAACACACTAAGCCCAGATGTGCTGAACAAATGGTGCACAAACAGAAAGAGAGAACAGTCTGTCAGAAAGGAGGACGCCATAAGGAAAGGAAATAAAGCCGAGCAAAACAAAGGGAGAGGGGTTTTTTTTTTCTTTTTTCTTTTTTTGAAGGCAGAGCTCGTAATTAAGGCTGGAAACAGCTTTGTTTACAGCACAGAGGCTAAAGGTTGATTAACCTAAAAGGCTGGGGACTTGTAATCAGCTTTACTGCATGACTGATCATAGAAGAAGAGCGCCCACTGTATACTAACATATACACACACACTCTTAAAGCAGGAAAGGATGTCCAGGAACATATGCTTAATGACAGGTAAATCCCTGGGAAGCGGAGTAAAAGGAAGCATCACTGTCCACCTCAGTGCTCACAACTTCAACTCTACATTTAGGTGAGACACTTGCAAAAGGTGTCTGAGCGTTCCAATCTAAAATGAATAAATAAATAAAAAGCATGTGTGAAAAGCCAATCTTTCTCAGAGATTTTTTTTTTCCCCTCTTAAATAAATAAAAAGATTGTTTTCTCACCACAGCTGTAGCAGCGCCCACTCCAAATGAAGCCCAGCTCAGGATCAGAGAGAGCGCTACAAAAACCATAATCCTGCAGGAAAAACAGCAAATGAAGGAGGGTGACAGAGAGTAAGGACAAAGACAAAGATAAAACAACTTCTTGCTAGATTCATTTGTAAACACTAGAATCCTACAATAGCTCTATTGTCTTCAGAAATAAGTTTTAATTGAGAGGAAAAGAGCATAGTGCAGGTCTTAAAAGGTTGCAGCTTAAGATAACACGACTTTATTATGACAATGCGACAGTGATAATTCCACCTGAAGTCTTTATTGTGTCTTTAAAAAGTCTTTAATTGGCTGCGCTTCCCGCCAATCATAGATGTACTAGCTGTCGATTAAGGGGCGCCTCGTCACTTTCAACACAGTCAATCAAAGCTGCCACGCAAGTTCAGTCGTCGACCCCCCTTTTTTTAAGGTCTTCCGTCGTAAAGCGGTGAAAGCGTTCAAAAGGCTGTTAACGTTGTCATTGTTATTTATGACAGAAAACGCACGGGGAAAAAAAAAAAATCTTAGTGACCACCATCAGAAGCGCGAGAAAGCGCTGCAAATTAAAAATTGGCCCCCTGATGGATGTAAAAAGGCTGCAACCGTTCTTAACTCGCTGCTCTGACCATCTTGAAAGCACCAATAAAGCAGCCTGAGAGCACTTAATAATTAGTTAAGGGAGAGGCAGGCTCATCCTGCCCAGGCGATCAATAGGCATTAGAGAGAGCCATCAGAGGAGGAAGTGGAGAGAGATCCAGAGCATCATCAGCTAACACTGACACGTAGGCTTGACTAAATTGGGCAAATGGGATGAAAAGTCTGGACTGTGGATTTCCTTGTAAGCCATCAGTGTTGGTTTGAATTAAAGGTTGAAAATGACTACAATCGAATGTTCCTCTCACTTATCGTCTATACCTTTCAGAACTACGGTGGTTCGATGTTCACTCGAAGATAGATACTGACCAGTACGTTTAATTGAGATCATGTTTCACTTAATAAGGTTGCCTGTAAGGACGAGAGGAATAAGCAGTGCAATTGCCAGTGCAATGATGAAAAATGCTAAAGCTAGGGCTGCTAATGGAGTGACCTATATGGTGCCGGAGAGTGCCCTGTCTGTCTGCAGTCTGTGATCTGAGCAGAGGTTGATGAGATGCAGAGATGGACTTGGAAGAAAATAAAAAGCCTCAGAAATCAGATGCAAATTCCTCCACGCGCACACTCAAAGCACGTACATGATCAGCAGCCATCGAGACTGCTTGGCCATTCCCAAGCACATGGCCAGGCAGATGACCAGATCCAAGATCAGCAGCAGCAGGAAGGCGAGCCATCTACAGGAAAAGAGGGGGGTGGGGGGGGAGGGGGGAAGCATCAGTTTCACAATCCTGATTGAGCACTTTCGCTTGCGGAGAGCGCACTTCATGCACATGTTAGAGCCTCAGGCAACATATGTTTGCCACTGAATCTGTGCTGTCTGTGCGTGCTGTATTTGAGCATTCTTGTCTCCTAGTTAGAACCCATCTGTTTCAGGTAATTTTCAGCCTGTTGGCTTAATAATTCAACACCACAAATCCATGGGCATTAATTTTTCAAGCTCTGAAAATGTCCTTCACAGGAATGGCCTACAGTGAGCCTGGACTATAGAAGTGTGTGCATGTGTGTGTGTATGTGTGTGTGTGTGTGTGTGTGTGGTTTATTACCAACCAAACCCGTGGGAATACTTATGACTCACTCTTAACTCTGAAAGCTCCATGAGAACTGTTAATCTTGCAGCAATGACGAGATGCATTGATTTTTAGGTTGCCACACAAACAGCTGGATTGTGAAGATGCTGTATAATGATACTGACTCCCTGAGGCAATACTGTAGTTAATGTTTTCGCCTGTACACAAGGGTCACGAGAAAATGTAGTTCACTCACTCCATGAAAAGAAATCTAGAGGTACCTTAACTGACTTTGTATATGAGCTGCAGGCTGGCTAGTCCTCTGCCTGAGGAGGAGGGCATACGGATGGATGAAAACTGCTCTCGCCTTTATCTGAATAAATACGTTTTTTTCCGAGCACAGGGACGGCGATGAATTCAAAAAAAAAAAAAAAAAAAGGGAAAGAGGAGGGTATGATATTGGAAAACAGCATGGTATCATTTTTTTCCCCCGCTGTTTGAGTAACACTAGGGTTGGCCATAACATTTGCTGCTCATCAATAAGTCCTGCCACAGGCTGGTCATAGCCCAATGGCTGCATGAAATCCAATCAACACCCAGGAGATTAGAGTCAGAATGCACAGAAGTCACAGCAACTGTGGCTCAAAAGGAGGATCAGGTGTCTACACTGTGAAAATACAGCATGTGGGGAAATGTTTGCATGGGATACATGAAAGGAATGTGTTATTGACTCGCTAACAGTGATATAGCTGTGTTTATTTATGTTCTCTGATGGCAGGATTCAGAATTACCACCTATTGTATGTTCTTTTTTTTTTTTTTTTTTAAAGAAAAATATAGTAACTTTTATTTCGTAACTATTTATATGCCCACACATAATTTAAACACATGTTGGCATAATCACTACATTTGATAATTTGGGTTGAGCTTTATTGCTTCTTCAAGACATTAATAAAAGACTCGTTTTCCATTTTGTAAAAGCTCTGCTTTTAGAATTTATTTATTTTTGCTCCGTTTTTTTTCAGGCACAAAGACTTTCAGTAAATTCTGTAGGTTTACATGGCAACCAGACGGACTTCATTTCCTGAATTATGAATAATCTGCTCTGTTGTATAGTGTTGATCCTTGAAAAAGAAGAAGTTCTCATGGAAACTGAGTCTTCTTTGCTCATTTCACAAACAGAGATAGAGTCTTGTGAAGTCTAAAAAACACATTGCCATTCTAACAAAAAGCTGATATAACAGTTTTACATTTATGCTCATTTTCATAAAAAAAGTACTTAACCTCATAGTGCTCATAGCAGTGAACATTTATGGTTTCAATAAAAACACATATCCATATATCAACCTCCTAACTAGAATCAATGTGTTTTAATGCATTATGCATCTCCTTTAGGTGAACGATTCTCAGTAAAACTATCCTCTCTGAACAATTTTGGGGATTGGGGAAATTCTGGTTTACACGCTGTTATTGAGAGTCATACTGCTTACACACACACACACAGGCCTGAGATACACACACATGCACGAGCAGGTCCTGTGGACAGGCATTAAGGAGCGATGACAGAGTGGGGCTGCTACACAGTTAACTAGGGTTCGATGCCTTGCTCTGGAAGTGACCTGGCACCTCTCCAGCCACTTGATGCAAACTAAGACCCGGCTACATGGGGACTTTAACCGCCACCCCCTACAAACTGAGCCACTGTAGCCCCGGACAAGTCTCAGCTGTGGAGGTTATCTAACACTGCCTATTTAGTTAAGAAGATAACCGGGGCAGCAGTAGCTCACTGTGTAAGGACTTGGATTATGAGCCGGAGGGTCACCGGTTGAAATACCAGTGCGGACCAAATCTGGAAATTGGTCAGGTAGCTGCAAGGTGACTTCCTGAGCACTGTAGAGGTGCCCCTAACCAAGGCACTAAACCCCCCCCCCCCCTCCCACCACCTCACTGTGGGCAGCTCCCATCTCTCCATTAGTGTGTTTGTGTGTTTTTCAGCCTGCGTGTGTAGCGCGTCTCAGACACTGTGAGTGTACACAGAAGTTAGAGGCCAAGTATCAGGACAAGGTTATTTCCTAATGTGCACATTATGGTCGAAAATTATATCTATGTTGGATGTAATTAGAAGTGCTGAGTTACATTCCCATCATACAGTATGTTGTATTGGCTGCATTACACTAAATGAGGCTGTGGAATGAATAGCACTTCACTGTTTAATACGTTATAGAGTGACAGCTTTACACATTACAGTTTTACTTCAACTAAATCTGCATCCTACAGAGACAGTCATGAGTTATGAGTTGAATGTGATACGATGGCACTCACTTCAGGTCCCTACAGAATCTTCATGCATACACACACACACACACACAGCATCCACATAAACCCTGATTAACTTTGTGTCTATAATGTAAAACTATCAATGCAGTTCTGTGGCAGAAGGTACCACGACACTAAATCTGTCTTCTTTTAGTGTCTCCTTCCAATTTAGTCCAATTTACTCTCACGCTACAGTAATGAACCAGTGGCAAATGTGAAACATCACACCATAACGGCACTATGAAGTTTTATGTGGACCAAAATAAAACAAGCTAGAGAAGCTATCAAATTACCGTCACAGTTTGTAGCAGCAGCAGCCTTCAGAGCCTCATAAATTAGTCCCTATCTCCTGAATTAATGCTGGATATTTTATTCATTTGGACTACTTTGTTGTTGATTGGGTTTGTTATGTATCTCTTGGTTTACTGGATCAGAGTTTTGGTCCTTCAATGTTGTTGTTTTCTTTCCACAGAACTCTAAAGAAGAAGAACACATCTCAAAGACAGAACCACATCAAAATAAGAACTGCAATCAATGTGAGCCATGGTCTGCGGATAAGGAGATAATTCATGGACTAATAACCACTCTGCAGAGCATTACATTCAGTGAGAGCAATAAGCATTCAAGCTCAAGCTGCACAGTGGGCAACACGCTCAATTTCAGCTTTCATTTATTTAGCAATGTGGAAAAATAGCTTTTCCGGTCTGTGTTCCGGAGGGGGGATCAATAAAATCCCATCTGCTCTGTGTATCGTCTGGACCACTTATGGTCTCATTCTGAGCTGCATGTTTACTTCAACCACACACACACACGCACACATGCACACAATAAATTAATGTCAATCACCCTGGGGGAGTAAATAAGGCGCCACCTACCTGTAATACTCAATGAAGGCTGTTTGGTCAGCAATAGCTGCCAAGTCAACATTGGCTTTGTTGATATCCGGCAGGGCAGTCAGCTCGCGGATGACGTTATTGATCATAAGCCGCATGAAACGCAGAGACTGAAGGTAGTCAGACCTCGTGGCAAAGATTTCATCCAGACGTTCCAGGTGTAGTTTAAGTCCAGTTTCTACATTACCCACGGACCCAGCAACCTAAAATTAAAAGAAAGAAAAAAAGATCAGAGAATAGAGAATAGAGAAAAAAAAAGCAGATAACAGGGTAAAGGAGGAGAGCAAGAAAGGAAAAATATATGAGAAAACAGGGTCAGAAGGAAACAGGAACATAAATAAATTCATAAAAAGCAGATATTCATAAGATTGAAAGTATAGAGAGAGGTGAAAGAACCAAAGGAGCAGTCCCCCGAGAAAAAGATTAACTTTTCTCTTCAACCGCATGTTTCATTCAGGTAAACAACGTTAGAGTGGAATACTGATAACAATACCGAGGAGACCTGTTATCACAGGGGTCTTTGATAGTGAGAACAGAGTGGGTGGAGGCATGGTGGAGTAGAGTAAATACATTTGACTTTTCTGTTTCAACAAAAACAATGTGCGACAGTAAACACTTGCACTTTCACAGCATCAATAAGGCTAGAAACAGGTCGATTCGAGCCTGATGCTGACAGGGAAACTACTTTCTCTGTAGCCACACTTCATGTCATTTACAATCAAAGGCTCAATGCCTTGACTCAAATGTACAGTTAAAAAAAAAATGCTTAAAAGTTGCAAACAGACCGAAAACAAAAGTTTGGATATTTCAACATTTAACATGTTAATAAGTGCACTGTAACGTGGGTGAGCAAACTGTCGCTCTGGATTCTGCTGCATGTTGAGACAGAAACTCCAAATCAGCAGTGGCAAACTAGAAAGTCAGTTAAATGTGGGTAACTCTTACATGTCTGTGTCTGAGTCACTAAAGTTGCACCAATTGGGAAAATCAGGGCTGATACCGATGTTTGAACAACAATTAAGCTAATTGCCAATTCATATAGCAAGTTTATTCAACATGTGACCAAGTACCTGAATCAGTCATAGGTGTGCGACATGGGCAAGGTTACACTGATTTGGCTCAACAAATAACCATTTGCTGTTGACATTAGTTCATGTAACATCATTAGCAGATGTGCTGCTGTCTGTCAACCGAGCCAATATCGACCAACATCAATGTTGAACCGATGCATCCCTTACAATCTTTTCTCAGTGCACACATTGACCAGAAGGCTCATCTAGCCTACTACATGACATATCTTCAATTTTACTAAAAGTGAATCGTATATATAACACAACTTTAACCACAAGATATGAGAATAGAACAGATGTTCCCATTTTACTCTCAGCCACAGTGTGAATAAGTCTCTCTACTTTAAGTGCATTCGCCAGATTCCTGAAAACTGAGAAAAAAAAGTAAATCTATGAACAAAAAATAGTTGCAGGATACTTAGTAAAGTACTACACATTTAATGAGTGAACCCTTGTTTAAAAAGTACACACGTTCCCCACTCACACCCAAATGACTTTGTTATAACTTTATATTTACTTTAAACTGTGTGGGAGGCTTCACTAATTCTTAAAGGAGGTTACTATTTTGTCCTTAGCTGAAGCAGTTTTCAGTGTCCTTACTTTTTTTTTCTTTATCTCTCACATATTTCCTTCATTACACTTATGACTTCTTAAACACCTTCAAATATTCTTAGCAAGACTGTTCATTCCCACGCTATAAAAACTAACCACAAAAAAGATCGATATAAAACATCACGGTCTCCTTGGCACTGCAACATTTTAAACTCTCTTGATTAAATTTTACTGAGTGGATGTTTCTCGTGGTTTGTGAGCAAGATACCAGAAAGACGAGAGTAGGAGATGATACTGGCCCATCCTCCACTACAGCTCTCTCGGGAGGAGGTGGGGAGGGGGGCTTGATAATGCATGTGATTGCCAGTAAACTGCTCTCACTCCCCACCTCTATGTTCATCATCTCTCACAGCTCCTGCCACATCACCCTGAATCTTATCTGCAAGCCTGTACGCCTGAGTGTGAGAAATGGGATCCGTCAGCTAGCTGCTCTGGGTGATCCACATTTTCTCTAATCTGGACCGTCCCGTCTTCCCTTAAAATGGATTAAAGCTCACTTTAACTGAAAGCAGGTCACAAGGAGGCTTCTCCATATTGGACATGCCTGTTAAATGAAACTGAGGCTCACAGCTGCAGCGCCGAGTGCCAGTAATTCACATGCAACAGAACTCGGCTCTTTAATGCCTCGAGTGGAGATGAACTGTGATAATAAAGCTACATATATGATCACGGCAGTTTAATTTTACGCAAGGTACTACACTGAGGAATGAGACACTGAGGAATGACATTCCAGGTACTGTTTAGTGCAGAAAGAAATACTTTCCTTCTAAAAATCAAAAAGTTATAGCTGTCACTTCAAAGAATAGGAAGAGATGTAAATCACTGCTGTAAGTGGAGGCATTAAGATAGGCTGTGATGGACACCCTTTGTTTCAAGCAGAGTTCTTAAAGCTTCTGTGAGGACTTTTTAGCTGGTCATGAAACAGACTGATATGAATTTTGATGGACTTGTATAACCTACAAAAGCAAACGAGACTGGGAGCATAACAAGTATTCCTGCAATAGGACTTCTTACACTTGCACAAATGAAAATCTGAAGCTGTTTGTGTGAACTAGTATGTTTTCATGCAGCAAGTCCAAGTGGGCGGATGTGAGAACACAGCGGGATATTCACCTGTTTACGTATATTCTGTGACTGGCGTCAGTGCATTCAGTCTACGTGCGACCGTGTGCATGATATGAAACTGCTGCATTAAACTTTCTGTTCGCCAGTATGTTCTTCTCTGCTCATTTGTTGATGTTCTGATTAAGATATAAAGATAATAAGATATAAAGAGACAAATATTCCTATAACAGCATTCTATTGGGGACTCTTTCACTTTGTTCGCAACTTCTAAGCACTAGGCCATCAATGCCCCAGCAAGTTATATATATTTGACTGTTTAAAGAAAGCAGGATCACATTTGTTGTTCTAAAACACTATTTTCATTTTTGCACAGGAAATAATAAGCAAAGGGTTAAGATACTAGGATTGTCAGTTCAAGTTGCTATATCTAGGCCCTCGTGAAATCTCGTCTTTATTATGAATTTCATGGCGCTGTTATCGGGGGACAATGTGATCCCACCTCTGTGCCACCATTAGAAGTAATAACAAATGGGTTTCAGTGAAGAGACGGGGCGGGTGAGACCGGAGCCATCGGGGGAGAACAGTGCTTTGTGTGCATGCCTGACCATAACACAATGTGAATTCACACACTGGGACACCGTTGCAGAATCAATATAAAAAAGTACAAAGATGTAATGACGGCAGAGCTTCGTTAAGGCACTGTTGCAGAATCACAATCTGAAAGAGGCAAGAGAATGCCCAAACAATCCAAAGCCTCCTTCAATGACAGAAAGGCAGGACGGTCCCTTCCCCTCATCAAGTCTTCCCATTTATGTCTCAGCATGTTCCATCGGAGCATGTGAAAGTGTATTTCATGACCAGCCGAAGCTTGAAAAGGCAGCAGCAGAAGAAAAAAAGTTGCTCGAGTAAATCACTAACATCACAGAGGCCTCGTGAAGCAGATGGATTTGCTCGCTTCTGTGCCTTTGTAATCCACTGACCAAATCTGCAATCCACCCAGTGTGGGTGAAATACAGCCAAGAAAATGTGCTTAGAATAGAACGGTGGAGCAAACTAATAAAGTCACTTTTAAACCCAGTTAATATAAACACACATGACGGGCCAAGAAAAGATTTGGTAAACCAATAAAGATCAGTGTACAAATGACCATCCTACTAACGAGACTAAACACGGACTAAGGCAGCTTTTGCTTTACCGGACAAACGGCCAAGTCATCAGCTCTGTAAATGGAGCGGAGCGGAGTGCATTACATCCAGCTATGATATTTGCAAGTGAGAAAGCCTTTTTCTTCCCTGGGGAACATCTATGTTTCTCGTGCAGACACAGTATATCATGCTACGAGATCAAATCAATAGCAGGACGCTGCAGCAGAAAGTCAGAAGCAAGGATGTGAAATCATCAAAGTTGAATGACTTTTTGCTTTCTGTAGCACAAAGAAATCGCTGTACTGCAAACTTCCCCCCTTCTGCAGGTTATTAGTTACACCGAAGTGAAACTAATGCAGTCCAATACAGCCGCTCCTCGTGTAAATAGTGCCTTTATGAAGGCTATACTTTCCAGTTTAATGTTGAAACTGCTCTAAAGAGGAGCTGATTCAACTGAATGCTTGTATTGACGGGTGCAAGGCGCAACATTGCTGAACCATATTGCATGTGAGGGATATTTTGCCACCCCATTTAAAGCAATAGATGCCGACAATATAGAGCTGCTAAATGACCTTTAAGGACCTAAACACCTCTCTCAGTGTAAAGAAGAACTACACGTATAACCTAAAATAATTTTGGACATACATTGCAAACATATGTGTAAAGTACCCCTTTATCCTTCATGACCTCAGTTGTAGCATCATACACAACAAATGGATTAAATGTAAATCTATCCTATCTTCATATTACTCATGATGAGCCTTCACATTTGGAAGGCGCACATAAATCTTTTTCTACATACATTAATACAGTATGTGTACATATGAGGCCCCACTAATGGGATGTGTGATATTAACATGCTCGTACGCACGCACAGAAACACACACGTATACGGCACACATAGTTAGACTGCATGAGATGGAAAGGGGGAGAGGCTTAACATCCATTAACGCACCGCAGATGGGAGTTAATCCTCTTCTTCCTCATTGTGAGCATCACTTCTTGCAGGGGCCTTGTTCTGACTTTCCTTGCTCTCCTTCCTCTCTCCTATCCCCCGCCCTCCCATCAACCTCCCCCCACCCCCCACTATAAGCCTCCCAAATAACTTCATCCTGAATGCAGGTCAGGAAGTTGTATAGAAAAGAATCCCCATTTACAAATCCCGAGGCAGCAGTCACCTCGATTCCTTCACGGTGACAAAAAGAGGATACAGACCCCCTGCAGGGAGGTGCTGCTTAGAGACAGATGCAACCCCCCTATTATTAGAGGCGGGGTTTGGTTGTCTACCAGCTGAAAATCACTGTTTCCAAGTAGAATAAGCCTGGAAAAGATCATGTTTGGTGCCATTTTGGCCAAAACATTTTGGCAGTATAATCAAAAAGTAACACAAGGAGCAATCTTCAATAAAAACCAATTCATACGCGCACACACACACACACACACACACACACACACACACACACACACACACACACACACACACACATACATTTCCTGATTAATTTACACTCATTTAACTGGACAATTTAACCGACATGAATAATGATACACATTTCCATAACCCTTGTCTGATGGTTCTGATGCTGATGATGGTGTACTGTAGATGTTGGCGTAATTCCCTCACCAGATTGTTGATGCCACCCAATGTGTGATTGGCATTGTAGAGCGAGTAGGTCAGCTGGTATACCCCGTCGTTGGTCTCACTGTTTCCATAGAAACCCACTCCCACAGCAGAACTGTGAAAAATATGAGAAATTAATGAATAAAAAAGTATTTATTTCATGATGGAAGTTCTTGATTGTGGGCTGTGTTGTCATTAAAGGACACATACAGACAAAAATTTTGTTCATAATTTCCCATAGAGTGGAGCACAACAAGGCTGTAGGCAAAATATGTACAACACCAAAGGCTTCATGTTGTTTTTCATAATCCTTTCTCTTGTTTTTGAATATTTATTATTTTACTTTCACAGACTCGAACTTGCTTCTGGCAATGGGGAAACTTTAGGGGAAAAAAATCACAACTTAAAACATCTTTGGTTAGACATACACTTAAATGTTTATGAGCCATTCTCATCTTTTCACATTTGTCAGACTTCTTTTTAGCCCGGGAACCAGACAAATTTGCAAGCTCAAGTTTAATTTTCTGCAACAGATCGGATTGTTCCCCGTATTTTCAGACAGATTTCCAACAGACCTGATTCAGGTCGATCCAAACACATCTGTTTATCGAGTAGGGGCCAGATTTCAGCTTCATTAAGGCATTTATTTTACCTTTTAAACCAAGATGGCTATAGATTTACATGCAGTAGCTCAGTCTGTAGTGACTTGGGTTGGGAACCGAAGCAGGTTCATGTCCCGGTGAAGAGTGGAAGTTAGTCTGGTAGCTGGAGAGGTGTTAGTTCACTTTAGCAAGGCACCAGCCGACCAACTTTTATTGCTGCTGCCTTTAAATGAGCATACACCAACATGGCCACCATCTTGGGGAGGGGTACCTGCTGCTCCTAATGAACAGCACTCCTCATATGTTGGGATCTATTTGAACTCTGAATCCATTTTAAAGCCATTTGTTTTGTCACAAGCGTAAGACATGTATACATGAAACAGGATACTTTGTTAACTTAAAAAAAATACTAGATCTAATAAGAACACTGTAATTCCATATTTTACCTGTGGTAAAGGATATTAAAGTTCATCATTAGATGCTCATAACTTATAGCAGCCAAACATTCCACAGATCTCTGCTCTGATTGGTTGTTACTTTCAGTTTGTTTCTGTTGATGCTGCTCATTCAAAGTCAAATTAAACTGAGAAATCCAGGCTAATTGGCAACTGTGAATTAGTTTCTCACTCAAGAAGTGTTTTTAATTGAAGTCTGGGTATAACTGAGCATCCTTGAAATACATTTTCTCACATAGTTCGCGTCTCTTCCTCCTAGCTGCCATATGGGCTTGGATGTTGTATTAGTGGAGCGGATTTTTGAAAGACAAACTTATTTTTCACGTTTGTCATATTTTGCCCTCTAAGATCCCTTTTGCATCCGTTTATTCTCCCATCTGTTTTGTTCAGCCCTTTATCTCACAAACATATTGCAAGTTAAGAAAAAAAACATATTTTTTTTTCATGCAGTAACTTTGAATTTTGTTTCTCATTCATGACTAAAATCCCCATTACAATTCTGTGTGACAGCCAAAAATGCATCTCAGCGTATGATGGAGGATCCATATTTGCCTTTCCTTGCAGTCTGAGCCTGTGTAATAGGAAGGATTGAGTGTCCTAACCCCTAAGATTTAGTTTACTCCCACTGCAAAGAGCCTTAAAGCGATATGAGCAATGATATATTTACTTTAGACTTGATTGCTGTGAGGGCGCTCTACGCAAAGAGACGAGGTTAGTAACACTTTCCACTGAATTTATGATTCCTATCCGTCGTGACAAGATCACCCACATCAGGAAGTCAGAGCAGGATTGTTGTTTCTGCAGTGCCAGATGCAGACTAAAACCCCTAAAAAGTCCATGTTTACTTTCACAATGACATTATGTTAAGGACTTTTAACACCATCTGTGCTGCAAAACCGCACACACAAAAAACATCCACGAAAGCCCCACAGGTTTAACACCGTAATTACCGTCAGCCATGAGACTATGGAGGAAGTTAGTCAAGTGCAAAGACAGGATGTTGAGTCTTATTTTATTTTCTATTACACCCTGCCAGGATGTGTGTCATATGTCACAGTGAACGCTTATGCGTATTAGTGTGCGTTTCTTGTTTTTGTGTCTGCCAACACCCTGTCACTGCAACCTTGTAAGTATAATCAAACCTGCTGCCTGTCTCTTCCATTAAAACCCCAGTTCCCTGAGGTTATGATTAGGGGTACTCAGGGCATCGTCAGAACAAAACCTGCCTGGGCAAAAAAAAAGGACATAGAATTGCTGTAATCCTTACAATGCAAACTGCACGGATGTGGCAGTAAACATGTCTTCATTCGTCTGGTAAAAGAAAACTAACAATATGGCTTTCTGCTTTTCAGGACATTTATGTTCCAGTTGATATGCAGCGGCATGGATAATGAGCTCTATATTAACCCTGTGACATGTCAGGAACAATAAAAACCCAGTAATGACACAGTAATGAAACAGTAATGACACAGGACATCATGGAGGAGTTTAGCCTTCAGGGAAGCATTAGTGTTGTGTGTGTGTGTGTGTGTGTGTTTGTGTGTGTGTGTCGCTGTATAGAAAAGGCTGTCTGCAGCAGCCAGGGGTGTTGAAAGAAACCAACCCAATACAGGACAGGACTCAAGGATATTTAGTGTCCTTCCTCTGAGGATGGATCACTCCCCACAAAGGCTGCAACAATTATACCTCAGTATTCAGATTATGTTATGAGCTGAACAAATGGCCGCACTGAATGAACAAGTAATAACAGATAAACGCCTTGATTCAGTGGAGACCTGAGCACCTCTTCTACAATAAACTGTGTCAGAGCTAACAGAGACTGACACTGGGAGGAAGGCTTTTTAGAATATTAGATTTGTTTTCTATCTTTAACCTTAATTTACCTCATTCATCCTCCTGGGCTCACAAAGAATCACCCATTAGAGGTGCTGCGGCTCTTAAATCCTCTTTCCATTTAAGTTCTGCAGTGCAACCATGATATAATTCTCCTTGACTATCTGAATTAAATGCTAGAAAATGTGAAAACTGATATATTTTTTAATGAATTTAATTTTCCCATTTTGGCCAATCAAAATCCCATGACCCAAGATAAAAAACAGGAAAGTTACGTTTCTGTTTCTGTTCTTTTGTGTTGTGTGCCTCCCTGTGTTTCTTGTGAAAGTTTTCTTTGTTTTAGCGAGGTACAAAAACAAGCAGAAATAAATAACAGGTAAATTATAATCAATAATAAATCAATCAGTTATGCTGATTCTGCAACAGCTGAGCATTTCCATTAATAACATACCCAGTAATTCAGATCCAGCTTTCAACACTAGAACTCCCAGGGCAGCTGTTGTTACATTTGCTTTGTAATAAATTTGTTGGAAAAAATCTGACATCAACAAGGACCTTGATCGTTTCTTAACTTCTGTGTATTTAACTGTTACCTCTTCTTAGAAATTAAAAAACAGAAACAGCTCTGGGTAATTCCACCATGATTGGCTTTTTCTATAATAATAACTGGATACAGTAAGGACAGGATATACAGTAATTTTACTGTTCAAACTTGCATTTGATTCTGAAGATGGAAACCACCTTTTGTCTGCTACCCCTTTTCTCCATTTTTCTACAGCTTAAATAATATGCTAGCATTAGCTTTAAGTTAAAAGTAAAAGGCCATCAATATAAACTGTTGCCTTCTCCAATGCGCCAACTTACAGGACAATACGTTCTATTCTTACTTTCAAGTTAACTTTTTTATGATTTTAATTTTAGTATTGTATTTTTATTGTATAAAAGTTGTAAAAATTGTAAGTTCATATTAAAAAAAAAATGCTCCATATCATTATCTGATGCAGTTTGGTACATTTTATTTTTCTTTAAACTTCCACTGTTTTGGCCATGTTGGGCTGTATTTGTGTCCATATAGATGTTTACTGATAAGTTTGCTTACTTCTACCTCATAATGATACAAAGCAACGCATATGAAGATCATTATTCATGCTTATGTTCCTGATGTGTCACCCTTTGGAGGCTATTGCATCACTTATTCCTAAGGTTAATGTTCCAACTCTAACTTAAAAAACTGAATGACCGTCATGCTATTATTCAAGTTGTTTAGGTGTTTAAACATTTCTGATTGAAAATATCAAGCCAATGACACAATAAACCTTTACATAGAGCATCAATAATAATAGTGTTGCTCTAAACCTCACTAGTTAACCTGATACTCACGTATGGCTGGTTTACGTTATTAGTTGCTGTATGTAGTAGTTTCTCTTAGAGCCAAAATACATAAGCTCCTACAAAGACAGAGATGAGAGCTGTGAGTGATAACTGATAACAGAGCTCCTTTGCTAAACAGCATCATGCCTGGTCACTTAACATTACAACAAGTCTCTTGTGTTGCAGCCGTGGGCCGGGATGGACAGAGACAGCTAACAAAGTTAAAACCCAACACTGTCACAAGTTAAAGCAATCTGTGGGCAAATTCAATTAAACCGTTTTCAATGCTTAATTGTTCTTTTTCATCTCTGACAGGATTGTTTTTTTCCCTTCTAAAAGCATATTAAATCATACAAAAAAGGACAGAAATCTCTGGTGATGTTGTTTTGGGAGTTATTTGGTAGCCACTTTGTATTTATTCTTACATAAATTGGCTTTTGAACAAAGATTTTAAGGTAATAAAAAAGATATGTCGGCACAGAAGGAAGTGAACCACAAGTTAGTTCACAATAAAAGCAAAACATTCAAAGGCTGAATGCAGAAAACAGATTTGGTGGAGTATTAAAAGGGAGCAAGTTGAGCAACCTTTTATCAAAGTGGTGGGTGCAGTCAGCTGACTCGTCAGCTGAGGGGCTTTGAAGCAGGACCACCTATAGCTGTTAGCTGATAGGGGCCCTGTCAGCACAAGAGCTTAACAAGCCATACTTGTTTTTACAGATAGGATACTAGGAGGTAGTTGAGCTGCAAGTTCGTATTCCTTGTTATGAAGTACAATACTCTCATTCAACTCATTCTCTCAATCACATTTACTTTACAGTATGATACTGTATATATACATCTTGTGCAACTGATACCACAACATGTGCTAGTTATTGCCATTGTTCAGATTTGTATTATGTTAATTTATTTTGCACACAGAGGTATATTTTTTTATTAAACTAGAGGGTTGTTTAGTTATGGATTTCAGATTGTACATCTAGTTTTATAGATTTCTAAATGTTTTTACTGTTTCATTTTTTAACATTATTGGTTAAACCAGAAGCTGTTGCTTTTATTTATTCTACCATGTTCTGACTTCCAAATAAACTTTTAAGGGTTACAACTAATTAATATAACCCTGGATTGAAACTTTGAGTCTGAAGGTTTTGACTTCAGTTCGGTGCCCCCTGTGGCCAAAGTGGTAACTCTTGTTGCTTTAGTCATCTTGTCCTGTGGATGTGGATGTAGTGTTTTCTGATAAAAAAAAAAAAATCCTCCGAAATGAATCCCTCATTGTGAATATTATGTGATTAATGTAAAAGAAAAAAGTTTTCTAAAAGGTCCAGTTACATCGCCTTGTCTGACACCTACCCCGCTGCAGCTCTTATAAGCATTAAAAAGAAGAAGAAGAAGAAGTCGGTCTTTTATCTGATTGTCTTGTTTGCTTCCACAGGTCATATAGAAGGATCACTATTCATTTTAGCCTGTCTCATAACCAGACAGAAACTCCTCACAGGAGCTTTAAGTGAAAAAACAAACAGATTCCACCTTAAAACAAACAAACAGTAGCTTCCAGATCATTAATACTCACATACTTGTGATGTTATAGCATGTGTATCTATGAGTTTCTTGGCACAAAAAATACACACAGTGGCATTGATTGACCACCCACACTCACCATATGATGAGGCCTGTGATGATAGCAGCCCAGGTGACACAGCAGTTGTTTGGCCTTTTGGTGTCTTCGTCTACGTCCCTACGCCAGCAACACAGGAGGGTCAGGTATACAGCCAAAACCAGCAGGCTGAGACCCAAACCAACTGCTCCGACACCTGCTAGTAGTATCAGAGACTGAGGGTGGAGAGGGGAGAGAGAGAGGACAAGAATAAGACATCATTTTTTATGGAAGCCCTAGAGGAAATGTATTTGGTCATTTTATTTTATTCCTTTTTCCTGTGATTATAAGTAATTATATTGATTGGTTCTTGTTAAACTTAACTAACTTCATTTGTTATTTCAGAAAAAACAGCACTGGTGTAGCATCCTGTGATAATCATCGACATGGACGTAGTCTCAGAGACATCACCTACTGGTCTCCGAGGTGTGGATGTAAATGGTATGATAAATGGACTTGAGCTCTTAAAACTCTTTTCTGACTACTCACTGACTAGAACTTTTTATACCCCATTTCACACCTATCCATGCACATCCCATTTACACACTGATGGTAGAGGATGGCTGCTATGTAACGTGTCCATCATCCATCAGTATTAACTAACACATTATACAAAATTAGCACCTTTGGCAAATTGCAATTTGGGTTTAAATGTCCTGACCAAAGACACATCGACATGTTGCTGCAGGAGCTGAGGATCGCACCCACAACAATAGTAGTCACCATATTGCAATTGCTGTCTCAAATTTCCTGTGGGTCAATCTAATGAAAGGCAGCTGAGGCAAGCCTTCAGCCTACTTGCAAACAGCTACAACATTTCCCATCTGTCAATCAACTCAGCCATGGCCCTTAATATGCATAACTTTCACCCTTCACATAATCAAAACTGATGATTTATTAAAAAACATCCTCCCCCATACTGTGCGCCAATAAAGACATATTTACACTGCAATCATTTTCCTGGTTGTAAACAGGTTATTTCTTGCTGTTTATTAGGTATTCTAACTGGGGTGTGGATGGGACTTTTGGAGCAAGCCTCAAGTGGACACTCAAAGAAATGCTTTTTTTTTTTTTTTTTTGCACTTGTCCATTATGCTTCATTGCACCTTGGATTGCCACTCTGTTGATTTAAAGTTAATTTCCGTTGTTTTCTCTGTATACGGAGGAATGAACTTGTCATCATCAGAAAACCAGTGCTGTTATCTTGAGATACTGTAATGCCATAAACATGTTAAGATCTGGAGAAAACCGCACATTACCACAGGAAACCGCTGTAACATACATTGTGAGGATGTATGTCCACTGGGGGCATCTATACACTCTCTTTACGTCAGTTATTTTCCTCCCAGAGACAGTGAGGTGTTCGGAGCCTGTGGGATATCACGTTAGATAACCCTGACAATCAAAAGGTTGACAATCTGAGTGAAAACAACCCCCCAGTATCAAACAACACTCGTGTGTAAAGATATGTGTATCAATGTTGTCCATTAATCAGCATCATCACTGCCACAGCAGAGGGATAGGCACATAGAAGTTGGTGGTCTTTGGATAAAGAAACCCAAGGGACAATCTGTTTTTTGTCTGCTGAAGCCCAAATTTGACTGTAGCTGAACGGAAAACAGAGGGATCCAAGGCTGCAGGAGGGGAGCGCCATGTGACTCAACGGCTTTCATGCAGTCTTGTGATTCATGAGTGTACAAAACATTTAAAGCCCGAAGGACGCAGCGAAACACTGATAGAGAGAAAAGTAGGAAACACAGCATTGAAACACTCTGTGCTGTGATGATAAACCCCCATGGTCCTTACACTTTTTTTTCCCATTCACTCAGAAGTTGTTACTTTTATCAGCACATAGTAAGTGAAGAAGTGGGAGAACGCTCCAAGGCAGACTAAAATTGAATTGTTTATTCACTCAGATTACATTGCAGTTGGGGGGGAAGGTATTTTTTGCACTATACCATTCCATTTTTAATCCTGTGTTACTCTCTTACAGTCATGTTATGCAGTTAAACCATTTTATTGAGCCTCCATATTGTTTTTTTCTTTCCCAGCCACATTAGCTGCTGTATCTTAAGCCAGTCGGCAAACCATCTTATCTCTTTGTCTTTATAGCAGCATTGTGAAACAAATCCCTGATCATTTAGTGTGATGACACCAGTTTACAAACACAAGTGCTGGTAACAGATACCAAACGAAAACAGACAACATCTAGGGATGCACTGCTTTAGTTTATTTATTTAATTCAATGAACTTAAACATAAAAATCTGAGCTCTTAGTTGGTTTGAAGAGCAATCAAATAATAGACATGACCTTGATTTTACTTGCAAATGATTTGCACTTACATCTGAAGGTCTACAAGTTCAAGCAGAGTGGGTCTGTCTGACTAAGCACACTGCAGCGTGTGTAACTAATTATTCCATTTGGATGACATTGATACTGTGACTGAATTCCAATGCTAATCGTTTGCATTGCACAATGTTATTCCTATACCAAACTCTGTATTTGTGGTGTGCTGTGGTCTCACTTTCAGGCAGGGAAATGGGGGTGGAAATCATACAATAATACCATATAATCAGTGATGGCGCAAGGATTTTTTTTTTCTCCAGTGCTGAAGAGGAGTTTGACTAATACATTGGGGTGCCATGAATAGTCGATTTTCACGATTTCATAGCTACCTTTTAAGTTCTTCCCTTTTTGTCAAATAAAAGCGGACATGCGTGAGGGGGGCTTAGCCGGGGCTAGAAAGATTTGTAATAGCGCCCCCTCGCCCCAGTGTTGCGTCGTGCTTGTCAATGCTACGACAAGATATGTGATACAACGCAATATAATACAATACAATACAATACCTCGCAATGCAGTACCGTTCAATACTGTAAATAAGATTCTGCATGGTTACAGTACAGAACTGAACTGTCAAATTCTATACAACATGGTGCAGCATGTTACAATGCGATAAAATGCAAATATGTTACAATAATATGTGACACATGGCCTACAATAATTATCTCACAATACAGGGATTCAGTGATCAGTGATGTTTTTGTAAGACATTTAAGTATTGGAGCTCCGCATGAGTCCAACCTTCATTCAATTTCCTTCATTCAACTCAGCCACTTCCTCTGTCTCCCTGCTCTGGTGATCAGATGACCATGGGCGTATACTCTTCAAGTAATAATCAAACCAGATTCTGCCACAAGCTCTCGAAACCAATCATCATGCTACTCTCAAATTTTAACATGTGTTCTCTCTCTTCCGCAGTCATTTCGTTTGTCATTTCAGTCACATCACTGCCAGCATATGGACTCCACACAGGGCCATCCTATTCTACCGTCCACCTGACAACCCCTCTGAGTGCATGAAGTCATTGTGACATTGCATGTTTTTATTTGACTAAACTGTTAAATAAAGAGTTGTGAGTCTCCTGAAATGACAGATCACAATATCTAATTGCCTGTCTGCAGGATTTCCAGATTTATTGACTGCAGTTTGGTCTCACTTTCACCTCTTCTCATCCTTCATCATTTAGCTTTTCAGCGCTGTCTGACATTATAGGCCTGTCTTCTTCTTTGACCGGTTAACTTCCACTGACCTCACCCTTATTTATGTCATGAGTGTCATCGTCAGTAGTCATGAATTGGTGGCGGGGTGAGTCAAATTAGCATGGAAATCTGTTTAGAGCCCTGCCATTTTTCATAGGAAAAAAAAGAGAGAGAGCTGCACCACAATACAGTATATTGCCTTGTCAACGTGTTGTCCCACCTATAAGATGATTTATTTTAGAAATGAGATCATCACATGTTCAACGTGAAGTCTCGCACCCACTGACACATTGGTCTGCGTTGCTTTACAAACAAAACTAAATTATCAAATATAGACAGTGCCCAAACGTACTTGCAAACTACTGTGACAAAAAAAGGTTTATTTTTTTTAACTACTTTTTTTTTTTTTTTTTAACATACTGCTTTTGAGTTAAAATAGGTCAATACAGAAACGTGCCAGCACAGCTGCCCTACCTTTACTTGCACTCAGGCTAAAACCTTAATCCAAGGATTTTCTAGTAGCTATTTTTTGGGGAAACAGATGATGAGCCACAAGGCACAGTGTTCACACTTTACGATGGTTTATACGTTGGTCTCATTAACTCAGTTCAGGTCAATCCTTTGCACAATGCTGCTAGTTCCACTCACTTTTCTTATTTCCAACTCTATTGTTTTAAACTTAGACATGCAGGGGATTTCAATTTTCTGCTACTGCAAAGCCATTTCAAGGCAAACGATGCAGGACAAGGAGAGACGGAAACCTTTACAAGCATCCGTGGTCGTTGAACTTTCACAGAAGGTCATTGATCTTGTGTCTGCCCAAAACATTTGGATAAAGCAGAATCAAAGAAGGATGCCTATCTAATTCAATTAAACAGTCAACCAAAAGCCCGACAGGAAATGTGTTTTTGCACTTTCCTCTTTTATAAGGCAACAGGCCAGCATGTCAAATCAGGAAACATGAGTCACTCTCTAGCTGCAGCCCTAAAGACTACCAAGAGTCTCACTGTGACGCAGGCATGACACTCTTCACTCCTCACTGTGACACTGCTGGGACACAGTGACCCACATTGATCTTGGAGAGAAAAGTACAGGGAAGGACACAGGTTGGGAGGTTATAGGTAGTGTCCCCTTTAGTCATAAATAATCTGGTGCCACGTGAATATGCACTCAGTGCAAACATAATACTTGCAGTCCTTTTTAAGTTACAATTGTATCTGTATACAGTGTTAACCACTCACCCTATAAACAAACGTAATGTTAATGCATTTAGAACACAATTTTAAACTGTGTTTTCTATTATGCAAAAATAAAGCAGCTTCAACTGGATTGGAATAAATGACATCATGCAGTGTTTTAATTATATGTACGCCTGTCAAACTGTGTTGCTGTGGTATCATGTGATTTTCAAATCAATCCAACTTTTTTTTTCTTCTGGACAAGCATAATCCTAAACTGGATAAAGAGTAAAACAGACAAACAGAAAATCCAGGCTTCTGTAATCATGACATAAATGTGAATATACACAATTTACAAAGACTCTGGAATGCACATAAATGGAAACAACTATGAGCATCTATTTTTTTCTCTCATCACATAGCCTATAGTTCATCGATAATGACTGTAGTCCTGCTGCCCAAAGTCTGTCCCATAAATCAGTTTTGTACATTTTCATTTTCATGGAAGGAAAATGTCCACAAGTCTCTTGGATGATTAAAATACTTCATGAAATATGTGTACTTTACTTGAGGACTTGACGTTCTTGGAACATTCCTCAAATAATGTAATCTTTCATAAAAATTAAAGGAAAGGGGAAGAACATCCTATACAAGGACTGTGATGTTAAAGTGTAAAGAATTGCCAAACTTTGTTCTGGTTACTGAAGTACGTTTCAAAGAGAACCTGCGTGGCACATCAGAGACGATTAATATGAGGCTGAGAGTTTGAGAGTTGTAACAAAAGATTAAGCTTGAGAAAAACTGAGGAATGTACTGTAGATACAGTACAGAGTTGTATACCGGCTGAAATATTCCATTGTCCAGTTAATACTGGTCATGTGTCATCATGTGAGAACTGCAGTTTACTGTGGGCTCTTACTTTCTTCCACTTACAGCTCTTAGGCGAGCTACAGCCATTCATCACATAGAATAGTAAAACACGCGTTGTCACTCAATATTATTTGTTTAAAGCTAACGGTAATGTATAATGCTATAAAAAAAAAAAAGTTGTCTAGACTAGCCCTGTTCTTGGAAGCCAGTCCACTAAAGCTCTGACGCTCCTGCTGAGATTCTGTACTGTTCTGAGTCTACGTGCGCTATTACGCACAAGTACAGTTACCAACCTGCTGATAGCTTGTCGCCTCCGGTTTGAAAGTGTTGTCAACCGACTCAAAGGCGAAATTGATGTGTGGAAAATTGTGCAGCCAGTATGTCCACCACGGAGCAACGTAATCGAGCCGTACAGTGGCCATATTCCTGCTTGGAAAAGTCAGTCCACCGATCCACCGACTGCACGCTTCCCTTGGAAACCTTGACACTCAGAAATTCCCAGGATTTGCCAAAAGTTGAATTTTGAATCAAATGCGACTTTGGTTATAGTTCACTGAGAATAATTAAATTGGAAGCTTCCCTTTTGCCATAAAACCTCCAGAACAGTGCTGCATATTCATTCCTGATCCGGTTCCCATTATTCTGTGGGAACTGTTGAGTTGCGCTTCAGCCTTAGTGCGGGCCAAGCGCTTGAATCCGAGACACGGGACAGAGTGACGACGTAAACCTGCCTCCTTCAACAGAGAAGGCGTGCCAACCCACTTCCCAAGTCAAGTGGGCCATCCAGGTCACATTGCACTTTGATTGAACAAAAAAAAATGCAGACAGTGATATATTGAGCCTCTTTGTTGAATCAACAACGTTTGAGAAGAATTTATCAACACAAAAGTGTCGATTTGAAATGATTAAACACAAAACAATTCTCAATCAAATCCGCGTGGAAGCCAGTGGCCTGCAAACGCCTCTCCACATGGCTGTTCTTTGGCGTCTGCGGAAACCCAAAATATCCTTTAAAATAAAAGATGCAAAAAATAAGAAGCTCTGCAGAGTGCCCTACCTCGACTCGTAGCTGCTGTGTTTGTGTATGTTTGTGTGTGTGTGTGTGTGTGTGCGTGCATGTGCTTGTGTGTGTGTTTGTGCAAGAGGGCAGGGGTATTTAGTGCACTATTTATGGCTTGTGCTGTTAATGTCTGACCTCTTGTGGACAATGAGGCGCACTGAGGTGAACATTAATGAGAATGCTAATGAGATAGACACCAGTTAATATAGCAGGCTTCTACTTTTGTTCAGAAAGTAAACAAATGTCTTACTGCAATTTTTTTTTTTACAAAATACGTTTATAATGATGTTTTATCCTTTCAAAAGCTGCCTGCAATACAGGAGAAAGACAAGGTTGACAAAATTAACAGTTGACACAAAAGACACACTTGATAGGAGATTGGTTGATAGGAGATAATGCAGGCGAAAATTTCACACTGACACTTAATACCATGGTTTCCAACTCGTGAGATGTAACCACGACAGTGCAATTAGCTGCGTGAGTTCAATCAGCTGCTTATATGTTAAATAAAGAATGGACCCCTGAAGATCCAGCTAATGGGGAACGTTGACACCCAGGCTAATGTGCTGGTGTCATGTCACAGAGTCTAATACCTTCCTGCTGGAGTGTAAATGTTGGCACTCACCCTAGCTGTACAAAGTAAGCTGATGACTGACAAAACAATTAACAGTGTAAGTCAATACAGTACTTTGTTTATTACATCACTGATTACTGAATAAATGTCTTATGATTATTTTTACAGGCAACCCTTCAAGCTAACGTTCTTTCACACATATTTAGTTTGTGGAGCGAAGATGTCTGCTTAAAGCTGATTATAAACCGTCTGTGGCTGTGGTTAGTAGAGTCGTCGTCTCTCATCCAGAAGGTTGAGGGTTTGATCCCAGCTTGTGTTGTCGCATGTCAGACGATGTCATTTAGCGAGATACTTAAATTGCTCTTGCTGCGTCTGAAGGTGAATGAATGAGATTAGTGCACACTAATAATCACTTTAAATAGCAGCTTCTGTGGCTGGGTGTTAATGTGTACAGTGTGACCTGCGGTGGAAAAGAGCTTATCGTCCGAAGACTAAACAAGGGCTATACACGTTCAAGCCCATTCTCCATTTTCCACTTCCTGATGTATTTTACCCCCACAATGGATAAACAAGCAAATTGCATACACAAATATTCCTGTTCCCTTCATTAAAATTCCAATAAACCATTGGTCTGCTCACCCATCCTGTGCAGCTTAGAGAGTGAAACAAAACCTGTTTTAACTTATCTGAACATGTTCCCCTATAGCCTTCTCCATTAATCTGATAGCATTTTGTGACCACTCCTATTCACTCATACAGTGACACCCAATGGATTCTTCTGCCAAGTTTATGTCGCTGCCTATAGCCCTGTTTTTGACAGGAGGAACTTTCCCCCAGAACGGTGGTCTTTTTAAAGAACTTTGTGCATACAGACCAAATCGACTTGGGGGTTACATTTAGTTTTTTGGTAAAAGACCCTGTGAGTGGGGTAAGTACTTTCTAGAGGTCTGGGGACTTTGGAGAACAGGGCATGTAGCGTTGGAAATTGTAAACTATTTGGGCCGCAGGAACCATTTAGTTCCTTGAAGAGAAGTCCCTGTAGCTCGTTGGTAAAAAAAAAAATAGCCCTAGCTAGAAGCCCAATGTGCATTGAATTTTTGTATATCAAAAATGATTTTAAGCATTGTCCCTGACAAATAAACCAATCAATAAAAAAAACGAAATAGTCCTCTTATGTTTGCAATTGTTTTTACATGAAACATGTTATAAAAATAGTAGCCTTGAGACCCAGTTTATTCCAAGAACTCCATCACTGGGTACCGGACCTGACTCAATTGGCCCTTAATGATGCAGTCTCTCATTTGTGAGTGCTTTTCAAAGATTAGCTTTGCTTTCCAGAACATATTTAACCATTATCCATCATTTTGTATTCATCTATAGATATAGATAGAATGATATTATGTACTCTGTCTGAGCCTGTCTTGTCTTCTATCTGGACCTTGAGTCTCTTTATGTCTGAATGGGAGGAATAAAATGATATGAAACTGTTGTGAAAGCTAAATATTTGATGTACAAATTATGATTTCATTGGAGGTGTTTTCAGAGATTTAAAGATTCATTTTTTATGTGTTTATACGTTTTCAACTTAAATAAACATCAACAACTATTTTGATTAAACATTTTATCCCCACCTGAATTGATTGCCATAATCCCACGAGCTTGCACTCTGTTATTGTGACATGCTACACACTCATAGGCTGAGGTACACACACATGCACAAACATGATCATGTGACCATGCACTAATGGAGAGATGTCAGAGTGAGGATGCTGCCTACAGCGAGAGCTCCTGAGTTGGTGGTGGTGAGAGGGGTTAGGCACCTTGCTCAAGGGCACCTTGGCAGTGCTCAGGGAGTGAACTGGCACCTCTCCAACAACCTGACTTGGCCCACATCAGGACCAGAAGCGGGGACCCTTCGCTTCCCAACCCAAGTTACAGACTGAGCTTCTGCCGCCTGAGATATTTATGATGGTGAACAGAGCTTTAGCTGTGTGGACATTTTTTCTTACCAACTCTACCTGGTAATAACGTTCAGCTCTCTCAGCTTCGGCACGCTGACATTACATCCCTCTCTGGCTCTTAAGTGTAATAGGGCTGTTCAATTTTCTTTATACTTTGTTCAACTTGAAGTTTAATAGAACTGCCAAGAGCTTATCTAAATGTTATCTATAAAATCAGATCTATAAAAGGGTCCTATCTTTGAAACTATATTGAAATTCCAAATATTAAATTCATGGCAAATAAAGTGTAATTAACATTCAGTTACAGGCAGACGAGACGGCTACAATACAAAACGTAATGGAAATAGCCAGCCTTGGGAAATCAACCAAGTGAAATAAAATAAAAAAGTCTATTGGCAGATAAAAGGAAAGATTAAAATGTGTCTTATGCATTTTGCCCTGAGGAGGAGTCGTTTTATCTGCACGGACTAGAGAGCCCGAGCTTGGAAGCTAAACCATCTTGATGTCATATGGCTACGGCTGTAATTATTTGGATGCTTTGATGCACCTCCACGGCCAAGAGCGCCCAGAGAGTGTGCATCGGAGTCTGAATCCTTCTGAGTAGGTGACACTCGAAACACACTGTATGAATATGAATTCTCCACTGTGCTCTGCATCTACAAACAGTCGGATTTGGTGCCAGAAAACTCTCCTGTGATTGCAGTGCCAATCACTCTCAGTGTGTGGACTGAGGGACCAGACGTGGCAAAAAAAAAAGCAGTGACATGAATAAAAGCACTTCTGTCTGCTGTCTTTTTAATTCGCACTTTGGGTTTCAAGCCTCCTTGCCTGCTGTTTTCATTCGTTCTTGTTATCTCGGCGCAGACAAAACATGTCACAGCAACAAATCACATCGATTCCAGAGTGAACTTGCTCCTTAGGGATGAATGAAGTTAGCCCACAAAGACCTTTTAAGCCCTATTTTTTTCGCACTTGTTCACAATCTGGTCATTTCATGTTCCGAGTCTAATTACACTCAACTGCATGAATGTAAATCAGTCTGTGGAACATTGTACGAACACAGCTGGGGTTTGGCGCCTGTAGAGGATTTACTATAACTGTTGTAGCAGCTTAAAGGGTTTCAAATAAAAGACAACATCATTTGGGAAATGGTATCAGTGGTCCTACACAGACAATGAAGCTAAACCAATAGGTGGCAGCCCAGCACTTTTCTGCATGACTGAGAACATCATGCTTCCATTTCGGAAAAAAACCCATATTAGCCCATTGCGCGAAGCTCCTTTGCACGCAAAACAGTCCACAAAGTGAGATTTAATCCTAATGAACTGTGGCTTTTAGATCCCATCCATACCTTTCATGGTCCTCTCGCCAGAAAGACTCTCCAGGGTCGTTCATTTTGGCTCTGACGTTGCAGGAAATACATATCAAAGAGGACTTTGAAGTGGAGTAAGTCTGAACGCACTGTAAACCTAAGAGAGGGGAATGAAGAAATAGAGTCATATCTTGAGTGACAAGTCTCAAGGTCAGTTTTCCAAAGACTCTATTTTAATGTTTTACAGAACGAGAGAGAGAGAGAAAATGCTGCTGAATTTCAAATCGAAGGCCAAATATTCCTTTAGGAGCAGGTGATACTGCAACCTTGACTTCTGTGCGCGGACACGTTTTCATTTGGAGAAGGCTGGAACCGCCTTGAGAATAATGTCACACCCTGACTGGAATTAAAGAAAATTTGACTCAACGACAAACCTGTTTTTTTCTTCTATATACTGTATAAACCTTTCCCTGGCATCGAGTATGTGAGAAATAAGAAATGTATGAAATGCCTTGGCACACCCAGACACAACTTTGGTATGTGCAGAGGTTTAAAGACACAATTTTCAAAAGGGGGGGGGGGCACTCTTCACAGTCCTTGTAGTTATATAGTTGCTTCTTCCTCATCATGCACTCAAGTGTCCTCAACAAGCGCTGGATTTACCTCCTGATTGACTGTCTCCATAACAATCACAGGGATGATTGGTTCATTTAAAAGTATTCTGAAGAGCCTCGTGTCCTGGGCTTCTTCCAAGCCGTTAAAAAAAAAGAAAAGAAAACTTCCTGCTCAGTGGGATGTGGAAATGTGTTGTATTGGACTTCTCCTCCTTCACGGATATTGCTCTTTTTTTGGGATTTGTGACTCAAATCCCTTTCCTCTATTTTGAGTGATTTATACATATGAATGAAGATTTATGCCTGAGAGCTCAATGTGCCGGTATTATCCAATCAAACTGGGCTGCTCAGTGGCTCCTGAGATTGCATTAAAGTGTAATATCAATGCAGCAATCCTCGGGATATTGCCACTTTGAAATGGCCCTGGGTCCCTCTGATGCTACAGCCGCATGTTATGATCAAGAGGATTTGTCTGCTTAGGTAGTGCGTCATGTAGGAGATTGTTTAGGTAAATTAATAAAAAGATGCCTTCCGTGTTTCATTTACTTTATCAGTGATTGGATGCAGAAAAAAACAAAACGAATGACAATGCCATGCAGGTGACCTACGAAGAAACAAATAAACAAGCAGAGTACAATCTGTATCCGTCTGTGCTGTGAATTAATAAAACAGAATCTCTCAAACTTGTTTCCTAAAGTGTGTTTTCATCGCAAAGGAACCCCTGTTTATTCATTTTTAAGCCCATCCTTAGGCTCATTTTATCCAATAAATATATTACACCGTTCCACTGGATTGCAAAAATGGGAGTGATTGTTTTGCAGACATGGACAGCTGTTTCCAAACAGGGACACAATCACCAATTCACAGACACCACTCCACATGGAGGGGCTCTCTGTTGAAGATAATTGCAAACTCTTCAGAGCCATCTTCAACTCTTGAGTCACTCAAAAGATATCCTTCTTCCACGGAAGGGAATCAATCCTTTGGCTGCTCGGTGGTACAGTGGTTTGCACTGTCCCCTTTTAGCAGGAAGTGTTCCTATAGTTTGAAAGTCTGGTAGGACAGAAACCTTTCTGTGATGAGTTTGCATGTTGTCACTGTGAATGTGGGATCTCTCCAAGTGTTTATCTGTCTCTTTATATCAGCAGTGTGTTCAATGCCTACCAGTGCAGAATTTACAGCGCCCAGTGTTGATTAGAGTCTGTTGGGGCCCCAGGTAAGAAATAATTGGGGGCCCTAAAACCTGCATGTATCACTATTATGTCTGCAATTGTCCTGACGCTTAATCCTCTCCGTCTTTTTTTCCTGTTTCTGTTTCCTCTTCTACATATAATTATAAATAATATAATATAATAATATAATATAATTCCTCACAACAACAATGCATGCAACATTCAGCAAGGCAACAAGAGTGACTGCTGTCTGATGGGGCCCCCTTAGAGAGGTTTCCCTACTGTCATTGCAAATGTGTACAGTGTTGGCCACTGCTGTGGTGAAAAGTTTGTGAGCCCTCAGGGGCCCCTTGCTGGTCCGGGGGCCCCAAGCAGGTGCCTGCCTTGCTTGTTGACAAGCAGCGCCTCTGACCAATGACAGCGGGAATCGGTTTCATTCCCCTGCAACCCCAAAACATGCAGACAAGTTGTATTGACAATGGATGGATGGATGGATAAAATCAATTTGTTATCACATACTTGGGTGCGTTACATGCTCTTCAACTATATTAAGTACTTCATTACGCTCATACATGTAAAACCAAACTAGCATGAAAGAGCCATCTGCCCTGTGCACTTTGACCCTACATGTGATACATGTATAGGTGCAACTGGATCTCTTCTACCCACTTTAGTTAAAGGGGATCTATTAGACTCCCATTCACCATTCACTACGTCGGTCGGGGACAACTATTGAGTAGCATTGCAAAATATGTAGCACCTCCTTATTTTCCTCCCGAATTTTAGCCTCTACCTGAAATGGTTCATTTCGGCTGCTGTCTCTTTAAGGTCCCACGTACCCCAACCACCCACTTTCCTCTGATTGGACAGTTTGGTTTAAAGTCACTGGGAAATTTGGGCGAGCTTCAGGGTGGTGAGCTAGGGATCAGGCCAACAACTGTGCATCTTAACCAAGGCTAATAGATAATAGATCTCTTTTAAAGTCTGGACATCATTCTTCACAGTAACTGAGAAATCAAATGACAAATTCAAGCCAAACCCTTTATATTTGGACTTGCCTGCAATATGCTCAGGCATTTATATTCCTTTTAATACATGCGATCCCTTAATGCCACTGGGCTTAAATTGTTCAGTTACTTTAAAGAACAGCTTTTGTCACTTGTTCTGATTTTATATAACTTTAACTTCAACCTTGTATAACTCAGAATGTGTCTTCTGTGTTCGTCTGTGTTTTTGGTTCGGATGTCTTTTTTGATACTGCATTTTCTGACATGCATGAGTATTGCTGTTGAGGGCGCTGCAGGGAATATGTCACTGTACATTTTCTTTTCATTGTTCAAAGAAAAGAGTTTAGAAAGAGAAAAAGGAAGCGAAACCTTCAGCAGAGCTCAGTGCAAAGAGCTCATGGATTGGTGCCGAAAAGCAGAAGAGGTCAAGCGCATACAAACGGATGAAGGTCAGTCATTGGCAAAAACAACTTTTACGATTAGTCCATCCCCAAGTAAATAATGAATAAAGCATTTTCAATTTCAAATTTCAAGATAACTGCCTTGGAAATGGTCGTTAATTTTTTTTCTTTTCGGGTTTAAATTCTTGTCAGTATGCAAATGCTTTCGGTCCAAATGAAACCTTTGGAGTGAAAAGTATTCATTATGGTCCTCTGAGGTCTATCCATCTCCTAAAGCACTGACATTGACTGTCCATTTTATTCTGCCTGTACTTTCAACGCTCTCTTTGTGTGTAGGCATTTAGAATTAGACACTCAAACATTGTTGCTATGTGAGAAAGCCACTTTGATGACATTATTATACCTTTTTTTTTCTTTTCTTTTTTTTTTACAGCTGCCCGGTGCTATCAGGGCTATTTCATGCAGTAATGATTTTTGTGAGGAGAGGACAAAAAAACTAAACCAACATTGGCACATTTTCCCTTTTTTATTCTCCTGCAGGAAAATGGCTTTCTTAGCCCGCAATTTATCCAATTACGGATTTACAGCAGTGCAAAGTCGACCATATGATACAGCCTAAGTCTATTTTTCAGCCTTTGGAGCAAATCCAATCATTCCAAATGGTTGCTGATGGTAATAATTGCAACAGCATTGTATTGATCTAGTGGGTCTGTGGAGTGGAAACAAACAAAGCACAAAGAGAAGAGTGGAGATTTCTCCTTGTGTGCAATAATATTTGGTTTGTTTATCTGGTCTTTGTGAATATGTAATAGTGAGGTATTACGATGAACAGGCTTTTGGCTTTATTGGCATGCCTGTGAAGAAAAAATGCCCCCCACTGAGAGCTCCCAGTCTTTGAATGTTGTAAAAGGTGAAGGATTATTTTGCTTTGTAAAGTTAAAAGGACCTGTAAGAGTGACAAAAGAAATCTCACAGATGGCTTCAGTGCAACACTATTCCATTGAGTATGTGCACCACTTTGATCTAGCAGAGGGTCCCGTGGCTTTTTTTTCGCACAAGCTTGTGAATAACACAACCATTAACTCAGCTCTGCATGACAATCAAGTGAATACACACAATGGAAACAATGCCAAAAATAAGACAGCAGGTAATGAAACCCTGAGTAGAAATCCACAAATAAATGAAGAATAATTAAGAAACTTTAACAAGCTGGATGGAGCTACAGTCTGCATACTCTGCACATACATGTGTTCTGAAAAAGTATCCCGTCATTATTATTATCCGTCTCATTAAAACTGTCACAGCTAACCACATTACATTTTGTTTGTTTTATAACAGCAGGGCAGCTAAATGAGTTCTGGCTGATAAACCGGCCCTCACGTGAAAATGGTTTGTGAATTATGGAGAATCAAATAAGACAAAAGAAGACCTTAAAACGGTTACAAAGCTAAAGTCCTACATGAAACAACACTGGTTAAACATTGAACTTTTAATATAACACAAACTGGTGGTTAACATTGATATGGCATTTGATTTGGTTTCTTTGAGCAAATTTCTCGTGTATGTCTTTTCAATGTTTTGCAAAACATCACATTCCCACATTTTCATTTTAGGAACTGGGATGGTTTTGTAACTGAAGCTTAATGCTTGAAATGTGACTTTTCAGGTAGTTGAACCCATTTTACATTACATCCAATACAATAAACAAAAATCATCACATTCTGAGTCTTATTAACATTGTCAATTTTTTAGGACTTGAGCTGGTATACATATATTAGTTGAAGAACAGCTGCACTTTTGGTTTTAGCTCGTAAACAACATTCAAACTGGGTCCAGCAGCAGTCCGGTATTTTAATTAACATTTCTAGTTCTAGCTCTGATTCATGGCTCTAAATGATGTCTCAAATGTTTCTGTATTTTTGTTTTAGGAGCAGGTGATACTACTGATACTGATTTTTGTTTTTACATTTTGTACTGTTGAAATTGTTTGTTGTGTATAAATTGACCTGGTGGCAAATTAGTTTCCCTGCTGGGGATTAAAACATTTTGCTGATCAAATCTAAAGTATAGCGTCATAGTGCATTTTTTTTTGGCTAGAGACAAGGACCTCTGAGACTTATTTAACCTTTTTGAAATTCAGGATTGTTAGAGCCCAAAATGTAACAACTATCCAAAATATAACAACGTCCTAAAATTTTATAAACAGAATTTAATAAAACCCAAAATGTGATAACTGGTTGATAATGTAAAAAAAATGCTGAGCCCAAAAACGTGTTACATTTTGGCCAGTTATTACATTCTGGGGCAGGCACTATATTTTTTCTCCTAATAACATTTTGAGCAAAAAGTTACTACGTTGCTCAGCATTTTGTTACACTATCAACCAGTAATTACATTTTAGGTTTTGTTTCTTTTTTTTTGCATTACGGGTCGTTGTTACATTTTGGGTAAGGATATATGACCATTATCATATATTTTTATATATATTTTTATATTATTATATATATATTTGACATATAATATATTGTACATACAAATATTTTAAGACCTAATTACCGGCAATCTTTTCTCTGTTTTCTACATTTTGAATCATGCTTATTAAAAAAGTTTTACATATCGGTGGTGCCGATAGCGCAGCGGAAGCGCGCGCACTATGTTGCGAGGCTTTGCTCCTCGCGCGGGCGGCCCGGGTTCGCGTCTGGCCTGTGGCCACTTTCCCGCATGTCTCTCCCCACTCTCTCCCTGTTTCCGACTCTATCCACTGTCCTATCAATAAAGGCAAAAAGGCCAAAAATAAACCTTTAAAAAAAAAAAAAAGTTTTACATAGACATTTGAATAGTTTATTAACCAGTGGTCATGTCACGACGAGGGCAGAAAAAAAACAAAAACAAAAGATTTATTCAAACAAAAGGAAAAACCAAAACTTACTTAAATGATAAATCCAAAAAGTAAATCCAGGGAGCGGAGGGAACAAACGCCAGGCTAAGACTGACACTCATGACAAACTACTTACTGCAAACAACAATGAACTGACACAGAGGCTAACAACAACAGTCTAAATAGACATGAGGTAATTAGACACAGGTGAGGACAATCAGGGCAATCAGACAGGAGGGAAACACAAGGAACAAAGAACACAAGACCAGAACACTTACAAAGTAAAACCTGACACTGAAAACACTAAAGCTAAAACAAGATATTGAAAAAAAAAAACAGGAAACACTTAAAACAAGACTAAGAAACATTAAACACCAAACTAAGAACATGAAAATGCAAGTAACACAGGAAACAAACTTACAGACAGCATAGAAGGACACAAGGACACAGGGAAACACACTAAAGACTAAAGTAAACACAAGACTAGGAAACATTAATACACACGAGGCAACACTAGAGAATACTTAAACCAAACTCAAAACACTGAAATACAACATAAACAAAACCAAACCATGACAGGTCACGCTTGTAATGTAACAGAGTGATAAGTTTAGATTCTATGTTCAGCTGTCTGTACTGTAACTATTTTGAGAGCTATGGGAAGATCTGGAGTTCATTATTTCTTAATACATTGACTTTCTTGCCCCTTAAAGTTTATTCTGAATCTTAGACTTCGGTTGCCTCGCTGCTTGTTTGTAACAGTGTTTGTAACATTGCTGCCAAAACTTGCTGATAACATCACAGCTGCTTAAGAGGCTTTTCACAGGCAGGCTCACCTCACAGATCAAGCTAGCAGATTTGTTGAGGAGTTTATGTTGCAGTGCCAACTGCTGAGGCTTGGCTGGCCGTTATTTTAGCGTTTGGCCTCTAATACACTTTAAGCCTGAAGTGGAAACAGTCTGTATGCACTCGTAGAAATCAGGAAGCTAGGCTGGAATTAATTCATCCTCATTTGTTTATTTATATAGTTATCATAGTTGTTGGTTATTTATGATGGTGAAATATGCTCCTATTTGAGAGGCATTTCTCCAAACTGGTGTCCTTCGAGGGTGATATTGTTTATTGACTTTCTCCTTCAATATCAGCTTTAAACACAAATGGCTCTTGTCACTTTCTGACAGGTAATCAAATCCACTTTTTTCTTCAGACTCTTCACATTTAGTCATCAATATTTCAAGTCAACGCAATATACGTCAGCTCGCTTTGCTTTTGTCATATCATAATTACATCTTAACCACCAAGCTCCTGTTCTACAGTTTAAGCTGCTGCTGTTCTCATTTGCAGTACTTGCAAACTTTAAGCTTATACCCATTAGCTGATGGTCATCTGCTGCTTATTAATGCTGCCTTACATTTTATAGAGAGAAACTATCTGCTCCCAGCTATGAATTTTTGCAAGTTTAATACGCTTAAAGTTAATAATGGTTTGCTGCATAGCTGATGTGTCTCGCCCTGATGCTGCAGATAAAGTGGGAAGCATGCAGTGTTTAGAGTTATCCATCTTAATTCATTAGCTCCTTTTGTGTTAGTCAACCGCAGGAGTTTGTGGTCCGTATCTTTAAGTGTTTACCCCAAATAGCTCTGCTTTTGTACTCACATATGGGGCTGCTTTCTTTCTCACTGTGGTCATAGTCGTGATGGGGGGGAAACACTGGGACTGACTACCCAGGGCCCAGTGGAGGGACGGACCATTATTGGGTCTGAGATAATTAATTTGTTTCTCTCAAAGTCAGGATCATAATAATACAGGTAAAACTGTTTGAATAAACAAACATGATTCTTAACTTTGTCTTTACTATTAAATCTTGAAAAATATGTAAAAACATTTTATCAAAAGATGGGTAATTTCATGAAGTCTATTTTTTTTTTTTTATAGTTGAATTGAAACTGCAGAGTTTTCAAGGGTACAGAACTTCAACATGATACTAGTTTCCAACAGTATTATGAACTGTTCAGATTCCTTGCAGTTTTGGCTTAAAAAAGCAATATGAAACTCTGACACGGAAAGTTTAAAATGGGTACTGCAGTCCCCCCACCCCCTTCTCCATTCTCCCTGGAGTTGATGTGCCAATGGGTTGCCATATCATAGGCAAAGAAGCTTCAGCGTTTTGCCAGCTCTGCATCAGTTTGAAAACCTTTCTGCTTTCTATCCTGTCCAGGGACGTCCAAAACGGACTTGTACAGGTGCCTTAAAAGTGCCTCCATTCTCTGATCAGAATAAATACCACTCAGGATCAGAATCAAAACTATTAATTCTGTAGATATCTTAAGCCCCATTTTCACCAAACAGTCTGGTATGGATCAGTACAGTTTGGTACGGTTTGGTTCGGTAAAGCCTAATCCTGTTTGTGTTTCCACAGCCAACCGTGCCCTATTTGGTAGGCGGTGTGTAAGCCGGAAGCCGATGGCTGCAATAGTGTCACATCATAGCAGTTAATAGTCTTGTTGTTCAAATAAAAAAGAATCTACCCTCAAATGCATGGTATTGAATACTTTGAGAACCTTATTATAGCTTTACAGTGGTCATTTGCGTGCCTGGTTATAACAATATCCCAAGGGTTATCTGAGGCTGTGGTGGAGGGGCCTGATGGGATATCTTTTAATGGGTCCCAGAAATCCTGTCAACACCCTTGCTTCAAACTAAAAGGGAAAAAAAGACTTGTGTGGGTTTGGCTAAAGAGGTTCTTATGCCGAGTGTGCCGAGGAGAATATTGTACTAATAGAGAGAAATAAGAAATGAAATGGCCTTTCAAATGGAAGTAGTTCAGTGATTTTCCCTGTTGAAGCGGTGTCCTTGTTCACACTGACAATAAGTCCTCTTCCAAGGAACCGAACCAACTTCATGCAAGGCTACCAGCAGAGCGCTATCACATAATAATATTCGAACCCTGTCGATGACACCTCAGCATCTGTCATTTCATACTTATTTTTTTTTTAGTATACACTATTGAATAGCAGAGATTGCTCATGCTCACACTAAACTAAAAAGGGGTCCAAATGAGAGCTTTTCAGCTTCACATGGTGAATGCATTCAAAACAACCATTTCACATATTGGTCCCTGCTGAGGACAAGGTCTACGATTCATTCATATGAAGTGCCATTTCTCAGCACAGATAAGGACACATTAAAGACTAGTTTGCAACACGTGACAAACACTGAGGACCCGGTGCAGACGATTCACTGTGGGGGAAAAAAAAAAAAGATGGTTAATGTAATGCATGGAGTGATAGAGGCTCTTGAATTAGTCCCACAAGCTGGCTGGGGGAGTGATATTCCATCGAAGATGCACTCTCAAAACCGCTGATATACTTCAGTGAGTTTGATCACTGAATTTTAAACAGTTGAGTCAGTGTTTAAAATGCAACATATTGTTTAATTTGAAAAGCTAAGAATGCAAATCAATGGAGTGTAAAGGCAGTGGGTAATTAGACAGATAGGGTTCCCTTGTGGAATAATGTCCAATTGTTTGGAGGATGTGGAGAGAATATATGAAGCCAAAAAATATGCTGCATGTGGATGAGGAACGATGCCACTTTCATTCGAGGACAATAAACAAAAACATTTTGTGAGAGCTGTAATTACAATCTCCCTGCACACTTTGATATGTAGTCAAGTTATTGTCCTGACATGAGGCAAAACCATTAGGCATGATCATGAACATTTAAGTGCAAGGTCAATGTATGCAGATATAGTGGTCCTACACAACATATTTTACACTCTGGGGCTTTCCAATTCTCTGCAAAAGGCTCGACTTTTTATTTGGCAGCGACAGAGCCAGAGAGAGAGAGAGAGAGAGAGAGAAGAGAGAGAGAGAGAGAGAGAGAGAGAGAGAGAGAGAGAGAGCGAGAGAGAGAGAGCGAGAGAGAGAGCGAGAGAGAGAGCGAGAGAGATTGATTTAGTGTGCTTCAGCTACACACGCTTTTGTGTCTGGTGTTACAATTTAGATTTAGAAGACAGAGGGGCTGCAATCAGGAAGAGGTGGTAATCAATTTTTCTTGTTTGTGTGTGTGTGTGTGTGTGTGTGTGTGTGTGTGTGTGTGTGTGTGTGTGTGTGTGTGTGTGTGTGTGTGAGCGAGCGTGCATGTACATGTTTGTGTTGTGCCCACAGCTGCAGAGAGCACATTCACGGCCAGTGGCAAATAAGAGGAGTCGTTGAAGGATATTTCTAATTTGATACACAAAAACTGACCACACTCTTCATTACATACTTTACTTTACATGCTTTCGTCTTTTTTGTCCACCTGTCATTTGTCATGAATATTTTTTTTGTAATTCACTGCTGTCATATAGCTTTAACAAAGAAAAACCAATTCAGAGAAATGATGGGTTCTCATTTTCTGGAAAAACTAACAATAAAAGGCAATCTCTGCTTTGTTGACAATCACAAAAACTACCTGTTAATGCTTGATGTAGCCTAATGGATTCCCTTAGCCACTGAATAATGAATGGCTTGTGCAGTTTGTTAGCCTGAGCGTTTGCCCTTGAGCAGCACAGAGGAGGCTTATCAGAAAGTTTCTCCGAGTACTTTATTATAGCTTGAGGACAGTCGAGCCAGCTGGGTCTTCATTAGTTTTAAACAAGGCGACTGGTTTTTGGCGGGCACTGTTAGCGCTGAGCATGTTTGCACCGGAGCCCCGTGATCCTGTGAATGAGAGAGGGAAGATAGATGAGCATACACTAATGTGTTGGTTTTCACCTTGAACACACCATCACTCTTCTTGACTAATTCTCAGGTTCAGGCTGTACATGCGGTCAAAGCACTGCTGGCTGACAGAGCAGAACATGGCATGCAACTAAAAGATCAATCACTAGATTATATTCTACAGCATTGCATCAAGCGAGAGCTGAGCACATTTGAGTGTGTAAAGCAAAAATTGAACTGATAAGGTATTTGGAGTTTCAAAAAGGCAGATCTTCTCTCCTTAGAAACAGCTGAATAATAAACTTGAAAATACGCTGATTTAATGCAGTGTACTGAATATAAAGCATCGGGGTGGAGCAAGACTTTTTTTGCCGGTCACACTGGGGCACTGACCATAGACTGTATAAAACATGGAGGCACTCTCAGTGATGTCACCCATTAGAATCTAAATTGAGTTTTGAAGCCTATTGATGGCGGTCGCCATATTGGAAATGCTATCTCAACCTATACGGTCAGCCTAGCAACAGCCCTTAAGCCTCCGAGCAAACAGCGACAATGTGTCAGCTAGGGTGAGATCAATCATGTCCACATAAGTCTTAGCCTTCATAAGTTTATGGGACCTTGTGGGTACTCAAGGAGCGCAGTTCTTTACTCTCCCTCATTGGCTTTATTTTTCAAAACAGGAGGTTGCCACTTGACACTGACTTTTGTAGGGTTGGCATGAAGTGTTTGTTCGCAAACACACACGTTAATATGTTTATTTTACCCTGTCTGTCTCCTCAAATCATACTTCAACATTAATAAGATGGTTAATTCCTGTCTTTGTTTTTTTAAAGTAGCACAACAGTTTGCCAAAATTAAAATCTTAGCTTAGTTCTTTAAGGACTTGAGGAAGACGATGTTCAATGTCACATTGCAAAGTACAAACAAAAGAAAATGTAGGCTACCATATTGGAACGCAAAGACTGCTACAGGCAGCTTGTTGCAAAGTGGCCCAAATAGTTGACTTCAACTTGAGCAACGCCTCTAAAAAGGCAGACATTGTTAAGAAATTTTTGACGGCCCTTGGGATTGACCAATTTAATTTCAAGGCTTGCCCTGGCCCCCCTCTTGATTGGCTCCTGCAAGCACTAGAAAGGTTGGAAGTCGCTGTTGCAGGAAGACTTCCATTGGAGGAGACAGCTATACGACATGTAGTACCAGCATCCCAGCAGCACACATTTCCACACTGATTGAAGAGCGGCTGGCACCGTGAATCCCAAGTCTGCATTTAATTCATGCAACTGTCTGGAAGATGAGCTGTGGTGTGAGTGAGGGCACAGAGTTTTAAAAGGGATGGACTGAAAGCACAGATGTGGAATGAATGCTTTACAGGAAAATATAGGGATACGAACAATGCGTATTATCAGTCTCCATATAGCCGTGGAATATAACCACCATTTATTTTTCTTAGTGTTGAACACAGTGCCCATTACTGCCCATTTAGTCTGCGTGCCTCAATCACCCTGCTGATGTCCAATCAAATGTGATTGGCAGAGCCAATACAACTAAGGGCCATATAATGCAAGGACTATAATTTGGACGACCATGTGAGTCCCTGAAGCCAAGGTTCCCTCCCCATCCCTCATTATAGCAGATGCGTGATACACACAGGGACAGGACATAGAGGGAGTGACATACACACACAAACACACACTGTCATGTAGCACTTAAACTGGACCATGAAATAGGTGGGGTGCCTGCCTGCAGATTGGCCAGGAACAGCAGAGGTAGTTTATTTTGTGTGGGGATGAGATGTGAGGAACTGATTTTCGTTTAATGACCAGCTGTGTGATGTGGACTCATATAGGCCCATTTAAAAACATTGGCTTCTGCACACTGAGGGGGGAGGGGCAGGGGGCCCTGAATCAGTGTGCCCACCTTCAGCCGGGCCAGATAATAAGATCTGGCTCCTCCTGACATGAATGGTCAGATTTGTCACAGGAATGGCTACCTTTGAGGTTAAAGAGTGATCTCACACAACAGATAGAGGGTGTGGTGTCCACTGCTCCCACACTACGAGCCTTCATTAAATCATGAAGACTGGATATATCAATTAACAGTAGAACACATCATCACATGTCCTATTGTACCTCAATTAACTGATATGTTTGGCCTCGTGTACATCAGGGAAAACAATTCTCCTCACCTCTCCTTTTAGAGTAGCACCCATTTCAGATTTGATGAATAGAAGCACTAAGCAGACCTGCAGCCATGTCTTGTGATAACAAGTTATTATGAGCAAAAAGTTGTTGTTTTCGCAGGATCTCATTTTAATTATCACATATCCCCAGAGTTACCAAAGCACAAAACAAATAAGCTTACCTTACCTCAGAAGTGCAGGCGATGGCAGTGGCATGTCAGTCTCTGGGCTTTCACTGAGACAAGAAATGTGTTTAGCTTTGTTGAATGCCAGAAAATTTTATAACTGTTATCTAAACAAGCCCTGTTATCTCAAGATAATGAGTGAAATTAGCCTACTCCATTATACGAGCAGATATGATATGCACAGAAAAACAAAAACAGCTTTGTTATCGTGAAATAGGACAAAAAATGAGTCATGAGCTCTAGAGAAAAAAGAATAAATCGATGTGTTGTCAAAAGAAGAAGAAATGTTTTCATCTTTAGCATATTACATTACTAAGTCAAAATCTAGAGAAACCAATCAAAAGTTGTGTTTCCAGTGAAAGCAGAATACATTCAAATGTATGGATGCATACCGTAAATTCCGGACTATAAGCCGCTACTTTTTTCTCACACTTCGAGCACTGCGGCTTCTACTCCGGTGCGGCTAATGCATGGATTTTTTATGGGGGACAATGAGCTTCTGCCGCAAAAACATTTGACTTCGTCACGTCGGATCTTAATATCAGTCATTTTGCGCTTCATGCACGCACCCTCATGATGGAAAACACACGGAGAAATACATATGATGCAGCTTTCAAGTTAAAGGCGATCGACCTGGCTGTCAAAGAAGCTAACAGAGCTGCTGCACGTTAAGATGACACTGACAGCGACAACAGAGACTGAGGAAGTGAGTAATGAAGTCATTTTGAGGCAGTGAATGGATGGACTTTTTCTTGTGAAATATATTACGGTCATCTTTTTCATCAGCCGTGTTACAGACACCGTCGGCTAGGCTTCGTATTGTAACGGTTCATGTTGTAAAGTCAGTAGTTGATAATGTGTTCATAATTCCGATTATGTGGAGAGTCAGTGAATGCACCAGCGAGAACGTGTTGAGTGGCTGTATGAGAGAACGCTGGGGGAGAGAGTTGGATTGATACGGCAAGTTATGTGTTGCTCTCTGCTGTAAACGGCGTGGTCACGGCCGACAGTGATCGGGTTATTAAAAGTTATTATTTGAACGCTCTCGTCGTCCTTTAACGTCCGTACGGACGCTACAGTATTTGCGGATGTTACCGGTAGCCTAGGTCTGTGTAAATAGCTCTTGTTATAGCGTGGACACCTGCGGCTTATAATCAAGTGCGGCTTATATATGTACAAATACATTTATTTACTTATTTTTAGCCGGTGCGGCTTATATCCAGGTGCGCTCAATAGTACGGAATTTACGGTAATTTGCTGAGGGCCACCGTAGTGTTAACATGAAATACTTCATTATTCGTTGTGAGCTATAGAATTAGAATGCTTCAAAAGTGTCTAGCTGCACCTACCAATGGCTCAGAAGAAAGTGTAAAGTATCTTTAACAAATAATGACTTTTTTATGACTTTTTGTTTTTTTTTCATTGACTTTTTTTCATTGACTTTTTTCATGACTTTTTGTTTTATCAGATTTGCTTTTTGGTTAGCATTTAATCCACCCCCAGTAAATTAAGGAAATACTCTCCTTAGGAAAAAAATAAAAGAAGGAATACATTTTAAAAATAAGTTAGATGCTCTTTAATCTACACTTTCTACTTCATGTTAACTGCAATCACGATGTTTACTACATTTTCGATTGGAAAATACACATAGTATATAAAAGAAACAAATGCTTTAAACCTACTACACCTATAGCAGCTTCAATGTAACAATTGAGATTTCCTAAAGGTTTGAGGAGCACAAAAGGACTTTTTATTCTCTTCATCTGAATCGAGTCGGCCTATATTTATTATCATTGTGTTTTGTATTCATAATTATAAGGTCTCTACATTGGCCGGAAGGAAATCTAGAAATTCTTTTTTGTTATCCATGAGGATTTTAATACTGACAAAGAGAATCAAGGTCTAGGTCAAAGTCAGGGTTTTAGCAGTTTTGTGTATTGCATAATAAAATCCTGCAAAGCCATGGTTCATTGACAAGATATAAATATGCTTGAATACAAAGCTGAGTTCATGTCTCGCATGACGCTTTTTTAATATTTTAAGTAAAGCTACAACCTCAGAGTCAGGAGTGCAAAAAGTTTCCTAAAGGTGAGTTCAGACATAAATAATGAAAGTAATAAAAGGACATAAAAAAAGACTCATGCATCCATTGCACATTACTTCAAGTCAGTGGGAAACATTCTAAATCCTTTCATTAAAAGTCCAATGATAGAATAAAGATTGGAATGTTTCCCACATGCTCAAAAGAGGTGTTCAAACAAGAAGGAAATCTGAATTACTTTGTTGGCAGACAAGTAAACCTATGGCAGAAATGAAAGTCAAGTACAAAACAAAATATGTCCCACATTTAAAACCCATATATTGCAGATCAAAGTAAGAGAAACAGAAGGAGACTCAAACATAAACATCACAGTATGACTTCGCATCTGTGCATATCCCTTTAACGTCATACAGTCTGTTTTTAAATCGCAGCTCTGAAGCAGGAGAAAAACAGATGTGACCTTGATCGTGAGTTCCTGTCGATCTAACTTAAGGTGCTTAAGGAAGACTCGTCCCTTAACAAGATTACTTTACCTTGATTTAATGGATTTGACACTTGAGGCAAGTTAATCTTGCTGCATCCTTTACTCTATACCAAAGATGAACACTTTGTTATGATCCACCAACACAGTGTTGTCTGTTGTTTTTATTTGTTCATTTTACTGTCAAGAGTGCTCAATGTGTGCAGCACTGGAGTTCAAGATTCATTTCTGAAAAGGGGCAAAAGTGTATCGTATCGAATCATATATTGTATGCGTTGTATTGCATCATATTGTATCGTACCATATTATATCTGCCATTGTATAGTTTCATTATGCATTAGATTTGATCATGTATCACATTGTGTAGCGTATGATGTATCGTGTATCATATCATGGTATCTGTCACGACTGCCGGCAGAAACACAGGGAGGAGGACCCAAGTGCAGATAAACAAAAATTTATTAAACAAAAGACAAAACAAAAACTTACTTCGTTAATAAATCCAAAACGTCCAAAAGAGCATCAAGAAGAAACAACAATAATCCACAGGAGCAGGAAGACAAACCACATACCACACAAACAGACAAATTAAAAAACAATGAACCACAGAGAGTAACAAAGACAGAGAGTAAATAGACATGAGGTAATTAGACACAGGTGAGACTAATGACACAGGTGAGGACAATCAGGGCAATCACACAGGCGGGAAACACAAGGAACAAAGAACACAAGACCAGAACACTTGAGGACAAGTAAAAAGTAAAACCCAACACTGACAACACCACCTAAATCAGATATTACAAAATAAAACTAAAGACTAGACTTAAAACGCAACACAGGAAAAAAACTTAAAGGCAACGTAGGAGGACACAGGGAAATACACTAAAGACTAAAGTAAACACAAGACTATGAAACATTAAAGCACACAAGGAAAACAATCAACACTAGGAAACAAGCAGAAAACTAAGGAAAGAAAATTAAATCTTGTGCATCAAATATTGTATCGTGTACTGCATTGTGTATTGTATTATGTATCGTGTTGTGTATTGTATTGTGAAAGGTATTGTTTTGTTTCATATCTTATTAAATCATATCCTACTGTATTGCATCATATACTGTAGCATCATATCCAAACCGATGCGTTATTGCAAGAGTTAATGACCTTTACCCTTACTACTTTTGTCCCAACTTTTTTTTTTTCCCTGTCTTTTTCTTACACTATTCCTTTCTCTCTCTCATATACACACCACATGTCTTTGTGACAGTCCCATAGGTGCACCGTGCAGTTTGCCTCAAGTCTATGTAGTGAGGGCTATTCCATTTGGCAGTCACTTAATGGGGAACCTTCCCATCTTCCACCCCCGCCTGCTCTTTTCAGCAGGTTACAGACCATCAGGCGGAGGCAGCGACTGTCATCGCAGAATGACAGTGTCCTGACCAGCCGGATTCCTTTGAAGCCGATGCCTGCGGGGTCTGCCCCGGGGGCTGCTGAGGCATGCTGGAGTCTGCCATAGGTGGAAGAGTCCTGCTGTACCTCGGCTCATTTTGATTAATGGACCTCTCTCTGCCCCTGAGTGAGCAATTATCAGAGGGTAGGCAAAGTCGTTCATCACTGTAACCGAGCAGCAGGTCTCTTCTGCTGTCGAAAGCCACACCTGCAAGGCGAAGGGGTCTTCGTCCACGTGCAACACCTCTTCCTCCTCGCCATGCTGCCCCGTGTCTGACTAGGAGGGTCTGTCCGCCTACAGAGGGGTTAGATAGGTGCAGGCTTGTGGTGGTACAGAGTGCAGTATCAGCTCACAGATCAGATTTCTCCACTGTAATTGTTTAGCTGCTGCCCGCTGGCCTCTCTCGCCTTCATCAAATTCCAGCCTGCGCGTTATTGTGAGATCAAATTCCTACTCAGTCCTGTGGCAACAAGCCTAGAATTCACTTAGTCTTTGCAACAGGACTGGCACATGTTGTGAACAACCATTGTATGTAGTGGATGTGTTCGGCATACTAACTGCCCTTCACCAGCCAAAAGAAAGCAATAAGTCAAGAAAAGGCAGCACATTTCACATGAAAAGCTGCAGATTACATTAAATGCAGAACTTTCTACAGTTTTATGTGAAAGTGGTACCTTATATATCAATGCCTTTGAAACTTTCATACTCTACATACCCATCGCCATTAAAACTTTACTAGACGTCTTCATTTATTGATATTTATGAAGAATAGCTATCCAAGTTAAATAATTCAGCAGAAAAGGATGAATACCTAACTGCAAGCACAGGTAACATTTGTTCAAATGCACAGCAACAAAGCAACCCATGCAACTGCATTAACAGATTTAATGGCACCTTTATGACTGACACTTAATCAATAAACAATCTGCAAGCAGTTGACCCCATCACAGACGAGCATGTTCATCAATTCAGTCGTAACAGACAGGACTGTGAATTGTGCACAAACAGGACTCTTCACACAAAAAAATACCCACAAAAAGGATTGACCTTACCTCTGTTAGTGTCCATTAGCCTGACTGACAGCCTGGCTCTTGAGGTTTTGTTAGCATTCAGTAGACTTCACTTAACAGAACAAACCTTGACCCTTCAGTCAAACAGAACTTAGAACCTGTTCTCCATCTCTTGAACTCATACCTCTGCATTTTACATTCACATCAAAATGTTGAATCGGGTTTCTTGAGGCTGTAGGGGTTGTGCAATAGTTCCATAGTTTCTTATCTCTTTCACATATTGTGAATAATGTGAAACATGTTCAATATGGATAGTGTAGAGTATTTGCTGTTTTAGATTGGCAGTGGTTTGTGCTTATTTATCAGTGAACCTGTGGGGGTGGATGCATAGTTCAAGTCCATGACATTTCCAAAAGGGGGTGATAAGGTGTATCATATGGTATGGCAAGCGCTGTAGTACATGATCATTTTTTCATGTTTTAATAGCTTTTTTTTTTTGTATTTATCATCTACAGTACTAGTGCTTCTATAGAGGCAGCTACATGTATGCAAGGTTCTCGTCCAAGACTAGTCTCTTGCGACTGGTCTGGTCTTGATCGTCTAGTATGGTCTAGTACGGTTCAGTCAAGTGGTAGTGTTGAAAAATGAAGCCGATGCGAAAGTGCCAAATGCTCCAGTTCGTCTAGAGCCTGGATCGAGGAGCCCCGGAAGTCACATACAGAGCCCATTCAAGAAAACCTGTTTTTACAGCAGATATCAACATGGTTTACATTCTGGTGTGAAAAATCCCTATTGGTCTCACTAGTTACTGTCATCATTGGCACACACTGTACACTATCCATATTTAGGCTTGTAGATAGCCTGATTGATTTGCAGTAACAGATGGTTGACGTCACTGAGGCTTCGTCCATGAATATTTACAGGGTGCAGTGCCATGCGGTGCGCTGCTGACCGTACCGTGCCATGCCAAGCCAACCCAAGCCAAGTCAAGCCAAGCCAAGCCAAGCCAAGCCAAGCCAAGCCATGCGACCTGGTGGTCAAAAGTATTGTATCAAATATTTTTCAAATATCCCATATCAGTCTTCCATATTGTATTGTATCAGATGGTTTGGAATCACTTCGCATATGACCAATACACGGTAGGATATAATACAATGCAACACAATACTTTGCATCGACTGTGATTGGTCGAATCATAAATCTTTCAAATGCAATTAGCAGAACTATAACATTTTGTGCAGAACAGAGACGCTCCCATTGCAGAAGAGAGGATGTGTTCACAGATGTGAAAGTAATAGGGCTGGCTGATATCTGGGCCTTGTGCAGTCATTACTAAGAGACACCTGTAATCCAAAATCCCTTCACCCACTGTAAAAAATGCAATTAACAAAATAATTGTTCTTTCTAGAGTCCAACAGTTTACCTGAATCTATTGGTCAATTACAAGTTGTCTTCAGGATGACCCCACAGGCTAATGGCTTTGGAGGGAGGCCAGAATCTGATTTCCCTTTAACCCAATCTAATGGGCTGTCACCCTATACATTATGAATGCAAACCAACTGAACGCAAACCGTCTCACCACTAGGTCCTTTTTCTATTCATTGATTTCACTCTTTACTTTTAGCTAATGATTTCCCCTCTTTCTTCTTATGCATGCTGGTGAATTTGTTAACTACTCTCCATAGTCGACGCTACAAAAGAGGATTTAGAATGCGTTTGATGTAGAGATTTTTTGTTTGACCACACTGTTATCAAATCGCAACGTGTAATGCATGCGAGATGAGCAATGTCTCTGTCACTATTTATATGTATGTATGAGTGTCTCTGTCTTTCCACCTGAGAGGAGAGTGAGGGGAGTGCTGGGCTTTGTTTCATTGTAGTGATGTTTGGAATACTAAGTGGTCAAAGAAAAATCTAATACATGACTTTTAAACAGATTGTCATATTTTTACTCCAAAGCAAGAGAGATATAAAAATAAACCACCGGTGTCTAATGCAACAATTGCAGTGGCAATCTTTTCTGATGCTGGAAGAAAACTATTTAGGATAACATTTTACTAGCCTGATAGCTACATCATGTTTTTCTCCACATGAGTAAAAAACTACTACAAGAAATATGCTCAAGACATTTGCTGCCGTGCACTGGAAACGCCAAAAATCTGTGTGCTGCCACCTTGTCCGCCCTCCATCTCACTCTCTCCCTTATATCTCGCCGTCTGCATCTTGTGCCTCTCCCTTGCCCTCCTTTTTTCTAACCATCTTTCACTGTCTTCTCTATCTCCAGCTCACATCTTCATGTCACTCCCAATTTTCGCACGGTGAGATGGAAATTGAGTGGGAGGACTGGGTTGCAGGATAAGACGGAGGCCTCGGAGTGGACAAAAATAAAATCCAATTTCGACAAAAAAATAATAATTGCCCACCAGTTCCTCCGTCTCCCCGGAGCAGCAGCCCTCCTCGCCGTCGTCCCTGCCTGTCTGCAGAATCTCAAAACCTGACGCACAGCAGGAGGGTGTAAAAAAAAAAAAAAAAAAAAAAAAAAAAAAAGAAGAGATGGACCGTGCACCGAATCAGCCTCACTCCCTTTCACATCTGAGATTGGACACACACCATTGCCCTTTTTTAACTTTTAAAGCCACCGCTTGCTTCATATTATAATAGATAGAGTACCTGGCAGGTGAGGCGTTGCTCTAAAGAATTTCTAATGCACAGAGTTGGAAGACTAGACTTTTAAATCTTCCAAACTACTTAAAAGTGAAGGAGGAAATGAATTCATGCTGGGGTTTTTTTTTAGGTTGGTTGAGATTATGTTGGATGCAGTATGAGTTTTTGTGTCCATAGAGATTGGAGGGAATCTCAGAGCACCTCTTTGCTGCGGGATGGCTCATTGTGTTTCTCTTTTGGGGAAAAAAACAAACACACATTGTAGTCCTCAGAAGCCACATCTAACTAAGATGACAGTTCAGTGGGAGTGTTGACAGGTGAACAGAGAAGTGCTGTTAAAGAAATACAATAAGCAAACATAGCCGCAAAACAAAGAGAAAGAAAAGGGAGTGAAGGTTGAAACAAAACGTGTCTGTGCGGTTATCTTCTGCTGCTTAGATCTGATGATCTATGCACCCTCACACTTTGTCACCCTCCACAGGGTGTCAAAGTGTGCAAAGATTTGTTGATAGCAGCTTTGTTGAATCAAATTCAGATTTAGTCTGCCAATTCCGAATGTCATGTTGAGTTTTTTTTTTTGTAACACAACTTCCCAAAACGGGGGGAATACAGACATTTTCTGTCCAGCAAAGTTCGGAGCCATCTACTTATTTTTGGAGGGTGAGCAATAAGGATCCTCCGTAGCTGTAATCTAGTTGACTGACAGCAGCACACGATGCCTTTCTCAACACCTAACCAGAAGACATTCAGTAAAAAGCAATGCAATTCATGAAAAGAGAACACAGACATCGAGCGAGGTGAGAGAAATGCACTCAGCCACAAAGAGATAAGACTGAGGGAAGGAGATGAAAGACGGCAAAGGTGCAGGAAAAAAAAAAGAAAATCCTACCAAGATCTTAAAATTTTGTTCGTCTCTCATATTTGAGGCAGAACTTCAGTGATTCGGGGCCTCGCCCTTACTTTCTATTACCTCTACCTTGCTGTGTGCCAACATTGTGCAGGCTGTAAATGAAGCCATCTCTCAGTACAAGCCTCATGAGACAAGGGTTTAAAGATACAGTGTCATTGATTTGCAAAAAGACAACTCAATCCTGGGTTGTTGGTTTTTTTGGGGTTTTTTTCACAAAAGAAAAGACAAACACAATAATCTTCTCTGGGGCAAAATATTTTAGCTTTCCTTAAGCAATTAATCTTTATTGATCTCAAAAGAACATTTGGGAGCAATATTTCAGTTTACATCAGAGCTCCTTCAAGACTTCTCATTTGAGACTAAGACATCACTATTTCAATTCCCTTCTATCAGGAGATTTACAGCAGATAAGAGGGAAAACTGCAAAATGAAATCTCACTCGGAGACAATCGATCAGTCAAGGCGAGTGAAGTATGCACAAATAGTCTCACTGTGGATATTATAAAAAACTATTCAGGAGGATAAGGTGAGTTCAAGGAGCAAACTAGGCCACACAGCATATCCTCTGGATATGAGGGGGATACACGCTAAAGTTTGACTGAATGCGGTGCAGAGTCCACAGGGAGCGCCAGGATGAGAAAACAAGAACAGAGATGGGGACAGTTGGGGACGCAATGTAGCTCATCAAACTTTGTTGTGCAAGACCTTTTATCCTCGCAAGACTTTAGTCTAATCTCATTTTGATGCCGGGTCATAGATCATTCTTTCATAAACATTCACATTTAACTAGCGATTTCACAGAGGTTAATAAAAAACTGGTGTAATTCCACGAAAGCTAATAGCACCTCGTGTCCTCAGGCAGCCTTATCTCAGAAAGAAATATCAGATCACACACTTTGTGCAACCAAATTGCATTTGGGTTTGCCTCAAAGTGCAAAACAATCTTGTACACATCGAATGAGAGTCTTTGAAGTACTGCTTGTGTGTAAGGAGAAGGCCATTTTCTACACTTCAGTTTAATCTCCCAGATTTGAAAAATGCAACACTCCGGCTCGCTTGTTGCTTGTTGTCAGGGAATCTTGTTTGTCTCTGCGAGATATGGATGAAGTAGCTGTCCCTTTTTGTAAGCAAACATTCAGACACACTAGAAATAAATCCATCCAGCTGAAATGAGGTGCAGCATTGGGCTGCGAAAGTGTTGACACGAGTGTTAAGTAGGGTACAGTCTGTGGCGTCATATGGGTGTGACACCCCGGAGAGAAAAGCTTGTTTTGTTAGGGGAGCTTTTGTTCAGCCCCGATAGCAGCGATAAGCTCGAGCTTATTGTAAGGACCATTGTTCTGGAAATAGAAAACACACAAATACGATGTGTAACATGTCTGGCAGTCCTTTATGCAGTGTTAATATATAATCTTTGACTACAATCCCTTGTTATTGATTACACGGTTTTTTAAACAAAAATTATTTCAGGCACTTTAAACCCACAACGTTTCCCTCTGCAGAGAGCTCCTTCTGAAATTGTTGTCAAAGTCTCTGTGCTCCGCCACCCCATCCTCATTAGGCAGCGGTCCAAACCTCGCTTCGGATCCTCAGCCGCTGTGGAAAACAAGAAATCAAACTTTTCAAGATGCCTTGCCAATCAATATGATGATAGAATGATTCCTGTGACTATGCTCTTATCTGAAGGTTATGCTGTGGGTCAAACTAGCTCTACTGAATTTCACAAATCTGACTGTTTATTGCTTGCAAGTTTAAATCCGCTATTTACAAGTGGAAAGCATCCATTATTCGACTGATGCAGCATAGCAATGTGATACTAGAGAAGCTGTACATACTGTAGTAGTGAATGCATCCTTTTGGAAGGACACTCTCCCCACTGTATATCTAATAAAGGCAAAAATAAATCTTTAAAAAATAATAAATAAGTAGCTTGCCAAGCAAATCCAAAATATAAAAAAACCCCAAAAAGAATCTACCCTATATGCATAAACAAAGCCTCACTCATAGCAACCTGTATCTACTAACTACAACTCTAGATCTATCTAACCAGATGACAATGCCCTGTTCGACAGCATGCAGTGTCAGAAATGTCATTAAAAGTTTAATATTAATATACACTGCAAAAACAAAACAAAAACAAGGGGAGTAGCAGAAGCTTGTGTCTTGTTTTATTTTTTGAAAGTAGCTCTCATCCTAAAAGAGGTTGGAGACCCCCCCGCTAGAGTATAGCCTACCTAACATATAATATCAAAACAACCTGGATTTGTATTCAGGTTGTTGTCATTGTTCACTAACACGCGCATGATACGGATTGAATGAAAGAAGGAGGACATGACAACGTTTCTGAATCTGAAAGAGGGAGGAGACCGAGAGAACTCCCTGCTCCCGACCAGGTTAGGTTCACAGACTCAGAGTGACCTCCCCCTCTGAAACAGAAATCCCAGAGTTTCCCTCATTTTAGGTTTAAGTGACTCAGTGTTTTCTTTATTAAACCCTTGCTGTAACATTCAGCTGAATCATTGTTTCCATTAAACAAGCAAAACAATCAAGATCATAAGTGTGCAATATGATTCCAAGCCTTTAGTGGGTACTAACCAAGATTATTTTTGTGTTTGGTTTTCCAAAGAAAGGCTAAAATATATAGATATTTTTTTATAAAGAAAAACAAACACTAAAGAATAATCCAAACAAATATTAAAACCTTTAAAGACAAATTTCACAACTGCAATTTCCTGACCATATGACCAGCATTGTGGATGCTTTTCATATCAGATCTTTGTTTTTAAATCCAACCTTCCTTCCCAACATTTCCTAACTAAGCTCATTCTGAAGACTTGCAAAAGTTAAAACATGCCTAACTGTCAGTCAACTCAACCACCTTAATGTCATTACTGATGAGTTGTCAATAAAATCTCTCTCTCTCCTTACATATATGTCCTTGTAAGACAGTTATATATGAAATACAGGTGTCATGGTGTTTAATTTTGAGATGGGGGGCAATTTAGAAGACGAGAAGCAACAGAGGGATCTGATTGGTTGTTTGGGTTAACATTGTGTTCTCCATGACCGATTCAAGTATATGATGACTTTATGTTTTGTACTCCTGTTGTATTTTTTAATAAGCAGAGATAATTCCACCTGCCATACAACTGCATCAAATTGTACACATTTCTGTTGCTGTTTGTGGATTAAATGCAGTAAAGTGAAGGTACTGTTGTTGCTGTTAGCAAAAGTCAATACTTGTGCCCACAATGTCATTATTTCGTGGACTTCAGGGACTCAGTTGACATGTTCTGTTCCCCATACACACACAAGGTCACACCTTGGCTGTGTTTGCTCCACTGCTCTCCACCCACTTCTTTCAGCACTTTATGTTATTTCTGTTAGCTTCTGACTTGTCCTAGATTGATGCAAACTTCAGTTGGACAAATGTATTTTCTTTTACTCTAACGGCAATAGAAAATAATGTGGAAGAAGGAATGCTCAAATGAAAACATGAGTTTTAATCACCATCATCATCAAACAGGGTCAGCTCTCGGCATGGGGAATAAAGGTGGCCCTCTAGAGAGCTGTGAGCCCTACATATTTTGAACGTAAACAAACCCTTGGATTGTAATTTCCCCCGCTCCTTACCCTAAACTATGCTTAATTCAGCCTCTTTCTCTGACTCTCTCTATTGCTCACTTTCCCACTCACTCTGCAACAGCCGGAGAAGAAGAGAGAGGTTTGAGTATTTCGATCCTGGCGGTGAAAAAACCCCAAAAAACTCTGTGTCTTCAGACTGTTCCAAAACCGAAGCGAGGGTAAAAAGCTTGACCCTGAAGTAACTCAAAGAATGATGATTGACATTGTACGTGTCCTCATATGATCGTCTGTGCTGATCTTACAGGAGCAGTCAAATCGGCTCTTCAGTTCAGCTATTTCTATAGAAAAGATTGACCACCAACATCTGCACACATAATGCATTCACTGACTGCATTAGAACATAGTAAGTTTTATCCTTTCTCATTCTTGTTCCTCCGTCTTCAAATTAGTGACTGATAATCAGTACCTTCTGTCTGACTGTACTTCCAGGCCACTCGTTGCCCTCGTCCTTGCATCTTATCCCAGCTAATCAAACATCTGATGCAGTATGATTGGCCCGCTATGTTATACTCTTCTACTCACTCCTGAAATTATACGACACAGTAGTTGAATGTTGGACTATTTTTCTTCTTTCAGTAATGAACTCTCCGTTTTCTCTTCGTTTTACTGCAACAAGAGTTTTTCAAGCTTTCGAATTATTTTCCACAGTCTCCCCACCAACAAAACAAAACAACAACTGTGAAGGTCCTTTGCTCAAGCAGCTCCCTGCAACCTATATTCACTTTCAACATAACAGAATGCACATACAGTACCAACATTATTTGCTTTGTTGACTGTTGTTTGAAGCCTTGGGTTTGCAATGCTAAAACATTGCCTGTTTGTGTTTTTTTCAGAATTATAAGCATTTGGATTAGCATTGACAACATTTGATTATCTATACGACTACAAAGCTGTAAGAGCTTGTAGGAGGCTGGCCCGCAGAAATAGCCGGGCCCCTGAAAGGCCCAGTGAATGGGCACATTTGACCAGTTAGCACTAGCCTTGTGGCTAACATTAGCTCCCATCAGCCTTTGGAGCTTACTGAAATAAGTTTGTCAGCAGGTTCTTGTTGGGATCAAATGCTTTTTCTGGCATCTTGACTTCGTGCAGTTTCTTGAATGGCAGTTTGTAACGAACAAGTTCACTGGGTCCGCTTACGTCGGTCACAATACAACAACAACAACGGCTCATATCATTTTATGAAGAGGGGTTTTACATGTTGAAACAGCCACAATTTATGGAAGCAACAATAAATAAAATGTGGGTTTTTGTTGCTTTAGATGAAATGGTGAGTATTTAGGTGTAAAATAAAATGTGGTCATTGTTGATTGAAATTTAGATTTTTCCTCCATGGGCCCCCACCATGCGACTGGACCCCAGAAAGTGTTCCTTTTTTTGACAAGATGGAGAGATACATCACCCAACCGTGACTCAAAGCTGTCATGCCCCTTACTGTGCATCATTTCAAGCCTTTACAATTTCAATCAGTGAAGTGTTCAACTTTTGTTTCAGTGAGAAAGTTTCAGAAAACAGAATGTTCAACCCCGAGTGGTCCTTATCTATGGACAGTAATTGCAGCAATTAAACTGATTTTGTTCCCTTAGGGGATACTTGTACGGGACAAGACTCCTAAAGAAATAACTTGATTTTCTGCCAAATATATGCTAAAAAATCCCCAGAAACAAGCATGACCTCAGACCAACTACATTTGGCAGTATGACAGAAAGGAAAACACTTCTCTGAAAAGTGTATTTACTACTCCTAGGTCAGGTCAGGATACCCTATGAGGACACATAGCCTTTTTTTTTCTTTTTTTTAGCCATGTAATAAAGACGGTGGATATTGTTCAAATATATTAGGAAATCTGGTATAGTCTACATGTCTTGGGACCGATGAGCTCTTTAGCAGTGAAGCACACTTTTTTTTTTTTATCACTGAAATGCACTTGGAAGTGAACAATACAAACAGCTGGATCTATTCCATAGCATGCTTGGCAGGAATTTTGGAGGTCAAATTGGATTAAATAGCTTGAATAAAAAAAAACAATCTTCTTGTTTAGTTGCTGTGCAGCTAAAATTGGCATTAAGCTCCTCTTTGATGAAGCTTGTGGCATTAAAATCCCATTGCATGTGTCAAGACACTGGAGCGACCAAAACAAATACTTTTAATGTACTCACACTTAATTTACCTGGCTTTAACCAATTAATGTTTTGGGGTTGACCACATGTTCATTTTTCATGCAGTGCTGGAGTCATCATAGCATCTTAAACAGAAAAATAAAAATCAGATTTAATTTAGATGTCCCTTAGTAAATACAAGCAGTTGTATAATGGTTACATTATGAATAATAGACTCACGTTGTGCCTCCGATGTTTCAGTCTGTTGGGTGTTAATAAGAGAGGCACAGCTCTGTGCCAGGCTGAAGCAGAGGGTACAGAAGGTGTAGCTGCAGTCTCCTGAACACAAGCCAGTGCATACGTTCACACACATCTGGCAGCAGATGTCACAGCAGCGGTCAGGGCAATATCTCCAGTCGTCACTCCGCACACATGAGCAGCCGCCAGCAGCTCTGCAATCCTCCTTACTTTGTAGACACGAGCTGCAAGGTTTGCAAAACTGTAAGCCCATGGGTCCGCCTGTTAAAAACACACACGCAGACACCAAGAGATGAGATTGGAGGAAATCAGTGTCTGGAAAAAAAGTTTTTCAAGACCGGAGCTGGAATGGAGAATGAATGTACAAAAGGAATTCTGTTGAGGAAAAACAAGCTGATAATTGACTGTCAGGCTGTCCTGAGCATTGAGCACGTCTCCTATCTCCAGTTAAGTCCAAAGTTCTTGCCAAATGAAATATCTGCCAAAGTCCCATACGAAGAGCCTGAGTAACTTTTATATGTAATGCTTGATGTCATAGTGTTCCCCCCTGAGGCCTTCCTCCAGTCAGCTCTATCATCTCCCACATTCACAAGACAAAGAAGGAAGTCAGCCTGAACAGCAATTCAGGGAAGAAACCAGCCCTTCAAAAGAAAACAAGAGCGTGACAACCTCAAACGTCACTATCAACCCAGTTCTCTGTTCACAGGAACTGAAAATAATCAGAACACCAGAGACACTGTTTTATTCCTCTTCTGAGCATGAAATTAAACAGAGGAGCTCATTCTAGAGCGACTCGTCACGGGGCCTTTAAGATGGAGAAGGTGGTTAGCAAGGCTAATGAGCAATGCAGCACAAATGAAAAAGCACTGATTTAATTACAGCAGCAATAATCATCCAAGTTTCTTACATAGGAATAAAAGATATTACAACAGATGTCTCCATTTGAAACAGAAACAGCTTTTTTGGGGTGTTCACTCAATGATAATGTGCAGATTTAGTATAACAATTAGTCACTGTTATGCAGAAAACACAAGATCATCATTACAAAAACGAGACTGAAAGCATTCACAGTTTTCCTGGGATAGCGATTAAAGTTCATCTGTTGTCTTGGAATCTCAACTCATCTATCTTTATCTTTGTATAACAATGCCACTTTTTCCACGAAAGAGAGTTCATTTCAGGCAATGCTCAAGATTGTTGCACCTTTGATCTGTAGTCCCAGATAAAAGTAGCACAAGACATACAATAAAACCCCTGTCACCCAGTACAAACACTACATTATGAAATGATTTAAACACAATACAGTGTACTAAATACAGAAAGGTGGCGGTGGATGTAATGTAGTGGGGATAGGGTGGAACAAATGGGTGAGAGCTTGTGTTGGTAGCTCAGCTTGTGATGTTGGAAACTGAAACGCTTGGTCACATAATTTTTTACCATATTGCCCTTTTCTAAAATCTACTTTGCACACTCTGCTGAATACATAGCTGCTAACCAGATGACTTGTGGTGATAAACTTACAACATATTCAGTACAGCTATTCTTAAATTAAATTAAATTTGCAGCCATAGTTGTTTAAATGTGTTTTTTTTGTCCTGACATTTTCAGCTCTCATTCAGCTTTCGTCCCGCCTTGCGTAGAGTCGAGTCGTGTCGTGCCCAAAACCCTTCAATCAAACTGGATGTTTTCAGGTCACGGGGGCAGAGGGGTTTACAATTTATGAAGCTTTGGATTGTAAATGTGAATGAAAGGTTCAACCCTTTGTTTGTCTTGCAGTTAAATATACACTGAACAGAGTTAAGTAAATAAGTAAGCAAGAGCAAGGGAACAGTTTCAAAGTGCATCATATGGAACGCTTACTTTTGAAATTGTATGCAAAGTACAACATTTTTGTTTCTGTAGCTTTAAATGCAATGAGCTGTGTCTGAACATTTGGGCTTTCTCGCTCCATGCCCCATTGATTACAGCGAGACCACAGACTCAGAGAGCAGAACAAACACCTAGCTGTGGGAGTGTTACCGACTTAGGAGAGGGGTTACTGCCCTTTGTGATGTCATGAAGGGAAAATCTCCAAACAGCCTGTTTAAGCAGACATTTTCTGAAAAGTGGAGCAGGCAAAAGACGGAGAGGACTTTTCTCATTAACAGGGGTTTGCAGGAAGACTAGGGACACACCGTGATAGAAAAACATGTTTTGTGTTATACATTATGTGTAACCATCAAATCAAATAATGTACTATATAACAGCTTAACCTGAAAAAAATTAAGATTTAAAACTAATCTCCTTTTAGGTTGTAGCGCCGTGAAAATCGAGGAAGTTTCCCTTGAGAAAAAAACTAAATGGGAATAGTGCCACGAGATCACCTTGAAATACAAAAAAAAAAAGTTATCAGCAGAGAGAAAAACTTAAATTACAAGTCACCACAGAAAGACGGAGTGAAACAAAATGCATGCAGTTTAAATTTGTATAACTTACAATGCAAGTGTAAGAATACTTCAAAATCCTATAAGAGATGGTACATTGTATTGTAGAATGCAGATTGTATTGGACTGGACCTTTTTTCAGAATTGACTGATCTAAGTGAAAACTGTGGCACATTCAATGTTTAATTCAATGAAGTTTTCAACTCTCAACAGAAACCAACGATCCAGTGATTAAAAAATCCACCTCAGGAAACAGATTGGCTTTTTATTTTTTACTTACACATTGTATTCTCATAGGAGCCACACTCATCAGGCTTAATCAAGGACAGCGAACAGACTACATCTGTTCACATGGCAGCTCTCCTGACGTTTTATTATTTCCCTTCCTTCTTCTCTCCGTCATTCTGTCTCTTTCTGTCTCTTACCCTCTTCCTCTTCTTAAGACACACACACGCTCCTTCCTGCTCCCCATAACACAAACGTCAGCAGGCTGAGTGTGGCAGGTGAGCGACAGCGAGGCAGGTTTGACCTTGGCGGGCTCCGAGAGTGAAGTGACAGTAATAAAAAGCTGTAGTGAGCTATTGTTGGCCCTGGGGCGCCCATTAATGAATGACATGAAACAGCGACAGGAGGGAGGAGGTAGGAGGATGATGGAGGACAGGTGACAGAAGCCCACACAAGGCCCTCACCTGTGATGAGCTTGGCCAGCACCTTGCACAGGGTTCACACTTAAACATACACTTGATGGCATACAGTCAGACATCTGCATCCACACACACACACACACACACACACACATATACAAGCTATGTACAGAGGTGTCAAAACACACAGCCACCTCCAAACACTCACCAACTGAGGACATTCTGTCAAAAGGGTGTGTTTACTGAAGAATAAATCACCAGCTATTCCATTACATTATTCATGTGCTAAGTAGACCTCCATGCACCCGAGGGCGACTTGGAGTTTTTTTTTTTCCTCCACCTCCCACTCACTCCAACTCTCATACCCGGATCGTGCACTGATACAAACCCCAGTGACAATTCAGCTTTAATCCCCAGCTTCCCTTGCTGCAGTGCATCCTGTTAGAGAATTGTTGCGAGTGTGAAAATGAGGCTATTTCAGGGATTCAAGCATCTTATACTCAAAGCTCTGACAGTACAGAACCGTTTCAGGTTCTTGCACTGCAGCAGGATCGGTTGGGTTTCTTTTTTCCCTCTGATATCATGATAATTATAGATAATGAATTGATAGGGGTGATAAGAGTCAGACCACTAATGGAATGCAGTACTTAACCTCCATAATCCCTTTGTGCCCTTCACTTAGTGTCAGGATAATTAGATTACTGCTGGTGATACCTTCTTTAATCGCAGACACCAACACACACACACACACACACACACACACACACACACACACACACACACACACACACACACACACACACACACACACACACACACACACACACACACACACACACACACACACACACACACACACACACACACACACACACACACACACACACACACACACACACACACACACACACACTTTTTGGGTGAAGAATTCCCACTCAAACCAATTATGTTTGAGTGGGCTTCAGTTGGTTGGAGGAAAACCGTCCATTTTGGGAAAAAAGAGGCTCTAGGCATTGGCTGAAATGCCAGGTGTGATTGGCTATGCGTTTAATTATTATTTTCTTTTTTTTAACTGTATGTTCATATGTTGCTATCTGTTTGTAGAGATTAGAAATAAATGTTGTCTCTCATCTCCCACTAAATTCTTGGGTGCCATGATGCCTGTAGCCTGGACACGATGCCCAGGAAAGAGGCAGTCCTGGCCAAAATCTTTAAATTGGTTAACAAGCAGACGTTAACACACACAGACTGATTGTGTTGTGCTTTATTTTAATTGGAGATATAGTATTGCTTTCGACAAGCGCATTTTAACAAATAATTGTTCTCGGGAGACATTAAGGTACTTGTAAAGTTTTCAGATCCCCTGAATGTGGCATAAAGCCATTATTTTTAGCTCCTCCTGCAGTTGTTGCTGCTTTATGTTGCTGTTTATATGCAGTTATCTATTTGTAGAGATTGTGTAGATGGTGTCTCTTCACTCAAACTCCATTCTTGTAGTGCCAGAATGCTAGTCAGACTGTAAACAATGACAAAGAAAAAAGGGAGTCCTTGTCTAAATCAATTATTTAGCTTTCCCTGTAATTCAGCAGAACCTCAAATAATCAATCAATCTGTATTTGTATAGAACCAATTCATAACAAATGTTATCCCAAGACACAACACAAAAGAGCAGGTAAAAGACATTACTCATTCATATATTATCTGCTAAGACCCAAACATTAATCCATCATGAGCACTAGGCAACACTTAAAGTTACAGTACAGTGGCAAGAAAGGACATCCAAATGAAAAGGCCAGCAGGCCTTGTTCCAGCAGCAGGAGTCAGGCTCTTGAGTAGATGGGGCTCCCCCAACATTCAGCGAGGTGATCTGGCACTACTCCCACCCAACGTCCCATGCCCAGATTCCGCCGTCGAACTGTGTCCTCCCTACAACAGCCACCTGCAACCCAGCCACCACCATCGGACTGTGTCTTCCCTCAACCATCGCTTGACGCCTACTCTCCTCATTTATGCATGGCCTCAAACCTCCACCCCAGCAGACAGAAAGTGTGGACAACAGGAAGGCGAGGAATACAAAAGAGGAAATCCTTCCTGCATTTAATCGAATATGTCCTTTTGTAAAGCATCTCGAGATCACACTTGTTATGAATTGGCGTTTTACAAATTGATTGATTAATTGATAAGGGATAGGCTCCTAAAGGCTAAATTGTCATTGGATATAGAAATTGAATGTGCAAAGCATGTGGACGATGCACTCCAAATTTTCAGTCTCAGCTGACTAAACATGAGTCTAAATATATAAATTCTGAATCGTCTCATTTCCTCCATCCTCAAAAACTACATGTTCTAAGGGAAAAGAGTAATCCTGAGAAATTGCACGTTGGATAGTTGTGATTAAAGTTCCATCACTTCACTACTGGGCCCTGCCTTCAGCCGATGGCTCAAGATAAGGGATGAGTAACAGTTTAAACTGTAAAAACTGTGAGAGATTTACTGAACCTGTCGGAGAAGATTTGGTAGTGCTGGGTGAGTTATGAAGGCAGGGACGACACATTGTATAGAATGGGACTCTAACATTTCATCGGGATTGACAAGGTACTCATATTTTACCCCGGTCCCCCCCCCCCAACGGGCTCTGTGCTAGGACCCCACATCGCTACATCACTCCTATCTACTGGGTGGGAGGCAAGATCTAATTGGCAGGTAGCATGTCACATTCAGGGGTGACAGAAAAGAAAGAGGGGAAATATACTGCAAGAAGAGCCTTAGAAGGAATTTGTATCAGACTTTGTCAAATGGCATAACTGTTTGTGACCGCTTCCTAATGACTTGATGTGATTTTCTCACTTTACTTTAAGCCTTAGCGAAAAAAAAAACAAAAAAAACTCTAGAAACAGATATCTACATAGAAGTGAAGTGAATAGTCAATTATATGTAGGCTACAGATGAAATATCTGCTTGACACTGAGTCATGAAAGCCAATCAGCGTTTAGATTTCCTGAGTGCCTGATCAGAATTGATCAAACCAAACTCGACAAAGCCTGACATTATATTTTGTACAAATCTGCATCATGATTTTTATTTCTGCAAACTCACTTCCTGTTAGTTCAAAGTAAATCACAAGAAAATCTATTTCTTTTCTCATGTTAATGATTTGAGATGTAGTAAAACGTCTGTATAACTTACTGTATATTCGACAGTTGCTCGACTTCTTGTTGAAGAGAAAACGGCAGCATAAAAAATGGCAGCATTAAAAAAACAAAAGAAACTCACAACTCAAAGTGGGGGTCCGAACAGACTGACAAAGAGATTATGTGTATGATGTAAAGAACAGCTAGATTGCTGTATTGCTTGTCAAAACCCACATTGCTATAGCAGGTGTGAAAATACAGACTATTTAGCAATTAAAAAGATTACAAACGTCACACTTTCATTTGGTCTCCAAAATCTACATACACTCTACAAAACCTTACTTTAGGCTGGATTAAATTAAAACAAAGTACAAACAGAAAAATCATCCCAATTACCCCCATCCAAAAGTCTAATTTGGTAAATTCAAGATTGCCAACACCTGGGGAGGCATGGTGCATTCAAGTGTGCGTGTTAATGAGAGAACTATCCTTAACCAAAAAGTTGAACATAAATGATCATTCAGTCAGAACCAAGAAAACAAATACTTAAATGAGAACATATTATCAAATTAAACACACATATTAATCAACCAAAGTGGATCCTAAAGTTTTCTGATACGCGCATAACAAACAACCAACAAAGATTCACACAATGGAGTTTTTCACAAACAGAATTTTTTCTGTTTTTTCTGTTTTGTGCAGGTACAAAATGGCACGCCATTTGTACCTGCTCTCAAAACAACTATATGTAAAAACACTTTGTAGACAATTTGGACAACTTTATTTATATTGATGACAGGGTTTTGATAAGGTTAAAGGAATAGCTCACTCATTTTGGGTTTGTTTTGTTTTAAAATGTACGGTTGGGATGTAGCCTAACTTTCCTGAGTGTTCATACCCAAATGTACAGTCAACAGGAAAAAAACAGTGATCAGATTTGACAGTTTCAACTCTTGAATGGCACATGAAGCCATTTTTCTTTAATCGGTATCTTTCTTCTTCGAATAACCTGCAGCAACAACACACCAAATGGCATCAGGTTAATAAATGAGTTGAGGGCTATTAAGCAAATGTTAATATTCCAACATAATAATTAAGCTTAACACTGGAAACATTAACTTTTTCGCAAATTCATTTGGTGCTGTCTGAATTATTGATGAGAACTTTAAATTCCTATGTAAGTGCATTCATTGTATCCCACAATGTGTCATGTCTTTATCGGCATAGACATTATATTCTCACCATTTTTATTGAATCATTCAGTTTTGATTTTATGAAGGATAATAGTTATTCATAATAAAGGGCATAGCTGATCTGAATGATAGTTCCCATTACGCGGCTAGGTTGACCAAAGGTTAGTTTGAGACAGCATTTTCAATTGGGCTTCAAAAATCTGCTTCAGAAACCAATAGGTGATGTCTGTGAGACTATATCCATGTTTATACAGTCTAATAGTTCAACAGATGGTCACTAATCATTGTTAGTGAACAACAATACAAGAAGAAAACAGTGCTGTTTTAGTCATTGTGCCAATTAGCCCACTATATAGCCCTCTACTGAGAACTCCCCAGGTTTCTACTACCTACCCATTCACACACTGATGGCAGTGGTTGCCATGTAGTAAGACCATCAGAAGTACATCAGAAGAATAATTTGGGTTAAGTGTCTTGCCCAAGGACACATTGGACCTCTTGCTGCATATTTTGGGTGAGAATCGACAACCTTACCAACTGAGCCACAGCCGAGCAGAGAATGTATGTGTTTTATTTTGTGCAGAGCCCTTACTAATGCATGCTAACGTTGCTATCTTAGGTTGATAAAAAAGCAGTTTACAAAAAATAAGCACTTATTACTTCTTAGCAAAGGTAAAGCTTCATAGAGCTGCTACCGTGACTTATGCCCTGTTGAGTCTCAACACAAATTCAAAAAGTGTCTTACCGTTACACAGATGTGCCTCTCTGGAGTTTGTTTAACCACTAGGCAGCATCATCAGACCAGCTTTCAGCTCCCTGCCTTACTAAATGACATTTTTTAAAGTGGTTGAGGACTAAGGAGTAGTTTTCATTGCCCCACCTAGACCTCCAGCCTGTCTGGAGATTTGAACGCAACACTTTTTCAGAGACATCCTTGCTTAATTTCCATGCTACAGCCGCGCAAGGACAGACTGGCCATCTGGAGCTGTGGAGGACCTTTGCGCCCGTGGTGACTCCAGAATTGCTGAAATGAAAAAAAAAAGAAGAAAAAAAAGAAGAAGAAAGGATCGAGTCATTTTTCTTTGGATATCCGGATTAAGATGATCCCACTAGGTACAAGAAGCTGCTGGTGTGCATAGGTAAACCATTTATAGCATAGAGACGCATTCTTCTTTGTCTTTGTTGACTTTTTTCTCCCTAGTAACACATGCAGACTGATGGTGTTATGCTTTTATTTTTTTAAATTGAGGTATCACATTGCATGCACAGCTTAATTTCATATAATAGGTCTTGGGAGGATTCGCTGTAAATATGTCAAGTTACCCTGAATGTGTTATCTAGGCTCTTTGTTAGAGCTCATCTTGCAGCTGCTGATGTTACAGTTAAATGAATGGTGATTATGATGCCCCTTTTTAAGCATACAAGCTAAAATGTAGTGTAATTTATTTTTTCAGTCTAGACAACAACTTCTCTGTGTTTGCTCGCTGCAACTTGACAACATCATTTTTACTGTCAGGGTAAAAAGTATAAGGTAGAGTTGACACTGAGAGCTGCAAAGGAGAGCAGCCGTGCCAGGCTTTTCATTATGACTGATATCATCTGTCCCACTTTCATTTACAGTTCAAAGTGATGGCCGAGGGACCGTGTCATCAAGTTGTCTTTTTGAAGAAGTGTTTTTTTGCACTTGACAATCCGGCAGTGTGTTTCTGTCACTGTCTTGCCCACGGTGAGACAAGATCGATTATGATTGGTTTCCCAGCAAGTCTCCGAGCAGCAAGATTGACTTGGTAATGTGTGCTGACATGGAGATCAACGGTGCCTGCTCAAGCAGCTAGCATTAATGAAGCACAAAATAACAACTGTTTGTAAGGTGGCGGCTGCACAGATCCTCATTTGCTCTCATTAAGTGAAACACCCACACACACATGTACTCGTGGGGCAACAAACTGGTCCTTAGTAGCAAACTAGCCATGACTCATGTGTGCTTGTGGCACATAATCTTGCTTGGTCATGTTTAAACCTGCGCTCAGAAGTATAGAATATGGACATTGTCTCAGTGATGTCACCCATTGGTTTCTGAGGAGACCTTTTGAAAAACAGGATGGAGGTTGCCATGTTTGAAAAGCTATCTCCAACTCACTTTGGATCAGTCCTGTAACAGGCAAAGGGTTGGACTTAAGTCAGGCCTTTAGCCTCCTGGCAAACCCAACCTACTCTCTAATATTGAGTTAATCGGACTTTGAGCATACTTAGCAACCTTTAATTGAACACTCAAGGAACTCTAGTTTTGTTCAGGTCAAAATTAGAAACTGGCTCCCCTGTCTTTATTCAATACAATATTCTAGTTTTATTCTTTTTCTTTAACTTTTGCATGAAATCCTGCAGATATAAGTCTCTGCATATATATTGTAAAATATATATCTTAATATTATTCAACTTCATTACAGTGTCTGCAAGATGTCTTATTGTGTTTCTGGCTTTTTAGGTTAGAGAACTCCATACAGATTCCAGAAGACAGAAAAAAACTGCTGCTAATTTTAGCACAGTTGAATCTTCACTGTCTGTTTTTGAAGACTGTGCGCTCCTCTGGAGCTCGCCTGGCATCCAGTGCCTTCTCCAGCCCATTCATCAAAAGGACCAGTGCTCTTGTGAGTGAGAAGATTTATACACCATGGACGAGAGGTGGAGAATTAGCCCAGATTTATGAGCACAGACTGCAATGGCAAGGCACAGGCAGCTGCTACTTGACATTTGGACAGAAAATGTGCAAGAAAATTGGAGACGGGAGGGAAACAGGAAATTGGAACAACAGAGAGGTGGAGGAGAAATGAGACATGCTGGTTGGGTATATAAAAAAAATAGTGGTTTGTGATTGGGAAAGCTAAACTGTAGCAAAGGCTAAAGAGTAACCCATTAATTCAGGAGTCTATTAGCGTACCAACATATTTGTTTTTGGTTAGCCCTCAGCATACACTTTAGTTTTTTGTAGAGCTACAAGGTCAATAAAAAAATCGTATTGTACATCAAATAAAAAAGTGTAATGAGCTACAATCTGAAAGGGGTTAATATATCCCAAAGCGCCAAGAACCATCTTTTATTGTTTCTTCCATAGAAGCTGTGATCAGAAGGCAATACAGGGAACTGCCATCAACCCAGATGATCTTAAAGGGATACTTCACCCATTTACATGAAGCTGTGTATCATTAGAAACATGGTAGTAGTGTTGAATGGTTGTGAATCCAATCCTCATTTTGCCCTGAGACGAGAAAAATGTGTTTTTCTTTGGTTGAAAGTTTTCTTCATGTGATGCAAAAAGCGTCAAATTGCATCACATAAAGAAAATTTCCAGGCAAAGAAAAACACATTTTTCTCGTCTCAGGGCAAAATGAGGATTGGATTCACAACCATTCAACACTACTACCATGTTTCTAATGATACACAGCTTCATGTAAATGGGTGAAGTATCCCTTTAACGAGAAGGGGAAAAAAACAGATCTGTTTCAATGAAGGTTTGGATGAAGATGTAGTGTTCAAAGCCTCCTGTCACAAGTGAAAAGAAGTAACTGGCCCTAAGTGCAGATACTGAAAAAAATGATTTATTTAAACTAAAGACAAAACAAAACTTCCTTTAAAAAACAAAATCAACGAATGAGGAACAGAGAAAAAGAAAAATCCAACAGAAGACATAAGACAATGAACAGGCACAGAGATTAAGAAACACTGAGACTAAATAGACATGGTAATCAGACACAGGTGAGACTAATGAGACAGGTGATCACAATCAGAGTAATCAACACAGGAAGAAAAAACAGAGGGGCAGGAAACGAGACAACACTGAAAACCAGAACTATAATATGAATCAGGAAACACTGAAGACTAAGGCCTTGTCCACACGTAGCCGGGTCTAGAAAAAAACGTACGTACATACGACCTTGTTTGTAGAAAAAACTTCATCCACACGTAACCGCAGAAGTGCATTTTTAAGCACATTCATAAGCATGCCAGACCATTACGTGGCAGTAGTTCCCCAAATCCTATCCAATCAGAGTAAGCTTCCATCTCTCGACATCACTGATAAATAACAATAACAATAAATAACCGTCCTTAACGTCGTCCTTCGCCTGTGTTCTTGAACATGGAGCAGTATCTGGGCTTGTAAAAACAAACAAGAAAAAAGCGCCTGGACAAAAAACAGCGCCAAAACTGTTGTGAGGGCATCCATACTGTTTCCGAATGTAAACACAGGTCGCATATGATGTAAGAACATATTTTGTCGCAGGACAGTGACATTTTGAAACGCAAAACCCCGATTATTGACGTCCACATGCAAACGTGTAAACGGAGAATTCGCAAATCTTCCCTTTGGTCTGAGGATTTTAGAAGCTTTTTAAAGAGTTTATGATGCTGTAAATCTGCGTTTTAGTGTGGATGAGAGGCCAAAACGTAGAAAAAATATCTTCGTTTTGTGAAACAAAACAAAGGAAACACCAAACATCAAACTAGGAAACATTAACACAGAAGTAAAACAGGCAACTCTAAGGAATAATAAAACAACAGAACTCAAAACTCTGAAATACATGACACCTCTAGTTTAGCTCCCTGTCCTCTCTCCTGCCAGTTATGACTTGCTCCAATTACTGCAGCAGGTCAAAGGCTTAAATAAGTTGACTCCGTCCACCACACATCAGCATTCAGTTTATACTGTTGCAACAGCTGTGGTAATATGTGATGAAAATATCAAATACTTAAACACCAGGGTAAAAAATAATAATAATAACCTTTAGGTTGTTGGTATAGGCATTTTTCTTTATTGATGCTGTTAAGAAGCACCCCATCACCTTTTTTTAGCATCCTCCCTTCTCCATCCCAAAGGGCAAAACCTCTTTTTAACGGTTCTTTGTTGACATTGACGTTCAGCCCTGTGGGCCAAAAGAGAAGACGATGCAGCACATGCAAGTTCAAAGAATTGCAGTTCCTCTAGTCTCCACTTGAGGCTGGCTCAAAAAGCCTCAGATATCCTTATGTTAAAATGTCAAACATAGTCTGATTAGTTCAAGACTTTATCTAAATGTACTATTAAGTAAAGTATCAAAATGAGTCCTTGTGCAGAGAGCCCTATTAAAATATTATGTATAGTTATATGATGTGTTAATTATGATTAAAACTGTGTGTAGTCCTGTGAATTTCAACCCCTGGGATCTGAGTTTTTATAACTAGTTGATACAAATTCGGGATTTAATCAAAAATCTGTTAAGTTACCAGTATGTGAAATACAGTATTTGACTTAAGCCAGTTGGAGTAGTAGGTATCACAGATGTAGAAGTAGAAAATGCCAGTTATCATATATGTACCTACCTGAGGGCAGTACGTGAGTTCCTGAGCTACTTTCTACTTACTGTACGATAGGCAGCCTCCAAGTAGCGAGAACAGTGAGTTAAAAGGATCGAGTTCTAAGCCTCTGCCATTTCACCTAGATGACTGAAATGTGTCTCATTGTCAGATTTCTCATGAAAAAAGGAGGTGGCTGCAGAAGTCCTTCTACCCTTCTACATCCACAGAGTGCTAATAATGTCATGCAAAAAATACTTGACAGTGCACAAATAAACATTAAATAAATAAAACCCATTCCAGTAGAAATAGAAATTACACAGCACACAGCACCAGAAATAGAAGCCGCTAATCCAGTGGGATAGCTCATTGACTCTGTTCATACCACGAACATAAAAACACCTACGTTTTGCCTGACAGGTGTTGTGGGTGGAACATGAATGCCGATGATGGCCTGCACCACTGTGGGTCACTGCCTTTCTCACCTGGGGTGAGAGGGCTTGCAGGAATGGCTGAGAGACCAGACATTGGTGACAAAAATCAAAGGGAGGGCTTTTAGGTCATGCTGTGTGCAGTCCCATTGACTGGAGCTGAATCATCGCAAGGTGACACGGGGAATCACAGAGGGTGGTGTGTGCATGGCCCTGCGGCACACGTCCACATCCAAACGGAGCTCAAAACTGACTCACAAAGTCAGTGCTCAGCTTCCATTAGTCCGCCGGTGGTCTTCACTCCTACCTGCTGACATCATCATGATTCTCCCACATCCTGTTAGCCATCTGTGAGCAACGACACACAGGAGGGGATTCTCTGTTGGGGACATTCCACGCCACAGCTAGTTAGGTTTGTCTTGGTTGGATGGCATGAACCCCTGGAGCAGGCTGGCTGGCTTCAGCCCACTGTTTCTTACCTCCGAAGAGTTGTTCAGCCAGATTGGGTTGTTATAGAGCTGACGGGGCTGGAGGTGAACAGGCTGGGAGCCAGTTGTGTCTTCAATGTGCAAATCAGCACTTACTATCTGATACTTTCTAAAGCTGAGGGATCAGCAAGAAAGCAAAAGAAAGAGCATCTCTTTTGGCTATGATACAGTGTGTGTGTGTGTGCAAATGCACCCCTGTTGCTATGACAAGCAAAACCACAAAGGATGTTCGCTTACAAGGCACACATTGTCTTTTGACCCACTGCTTTCAGGCCAAATCTCTCACAATGAAATGACAGGATGTGTTTTTGCCTCCTGAAGACTTTTAATGGATTTGACAAGAAGCTCTGTGGGAGTGGGTGTTTGTTTCTTCATGCAGTACATTCACATTTTTTTATTTTTTTATTTCAGATTTAGATATCTGCGATGGCATTAAATATTTCTTTTCCCTTAAGACTACGGAGTGGAAAAATAATTTCAGGGTTATGGGAGTTCAGTCACTCTGAAGTCTCATGAGGGAGCCAGTATTGAATCAAGAACAACAGAGTTGAGTCAATACAGACCTGTGAGGGCAGGACCGTGAGGGAAACCATCCAGCACACGTCAATCACAACACAGAAAGTCTGCAGATTGCTCGAGTCTTTTTTTTGCTATACTCTTCTCCCTTCTGTTTGTTTATAGACTTGCATAAATTAACTGAACTTTATTCTGAGTAATCACCGCTTGATCTCAGCATAATTACTTGGGGATGGCTTGAGATGAGGCACAAAGTCTATCTTAAAGATAATTTCTAATGAAGTTGCTGTGTAGTGTGTGTGTGTTCCAGTGAGTCTGCGTGTGTGTATTATAAGGAAGGCAAACATCAGAAATGATGAAGATAAAGCTGTTTCAGATGTGTTTGACTATGATCCCTTGACAGAGCTAAACCCCAACGCTGATACATAAAGATGTTGCGTTTGGGAATAGATAAGCGCTCAATTGTAGACTATTGACGCTGCCAAAGGCCCCGGGCATTATTCCTGGAGGTTTGGAGTCTGACTGTATACTTTAGGAGGATGGTGGAAGGCTGTTGCATCAACAGGCGATAATATCTGATTCTACCCTCTAAGCGCCTGAGGGAGGAAAATACATGTGAATGTGAAATGCGCTCTATTTGTTCAATCCACAACTGTCATCGAAAAAGACAACCACTGGCTTGCTCAGTGTTTAATGTTTAATGGACTTAAAGGACATGGTTGGCCCTTGGCAGTGGATCAGATTTATGGAGCAGCCCTTTCCAGTGCCAGGATAAAAGGGTTGGCAGGGTTCTCCTAATGATAAAAATGACCTCTATCATAAGTGGAACGTCTGCTGAAGTTCCCGCAGCTGTCCAAATATGAGCACGATGCTTACGTCACGAGGACACTAATGAAGGTTTTGATCAAATCACTTCACAAGAGCTCTCTATGATCAGCTCAAGTGGCCTCTCTAATGGAAATGATGTCTTGCTTTGTTAACCTTGTGTGGCTCCAACACTCAGGTGTTAAACAGCTGAGGACGTGTGCTGCATTCTGAAAATAAGACATTACATCGAGAGCGTTAAAACTCCTCCGCCTGAGCAGCTCCATCAGCTTTGATGCTTGTTCTAGCTGGGTTATGGCTGCATGTGCTTTACTGCCCACTTTATTGTTGCTTTATGAAAATCAATATGTCATTTTATGGCAAATCTTACAAATGCTGTCAATAAACTGTTAAAGGGTCGTCTAATCTCCTGTGGCCAATTACATTAGAGACAAGGGAAGGAGCCGTTTTTCAAGCCTCATTTACAGGGCAGGATCTTGTTTTTAATGTTTTAATCTCCCTCTTGTGGGAATCATTTCTTAATGATAGTCCGCTAACACTTTAGCAAGACATCTGTAACAATGAGCTCATTACTCGGTCCAACCAATTATTATTAAGTCAAAACCTGGTTGATTTCTAAGTTGCGATTACTGTCAGAAAAAGTGTAACTTCCCTGATGCAACGCGAAGACATGTGCTCCACCTCGCCGTGCTCTTGGAGAGGGATGAGTCACCCCATTGTTTTATAGTCATCTCATTTACACAGTGATTGTGTTGACAATACGGAGTGGAGGGCGCGGAGCATTTGGACTGAATCCTAATTTTTGTATACACCTTGTTTTGTGCTTTCAAGACAGCCCAAACAATGCCCGACCCACATGGGAGCACTCCAGCTCCGGAACATTCATTTACATTACACTGCAGGGCCAAACTCCTGAAAAACGACATAAATCACTCTGTCACTGCTAAGCTACTTCGGGCAATTCAATTGGCTTAAGTTTAGCCGGCTAATATGGTATAATGGCATCCATATACGGTGCAATAATTCAAACCCATTGATCTGATTACAAGCATTCTGCCCCATAATTCACTTAGTTGAAAATCCAGCTAATGTATGCAGACAATAGATTCATCTCTGCGGGATCAACACAGCTGGGTCAAGCATGCTGTTTACATGTTTAATATTCTGCCCATGTTAGCTGTGAATGTACCAGTGTTGCTTTTGGAAATCATCATATTTGGAAATGTTCACACTTTCTTAAACTCTGGGGGCTGTAAGTTGTCGCCCTAGCTCCTCTACTGCTCACAGACGCGCCGCAGCAATGCCAGGCTCTATAATGAACACCTGGAAACAGACTCCAAATCCACAGAGGTTCTTTACAAAATGTTATTAAAACCAAGGAATGGATAGCTTTCTGCGAGGTTGTTGGGATGAGCAGGTACACTGCAACAGCAATGGCACACACACACACACACAGGACTTACGGCATCAGAGTGACGGCTACAGGGAAGAATTTCACATGCTAAAACCAGCGTGAAATCGTATGAGACCTCTGGCTTCTCTATCTCTATTCATCCCACCTAATCTTTCGTGTGCCCAGGGTATTTCATAATGCCATGATACACCATGGCGGGGTTTATGGGCTCAAGGATTTAGCAGTGTGATGTGATCAGCCAAAAGGCAGAGCTGAGAACTAGTGGGGAAAATTATTTTGCTCCGCATGTAAATAGCTGCTTTAATTACCTTCCAGCAGCTGAATATGAAGATGACAAAGATGACCTTTATCAGCCACTGATCTAAAATTATCGGAAATATATGCTCTCTAATGCGTTTCCCTTCCTCATATTTGATTCACTTTTGTTTACAGTGATCTGAACAGTTTTGTGATTCATGCACTGCTATTCATATGCAAAAAGGCGGAAGAATTCATTATTATTGATTAGTGGACTCAATTTATTTAGAACAAAAACTCTACAGCAGAATGTGGTACACATTGATGATTGCACTCTCTATGTAGCGCTTTACACATTGGTTTTTTTTGCACTCTTTTTACATCCCAACGTGTAATGAAGTAATGTTCCTTTATATGCAGTATAGATTGCTGCATCTGTCACACTATTGCAGCAAGTGACAGAAAGAACGGGGAGAGACAGAGGCAAAAGATCACTTCGATTGGCATTTCTCTGTCTTGCAAGCTATTTATTCCAAACAAGGACTCGCGGTGGAAGTAGATAAAAGATTACCCAGTCATTGCTTTGGTGAAGGTCACAGGTAATGACACAGGATGGAGGAATAGTAACCCACTAACCCAAAACAAATGTCAGATTGTCAAGTTGAACAGAAGCTGTATTGATTATATTGTTTTGAAAGCAAACAGTCTGCTAAAGACAAAGCCCTGGAGTGGCAGCCAACTGCATAAATGAAGTCGTAATAGAAGTGGTTGACCCTAAAATGGCCATCAAATGCTCTGAGTGTGTACATGTGAATGTATAACATTTGATGTGTTCATTTCCATCAGTGCAGGGGTCGACAGAAATTGCCTGGGGCAAGGCAAAGAATCAATCCCAATAATGTTGCATCTTTCAGGTGGAGCAGTTTCTCTGACAATTTGAATGAAATGCACCCTTCACATCTCCGGTTTAAGACATTCAATTGCCAGTTGCTTCTGGGGGCAGAATTCAGCAGAGGAAGATCAATGCAAAACGACTGGAAAATTGCTAATGTTATTTACATCAAAGTGAGACTGGAGGAGACCAATTATGCCCGTGATTTAAGGCAATATCCCTAAGTGAGATGTCCCTTAGGTAATAACAGTATAGTATTTCAAGGAGATGAATATTCTGAGACAAAACCGGTAATGTTTTTTGTTAACCAATAAACCTACTCAGATAACCCGACGGGTTGCTTTTTGCTCTTTTTTCATTTTTTAGGAAAAAGTTTAAATTATTTCAACTCCTGTAAGTCATACAGAAGACGCAAAAACACACACAAATCAGCTTTTGTTGAGAGGAGTAAATGTGGAAAGTTAGACAGAGAATGTCAGTGTCTGCTGTGTAGATCAGATGCAACCATGTCTATGTAGCATCAGATTCTTCATTTTCTCACGTTTCAATTTGTTGTCAAAGTTTGGGACTGTCTGAAGTAAAGTGCTCTAATTGATTAGAAAACCGGGGAGAAATCAGATTATTAGAGACTGACAGATAAGGGATTTTGGGGTCCGATACTAAGAAACAAATCAGATACCGATATATCGGCCAATAGCTGTCTTAGAGCTGTCTTTGATTTTTAGAGATAGATATAGATATTCAAATTTATCGTGTTGATCCTTCAAGTCCAGTTTTCACTTTCGGAAAAGAAATATAATGAAGAGGAGATTGTTACTTAATGGGAAAATAACTGCGCATGTACATGCATTACTGCTTGACACTCTGGAGAGCGATGATGCTTGATGTAATCTATAGTGCACACTCTGCTTGTGACTGTGGTGGAATTTCTGTAATTACTTAATTAAAGATGTTGATTCACTGACCCTAAATTCAGTCAGAGCTGAAACAGTTCAGCTTTGTCTAGAAACCAAGGACATCTTAGAGAGTCTCAGTAGGCACTTCCTGATATCTGCAAGGGTGTTTGGGAATACTTGTTTGCTCTTTGCGCCTCAACGTCCCAGATTATTCTAGGTGGGTCAATGTGACACGACCCTGATAATGACAATATTTTTTTTGAATATATGCAGAGCCTTTGGAATAATACTAATAATAATAATGTGCTTGAGCGTGATCCTGAACGACAAGTGTGATGCTGAATCATATCTCCTGCAGTGTTCGTCTGCTGAATAAGATTTCACCAACGTGAGCCATCTGCTTTTAAGGAGTCGTATTGTGTGAAGTCAAGTCTTGGATAATTTCCTCGACAGTGACAGCCATCAAAATAACTAATAGTGTAATGTCATGCCACTCAAATGAACGGCTTTTTGACTGAATGAAGTAATATTGGTACATGTGTGCATTAAAATTAGCCCACACCGATAGCCACTTGATATGCTGGCCATTTAATCGGTAGGACTCGAGAGATGATATAGATGAGGTGACAAGAATGATGCAGCAACATATTCAGTGTATCTACTGTACATGTATGTATATAAGTGTGTGCTTACATTCCCGTTATGTTGAACAAACGGCAGCCAGTTGTAAAGAGGAACACAGACAACAAAAAACAAAGCTGAAGTGAACGACTGGTCTGTTCAAAACAGATACACCGAAGTAACTTCACTGTTTGTACCCTGCAGATGTGATGGGCAGAGGCTGGTATTTCATGGCCATTTTATTTCCCTTTGCACTATCATGCCTGCATGCATAAGTGAGGCAGCAGAGGGGCCAATCTCAAATGAAGCTCATTTCAATCAAGCCATTTCAAATCAGGCGAGCTGATGGGAAGAGAACAGCTTTCTAAAGGCCAATGTGCGTTCTCCCATCTCCCAAACCAACTCAAGCATTTATTTAGTCGTGGTGCAACATGAGAGTGCATCTCTGTCACAGTCCCGCTGCACTGCCGAGTGACTTACAGTGACCCTGAGAAACATTTGCAAAGTTTGAACATCCAGCCATCCTGATGCTATGACAAAAAAAGAGTCAAAATACACAATAATAAAGTTAAAGGTACCTCTTAAAAGGACTGATCTATGCTACAGAGCACCTGCTGTCTTTGTAAGTTGTTTTTTTCCAGACAATCTCAAATTTTACAAAGGAAATTACACTCTATTGAAGCGCAAGTGTGCTCCTTTCACAACCTGTTGAAAAGGAGCCTAAATACCTATCCAAGGTTTCAAAATTAAAAGAAAGGGTTGTTTCAAATAGAACAATGGAGGCGTAATTCTTTTCTTTTCAATTTTGTCAGTCAATGTAACAAAGTGTCTAATTCTGTCAATGTCTACACTCAATTAGTCCATCAAGGACTCATGGGGTACCTTTTGATAACATGTCATCACTCAATAAAACTGCTTGGCTCTTTCTGAATCTAATTTTTTTCTAATTCTGTGTTTTTGCCATATTTTGTAAATTAAGGAATTCTGCTTTTATGTTTGCAGTACCTGTGGATGAAACAGTTGTAACGTTAGTAGATGGGTACATTCTATATATGTGTAAAGGTCCTGTGAGGAGTTTATAGCTGGTTATGAAACAGACTGATAATGATGCACTTTTGTCTCTTCATGACTTACAATAACAGACAGGACATGCCATCGACAAGGTTTTATATATCTATTGGTATTATTAGAGCCTGAAACTGCTGACTCAGGGTAGGTGACAGACAAGCAAATTAACTGACACTGCTGTGACAGCCTTTGTTTACACCTCGTCGAGTCGCTATGAGAGATACATACGAAGAAGACATGTAACATAAGCGGTACTGCTTTGTCCACAGGAGTTGCCAAAATCATCACAGAGCAAATGTTCTTCCCAGGAGCTTTAATGTTCAGAGTAACACTGCTGATTCTGACTTGGCCAGTAAAAATAACCGATTCCTGAGAGCAAGAATGACTGTCAGCTACACAACACCCACAATGTAGTGTCCCCAATTCTCTCCCCGGTGTGCCTTGTAACATCACACAGCCTCTGTTCCCTCTGCTGCAGAACAGTTATAGAGCCGGAGACAGAGCACCTGCCCTCGCGCCTGAGCTCCGTTCCCAGCAGCTTGCTAATGTCAACCTGCCTGCTATGCACAGCGGGGTGGGGGCTCCAAGACAGCAGCAATTTTCCACTGCATGCGAATGAGTCTGGAGAGCAATCTGCTGGCCTAAGAGCCTCATAATCAGCACATCATTATCAGGAGGGGGGGGGGGGGGGGGGGGGGGTTGGTGCTTGGGGTGGCAGCAGGGTGGGGAGGGGAGAGGAAATAAAGGGAGTGATGACACCAGACGAGCCCCTGGTAGCAATGAGATGCTGTAAGACAGAAGGGAATGGGAAGTCGGTTATTTGTAGTGCAAAGGACAGAGGGCAGAATCACCGTGGGACTACACGGAGCACACAAAAAAGGAAGCATCCAGCAGTCAGAGAGGTCTACATTTAAAAAGCAGCAGCAGGCTTTACCTGGCTCCTGGTAGCCTGGATGTTCCCTGCTAGTCAGTATAACAGCTGGTCTCCAAAACTCACAAAATCTAATGGCACACATACAGGTAGGTTTTTTTTTGAGTGAGAAATATTGTGACAGCTCTTTGAAGCTTACCTTGCCCTGCATGCATTTTTCAGTGTGCTCAAAAAGAACCAAGCACAACAAAGCTGATATTACAGCGTGTGTGTATGTGTGTGTGTACCCCTCAGAAGTGGCCACCATTTCTGTGTCCTTAAACTTCCCCCTTTCATCCTTTTGTCTGCTGATAGAGGGAGCGTGAGCGTTCACAGACAGCCTGCCATCGTGCTTGATCTCAAACTGACTTCTGAGTCAATTGAAATTGTTCAAGTGTAAGCTATTTCATATGCTATTTGTCACTGCAATGATTCTGCCTCTCTGCCTTTAAACCACACCACAAAGTCAGGGCTTAACAGAGGCCAATGCAGAATAAATAGATTTACAGAAAAGGATGCATGCCATTTACTCTTAGTCTGTGGCCCAGTTACTGCTTTATCCTAAGCAGTGGCAACACCCAAAAAACAGCTTGAGTGACTGAGTTGTCATCAGGTAGTCTTAAAATCCAGGCATTTTGGTTTTAACTTGTCAACTATCAATCAAAAAGTGTTAAAAAAAACCGTTTCCTACCGCTCTCTGCCGCGTGGTGGCAATAGCGTACAGAGCACATGTATGTCAAGCCAGTGCATGGCTTAGGCTGTGCGCACTCCTTACATCTATGTGATGGTCAACTCTTGAAAACACTGCATGCATGTTCAGTCAGTGATCACCCCGTACTAAAACGGAAGATGTCGTTTTTATAAGAAAAAAAACCTTTTTGACCCCTGGAGGAAGGTGGAGACAATCTATTTACACTCTCAGACAGAACACACTCACCTGGGAGTTTGTGCTACCTTCAGCTGGATGAGGAAATGGGGCAGCTTGCTGAAGTGCTTTGCTCAAGGAGGACAATATGTTGTGGAAATTAAATCATTTCTCCCTAAATGGTTGAAATATGACTGGTAAAAAAAAAAAAATAGGCAAAAACCTGGCATGAGAAAAAACTTGGAGACTATGTTCAGCAACATTTTCTAACTAACTCCATGTCACTATCTATATGTGTAACATTCAGAGGTTACAGGGGCAGTACAACAAAAATGATGTCAATATTCCGTCTCGCACACTTGACAGCCGAGCAAATTCAATTGGACTGACTCCGCCTTGCTCATGCGGGACTTGTCCACAGGCTCCTCATACTACCGCGTGCTTGTCTGCATGCCTGGTGCTCTTTGACGGCGCGAGCGCTCTCCACAATCCCCCCCTCGTCACTCACCCCATATCACCAGTGAGGAACAGTCTGACACACAGGACCAGCAGCAGCAGAAGCAGCAGCAGCCAGGACTCTTCCCGGGAGTGTTTGGCCACTGAGCAACATGTTCCCAGCGCGGAGACCGGGACGGCGCACCGGGGGCTCGGTGGTGGCGCCGCGGACCATGGTTACAGCTGGACGGACTGGACAGGTCGGACAGGTGTGGGTCTCCTGTTGGATTCTGCTTTGTGCGACTTGTATCCTCAGCGCTCAGGCTCAAGGTAAGATGCGCTTCTCTGAATATTTTTTTTCTCCACGTTGTGCCGTTGGAGTGGAGCAGAAAAAGGCGCACAAGAAAGTCTGTGGTAGTGTTGAATTGTTGGCATAAAATGTGAGGCGAACAAAAACTGTTCAAACATGACACAGTTCTGTTTTTTAAGACCTTGTCCTCAGTGAAATTGGAAAACCAACCAAATCGAACGGCACTCGACATTCGTCAAGTGTTAAATGCGTTTCCTTGTGCAAGGACGTGTTAAAACTGCCACTTTCACCTCATTTCTTTTGTTGCAATAAGGCAATTTAAATTGTCTGAAGGCAAAGCAGCACAGCCTCCTCTGCAACACTTGATACTTCTCTACATTAGAGGCAAATCCATGTTGGTGAAAATGAGTGTATGACTTGTCATTGTGTATATAAAATTTATCAAACGGTCACCCTCTAGTCATTATGGCACATTACGTTGCTCTTAAGTGGTCATCTGTGACTTTGAATCTTCTAGATATCCCATTTTATATGCAATTACTTGAGCTGTTTTACAACATTTGTAAGAAGGCTAAGGATCAGGGTCCTTGTGATTTGTCAAAATGTATTTAATCCCCAGTGAAAGCTATAAAAACCCCCAGTGGCCCTGGCTGAGAAACCTGAGAACAGATTGTTTTACAGCTTCTACATTGTGCCGCCCCTCCAGCCTATAGGCCACCTTAATAGCCTAGCTGAACCAGCCATTAACTTGCATGAATATGACTATGGCACAATGAAGCAGGGCCATTATTTGAAGGCTGTGTTACATTTCCCTAATGTCCCTTTTTGCTCTCCTGCTCACAGGCTGTGTGAAAGTAATCTGCATGCTCTGAAATGAATAACCACAACATGCAGCAGCCACAGACATGTGGATAAAAGCATGGGCATGTTCTGCAATAATCACATTATTACTGTGACATTGGTGTAACTTGTCACTTTCCATCTGTGAACGCATGACCTGTGCCTCCTGACCAATGAGAATGTGACTTACAGTATGGATGGTAGATCAAGACAAAAAAAGCAAGAAGTAGAAAATCCTTCCTTCCTGCATATTTCATAATTTGGAAAGCATTTCTCCATAGAAGTGAAGGTAAGCTCACTGGACTGTGAATTTAATCGCCACTGTTGCTGTACATTGGCATTAATAGGTATTTACTCTTGTGTTGAAGAATTCAACCACGGGGTCATGGTTTTTATTAGAGGGTCATGTTGAATGGCAAAAAAGACAGACGCGTGTTTGACATTCAGATCCTTGAGGCTTTTACTTCAATAGGTCTCTAAAGACAGGAAAAAAACTCACAGTCTCTCATATGAAGCTGATTCATATGAGAAGTGGCGTCTCCATACAATCCCCATCTTACAATCACAACACTCAGAGCAGCAGAGTGCTAAAAGCAGCATAATCCCTTTTCTTGTTTGTCTTTGAACAGGTCGCATTGCTCTAAAGTGCTCCCAACCTTATCTAAAAGGAGTCTCAGGCGTGTCTTATTATGCAGGGCGCCGTTCCTCTAGCTGTTATTATCATCCTTTGCTCGAGCTAACATGCCTGGAGTCTGTGAGGATCTGTTTAGCGCTTCAAGGCTACTTCACAGGGCTTTACCTTTCCTCCCCAAACAGACCTCGTTCTCATCCGTGCAGTTGGTATTCAGGCCCCTTGAATGTTCCCGGCTGCGCATTAGCATTGGTGAGAGATTCACTCCTCTGTCTGTCCGCTCCTTCAATTGAGAAGGACCTCCTCTATTGGGCACAATCGTTGCTTTAGGTTCTTTAGTGATGATGCAGTTGAAGTCCGTGCAGGGGGTCCTCAGCAGGCAGAGAGGGCTTGTTCTTCTGAAGTAGGAAGCAGGTCTCATCCTCATGGGGCGTCCTTGTTTGCAAATGACTGGCACTGCAGCTGTGCCTTTGCATAAAGTTCGAGGTGCTGCTGTAGTCGTTCGCTGAGAGCGGGGGGACCTCTGAGGATGTCATAAATTAGGCGACATTCAGGCACAAGAGGCCCCCAGGGAACTGGAGGCATGTACTTGTTTTTTCAGCAGGTTTCTACCGAGGCCCCTGCTGCGTTCAGTACTGCTGGCTGCTCAATTTCTCAAGAGGATACCTGATAAAGACCACAGGGGAACTTCTCTTCTGCTGCAGGCTGCTCTCAGTAGGCCTTTTTAAAGACTAATTTAGACCCACTCACTGAAGTACCAAGTAAATAGGTGTGTGGTTTTGTCTTTCTTCACCTCTTAGCAGCCTCCGTACCCTTTCACTCGTCCTCAAAGTCCCTCCGACTAAAATCTCCCCTTGTGTGGTCTTGTAATAGATTGTGTTTTCATGCTGTGTGCATCAGTGTGTGTGTGTGTGTGTGTGTGTGTGTGTGTGCAGGAGCTTACTGTATGTTCCTGTCTATTGAGCTTTAATCTAGATAGCAGCATTGACATTCTGCCAACAGGCAGCTGCTATAATTTTCTGGACCTTCGTTATTATGCAGCCTGACAGCTGTCAGCCATTTCCAAATCTTTAAATCTTATGATAATCCACCATGCTTACAAAAAAAGCATTTGTTTAAAACACTCAGAATCCTTGTGTGATTAAAACTGCCTGCTCTAATGCCGGCAACCAGATCATAATTCGTCTACATCAGTGACACAGTAACACACACACACACACGAGCAAACGTGCGAACACATCCACAGAAAGACAGAAAAATCAATGTGTACACGATTACACAACTCCATCAAGAGAAATATAATACACTTTTAATGGAATCAAAGGCATCTCCTAGTTCCAACAAAGACTGATGACAAACCCGATCGTCTGCGCCCACACGTACAACACTCCATCACAAATAATAGAAAGCTTAATCCGTTTTGCATGTAGCTTCACAGAAGTAGCCCCACATTCTCACATTGATGCCACACTGGCTGCTGCAGGCGTCAGATTTTCGACATGATACTAAATCTGAGCCCTATATGATGAAATAATTGCGTCTCCTCTAACTTACAGCACTTTGATCACGTCACAAGTCCCATATGGGGGTACGGTCGGTGACATGGGAGTGGGAGTGCTGAAACTTCTGAGCTACCATACCATAATTACACACCGTGCATATTTATGACATATGTATATCCCTGTTTGGTGAAATCCAGTTAATTAAACATGTTTACAGTTCCAGAGAGCTAGCAGATGTCTGGCGAAATTTGGACTAAATGCTTGTTTTCTTCTCGACGTGGCATGTGCCCAGAAAAGCCCAGCTAGTGGCTTGCAGAGCCTCAGGTGAAACGCAGTGGCAGCTTGACTTCCAATTCAGACTTGTGTGTTTTCAGAGCCTTCCTCCCATGTCTGGTTGGTTGGATGCTTTTTCTCTGGCTGCCAAATTCTGTCTCCACATGTTTATTCATGTTGCCACAGGATGCTTTATTCACCAAGATGGAACATATCACAACTAAATAGAAAAAAAAAACAAAAAAAAAACACAGAGACAATCTGTGCTCATTGGCAGTGACATTTGAAATAAAGGATTGGAAAACAACCTGACAGAAAATATGTTAAATAAATAATGCTGATTTTATATGAAAAAAAAAACTACATAGAGTTTCCTGAAACCTCTTTAAGGGTGACAAATGATTTCCATCTCCTGTATTGTTGAAGAACAATGGAGCTACTACGCTGTTTTTTGTTTTTTTTGTAGCTTCAGGAGGCCTTTAATTGGCTCAGTCGAGCAGCAAAACTGTGTTTATAGTTCATAATGGAAATGTAATCAAATTAACTTGTACCACAGGGTTTTGGCATTCACCCTTTGCCCAGTAATTGCCGTTTGCCCAAAGGGGTATGGTAATGGCTATTTGCATGGGGCAAAGGGGCCTTTCTCCCACCATGTTTCTGTCATGCTGCCATATTAGGGTAGCTGGATGAAACCATACTGCAAGAGTTTAGTTTTACACTGCTGGTGTTCACTCTTTTTTATTACGAGATGTTTGTATTGATAATTCCTTGGGTTAAAGTGGATACAGTAAACAAAACCTGCGTCTTTTTAATGATTGGCTGCAGGCAAACTAGGCAAAATCCATCACCAAAAATCACAGAATACAGACTGCTTTCTTCTTTCTGCAGGCTGAAAAATACAGTTTGGGAAGTTCTATGCTTCTCCCATGAAAATATTCAATAATAGCGGCATTGACGGAGGAGGCATGTTCTTCTTCTGGGGCCAGTTTTAATCACAGAGCTGTGAGTGGTTCTGTTTTCATGTCTCCTTGTTTACTGATGAGACTAAAGGGGAGAAGTGCTGCAGGGGGAAACAGACCAATTCTTCACATATTAATTCTCCTGGCTGAAAGTCTAATCAGTCTGACACAGGACCAGGAGCCACCTCTTTAACTATCAAGAACAAAACAAAAAAAAAGAAGAAGAAGAAATGTCTCAGAACAGGCCCCAAGCTGGGACAGAAATTAAAAGTGGAAATGACCTTGGTGAGGGAGTGGGATTTCGAAAAGAGGAACTATTGGTTTAATTTGCCTGATATCATCTTGACAAGAGAGCAAAGATGTTGTGCATGCCGCTCAATCAAAGCAACCTTCTGTAAAGATTGATTCTGAAAAAGCCCTCAAAATAGTGTCATTACTTTCGTCCAGGGAAAAGAGGGATTGCAGTGAGTCAGTATACTTGGACCATACATCTGTCTTCAAGCCCCCGAGCTGTTCCATGTAAACATTTTAAGGAACACAAAGGCAACTCAAGGAAAACTGTGTTAGGAAACAATGCTTTTTACAGCATCATGTCAGCATTGAATCTCTGCTCTCATTCAGCGTGCCCCTCCTGGGGACTGTTGAGTGTATTCTTGTGTTGTGAATAAAATGGCAAAAAAAGGCAAAGAAATAGAAAACTGTAGTGGGGGTGCATGGCAGGCACATGTTTTTCTCCCTCTCAAAATAAGAATCAACTGGATGTACCAGTCCTTTCTTTTTTTGTACTTTCATGCGAATGAATTCACATCTTGTCATTCTGCTTTGTTGAGTTCCTAACCACAAACCAAACCAATCACAGCACTCGGCGAGGTTGCCACGTCCAGCATCGGCAGCGAGTTTCTCTGCTGTAGATTGTGTGTAAAAAAAAAAAAAAATAAAAAAGGAAAAGAAAACAATGTTGCTGTTTCAGTTAGGATAGAAACATGGGAACTTGACACATTTTAAGATCTCTTGTCCCAACCCTTTTTCCAGATTTCCAACTGACCTGATGCGGGTTCAGCCTGTCACATGTAATATTGGCCATGTTTTATACCTTAACTGACTGTTCAGAGCGCTGTTCTTTCTTTCTTAAAGATGGACAGGGATGTACATCTTAATTCCTTAGCTTGATGCTATTACAGAATGGAAATTGCCTTTGATGGGCTATCAGAACTAGCATTACAATGTGATCATTTCAACTTAAGAAACCAACTGTTTTACTCGATGATACAAAGTGAAACAGATGTTCTTTTTTTGTCAAGAGATTCTCAATAAGTTTCTTTTTTTTGTATTTTAAAGATTTATTTTTGGCATTTTTGCCTTTATTATAGAGGGAGGAAAGTGGACAGAGGCGGACATCAGGGAGAGAAAGTGGGGAGAGACATGCGGGAAAGGAGCCACAGGCCGGACGCGAACCCGGGCCGCCCGCGTGAGGACGACACCCTCCATACATGATCCAAGATTCTTAATAAGTTTCTAAGCAGCTTAACAGTCTGTAACGTTACCGTTGTCAATGGTCAAAAGTCGGGCACGCAAATCAAGGGTGGCGTGCGATGAAACCTGCTGCTCATTTACACCAAACGAATGAAAGAGGACACTGGTCCTTGGACTGTGAGAAAAACGGTCATTTAAAGATAATACGAAATTAGAGGCAACTTAGCCTAGCAGCTTTTAATTTAACAACAGATGGGACTTGATCTGATTGTTTGTAACTAATCTTGGAAACTAATAAATTTAACTGGGTGGTTCCGAGTATTTTACGTTTGCATATTGTGAGGCTATAGGCTACAATACAGAAACAAGACTTTAAATCTACATTTTCATTATCTTTTTTTTTTGTGACTGTATTGATGTCTCCATCAGCTGATGATTGTTTATCCTGCTGTTCTAAGTGAGCCTTTTCTCGTATAAGCCCCATGTGTGTAGGTGGGGTCAGAGGTCACATGGTTGGCAAGGTTGTGTGAACAGATAAACGATTGGGGGCCATGGCACACTTTCTTGCCATGCGCAGGGTCTCGTCTGGCGAGAGGGAGCCTTCATGCTCTCCATCTGCAGGCCTGAGTTTGCTGCTTCGCTAAGACTGTGCTTGGCGCCACGCCTACCAGTCGCGCTAGGGGGCCTGGCAAAATGCCTCGAGCTGCATCTCAACGCCTTGTGCTCAGTATTGATTAGGGCCAGAGCTGACTCTCACTCCCCATTGTCCTGTTCTCAAACACAAGGGATTCAATATCATGTTTGGTATCACTTTTGTTTCCCTCTTCCTCTTCCCTGAGAAAGTCAGAGCACAACATCAGGCCCTCCCCGCTCTTGTCCCATTTTGACAGTTCTCCACCTTCACTCTGAACAAATGGCTCACGATAGAGATACCAAGGGATGTCAGAGTGGATGGTAAAGTACAGAACATGCGAAGGCATCAACTCGGATACAACGAATACAAATATTTACCGACAATCTCATCCAACAGATGTTTTCCTCTTTGCTGATAAGGAATTCCTGTCTGGTACAGTATGCATACCAGACTAGATTTGGTTGTCATTGTGGCATGGCAGCACTTCAATACACGCATATCTTTGATCACTGTCCTTGCCTCCAACATCAACAGAGTGTCAGTTAAGACGTGTGCTGTTGATGGGAGCTGACAGCAGAAGAGCGGGCTTCTTCTCTCTGGCTCATGTCACATCTGGATTCCCTTTCCTTGGCCCCCTCAGCACGAGTCATGAAAGCGCTTCAGGTGCGAGACTGATAGCATATGGAGGGATTCAACCTCGAGTGGAAGCCCAGACTAAAGCCTTCAACCAGCACATGGCAGCCATCTTTCCTCTCATATGGCACAGTGCATGGAGAGAGACATATTCAGAAGTGGAAAAAAGAAAAAAAAGGCCACATTTGAATCTCATTATGTGTGTGTGTCATTCTTCCCTCACACAGTAATGGGGTGTTTATACATCCTCCCTTCTTTAGGTGACAAAGATTGACAACATATTTGACCATAATTCCCTGTGCTGATAATGTCCTGGATCATTAAGTTTCCATTTATATGCTAAGCAAAGAATTTTGTAGTACACATTGTATGGTTTTAATTGAAACATACAAAATGAATGAGGATGGCAGAAAAAGGGAAAAAAAAGGTTTCTGAGAGCTTGACTACTTAAATGAAAGTAATTATGTAAGTGTGCAGTACATATGAGAATCAGCACGGAGAAGCGGCTCCTTTTTAAAATCAGCAAATTGAGAAACGAGTGGTATTATCTCAGCTTCTACATGCATAAAGGATTAATTGGTGCTGGGCCATGGAGAGCCAGTGTTTTACAATGAGGCATGGATCAATGTGTGCACGGAGTCTGTCGTGTGTCTCCTGCTTGGCATGATTTAAGATCAGTTTGGAAGAGCTCCTCAGGGGTTAAATGGGAAGTCTGTGGGGCATTGCACCTCTGAAAGCAACCCGTACCGACAAAGACAAAAGAGATCCTGTGCAGATACAGATGCCCATTTATTTTAATTTCAAAGGCAGCTTGAAAGAGGAATCTAATAAAAGTCCCTTTATTGCTCTAATGCATGTTAGCAGATGCACAAACATGCACGCACCCAAACCGTGCATATACACTAATACACCAATAAATTTTCTCCCTCTAACTCATGCATCTGCACACAGACACACACACACACACATGCAGATTGATTCATTATTGCTAAGTGGAGCTTTCTCATAAGACCAAACCAGTATTTGAATGCTGTTATTTTATTTATTTATTTATTTCGCGGCGCAACTGATGAAAGTGGGGCACGTCCTCTGCGTCTCGTGTGAAAAGACAAAATCAGAAATCAGCTTTTTCAGTGTGAGGCGTCATGCTCGGATGGCCCTCTGTGCAAATACTCTCCAATTTAACCTGTCTCCCTGCCATGTCACAGTCACCGCCAACTGCAGTGATGTGGGGGAGATATAGAGGAACAGAAAGAGAAATGAATATTGCTGTGGACATTGTATGGTGCCAATAGGTGAGGTGGGGGGTGTATTGATGGAGGATAGAAAAGAGAGCGCTGCATCAGTGGGGTAGAGATTGCTGTGGTGTACAGTAGCACAAATCCTAAATTCTGTGCAGATCCAATGGTAGCTAGGAAACAGCTGACAGTAAAATGGGGGGATCAAAGGGATTAGTGTGCCCAGTTTGAGTCCAAACAGTAACCCTTCCACTTCTCCCGCACTGCCGGCCTTTTTAGACATTCACCAGCTGACTTTAGAGTGCTCGGCCTGTTAGGCACAATCCATATCTGGTTATATTCTCCCAATTTTTTTGAGATTGAAATTGCTCTTTTTTTTAAATCACTCTTTAGCTCTTACATACTTTCACAGACAGGTGATGAGTGGCATAAAAGGTCACAGTTTCAATTATAGAAGTGAAGTAGGTTAAACAGAGGAAGGCACTGCTTCTCCAGCGCGCACGGACACATGCAGATAAGCTGCATAAAAAAAAAAAAAAAAAACCCAAATGCCAACGCAGGAGTGATCCAGACTAAACAAAGACATCACATCTGAGGGAAGAGGATGCACATGTCAGACTCGATCAGTGGGGCCTTTTGTGATCTGAGTGAGATTTCCTGTCACGGGGGTTTGAGATGCAGCCTGTTTAATTCTGCAGGGGACCGCCGTGTCCCAAAAGCTTCGGTCACTGTCTCCTCTTGTCTCCGAGCCGAAGACACGTACCTACACTAACGAGCCAAAGCGTCCCATGTTGGGGACCTTTACTGTACTGCAACAGAAGGACTTCTGACAGAGCTGGCCCCTCCTCTCCGCGCTGGAGATGCAGCGGACATGTGAACACACTCAGGGCTGACAGAGAGCTTTACCCAAGAGAGTAAAGCCAAATCGGATCTACATCACATGTGACGTACATATGATGGCTCAAAACTGATTTGTGATGCCTGACTTAAGCAAAAGCACTACAACAAAGGCAGGGATGGCTGCTGTCCCTCTACGGTGGCTGCAGCTGCTTTGACTTGTGTTGCAGGAGCCGAGGCCCCGGGATACATTTCTGTTTCTTTGTGCTCAAAGCTTTTCACAAATTGCTGGTCAGGCTATTTTAATTTGCTATCCGAGCGCCGGGCTTTCAAAGAGTCATTTCCCTGTTCTGTGAAAGGAAATGTTTGAGAACATATCTTAGTGTCGAAATGCTGGACATGTACTCCGCCTGTGGGGACAGAAGAAACGGGAGAGTCAGTGGGATTATATCAGTTTAATGAAGTTGCTCCGGCCGATGTTTAATTTCATGAAATTCAATTAAAAAGCCTTATTTCCATTTCTGTAATCACTCAAGAGGTCACTGTCATTACAAGGGATTGTGAGAAGAAGTGACCAATCAAAAATGTGTTCTTTGAGTGCACTTTGTGCAGATCCACTTTCAAATGCTTCACAGTAAATATTGTGGCTCTTTAAGGATGGGAAAGCTGCAACAGACGACATAATTAAACGAGTGGGTAAAGGACCAAAGTGGACTAAGAGCATGGCTGAGTTCATGAGGGTCGGAGGAAGAACAACTGTAAGGCCAGGACATCTACGTTTAACATTTGTGTCTTCCTCGGTGGACCCTGCTCTTTACGCTCTGGTTTTATTGTTGTAGGTTCTGTAATTGCTATATATGGTAGAGTGGACGCAGCACTTCCCTTTCTGGTCAGTGCATTAGCGGAGAATAGTGAAGAATGGAAAAAAGAGACAAGGCAAACGACAGAGGGAACATGCAGCCCACCAGCCTTCCTACAAAAAAAACGGACTGCAGAGCTGACATATGCAAACTCAAAGGGTGGCGGTGTTTAAAAGCTTTAATCATGCTGCTGCTCAGAGCCCGATGTGGCGTTGCACTCTGCATCATTGAAAGCTTGTTTTATTAATGTTGTCCAGAGTGAAGTACGGTGGGGTAGCAAGGGAAAAAATGGGAGGGGGGGGGGGGGGGGGGGGGGGGGTGTTGCATTGTGCTCTTGATTTAAAGTGGGGTGGAGCAGAAACAATGGCCATGAAAAAAACATGGCAAGGCTTTGAGCAGCAAGCAGCACTTCCATTACTTTAAAAGGCACCGTGCCCAAAATGGTGCATGAGAAAGTGGACATGAAGCATCACCATTTTCCCTAGCAAAACAACATTTAAATCAAAATTGTATTGTGACGTCAGTCTTGGCAGAGGAGTCGGCGTTCCCAAGATATCAGGCATTGAGCTGTCTTTGACTCTTGACTCTGTAGGATTAGTTCATCGTTTGCTTTATGTGACACATACAAGCCAATCAAGGCAAAGTGTGCCGCCTCGGAGCGAGTGGGTGAAGTTAAATCTCGTGTGAGTCTGATGTCTAATTGCTCTCATTAGCAGCTGACGTTCTCACCAGTTATTCTGCGCAATTAACCGGCTGCCACCAAGATGTTATGAGGCGGAATGTTGCGGTGGGTCAAAGGGAAGTAAAAAAAAAAAACGTTGTAATTAATTCTTACTTAAATTAATGATTCCATATTTCAAAGGCTAGTACAATGGCATTTTTTTCCGTAAAGATTCCCTAAGGGGAGACGACTGATGAGTGTGTTGTTTTTTTTGTTCCAGTATGTCATGTGGAAATGAGGAAGTGCGTGCAGTTGATGAAAATCAGGAGCCATTGTTGTTTGACAGTAGACACCTTTGCAGTGATTGCCTGTGTTATTAATTTGTGAGATGAGAGGCGGCGGGCTCCTCTAGCCTCTGATGGTTACACTCGGCATTAAAGAACTGCTGCCATGAATGACACTCGGGGCTAATGAATATGAATACATTTATAAAAATAGGCACGGGCTCCCCTCTCAGTGCAGATTGGGAGTGACAGTCACATTGGCTGGGCATGGTTGATGAGAGAGGGAGCCGCTGCCCCTGGAGAGGGAGGATGTTGCAGGGATCAGACAAACAACCCACACACACATACATACACACACACAGAGCCACACACACAGATGGATGCCCTAGTATGATGACATTCAAAAAGCCTCCAGTATTTAAGAATGCCAACCCTGTCATCTTGTGATACAATAACCTCTGGACACAAACAATCTGCCATATCAAAGCCTGTATCTACCTCATTGTTATGTACCTGCAATAATAGTTATCTCCATATCCATCATTGCTAAATACTGGATTTTTTTATTTCATGCAGTTGCAGCAAATAAATCAATTATTATTATGCATAATGTGCAGTGCAGCTGGGTGGCGTGAACAAGTATTTCTCTTACTTTTGAAACTCCACAGGTGTCATATTGTTAGCTATTGATTTATGCTGCACAAGCAACACATTTACATTGCCTGTCAAGCAATTTATAGACTGTTTCCTGTGGAAACAAAGTGCAGTCATTTATTGTCATTATGCACAATTCATTACTTTGAGGACACAGAGAGATGTCAATTTGTCTCTCTGTGGTTGTAGCCGGCATTTAAACACAGTCATTATCATCCCTTGCCATTAATAATCAAGCAATGTTCAAGTGACTGTCTGATATTGTGTCCAGTATAGGAGGAGGAAGATTATTTTTCTGCAGTTTGCTTCTGTATAGCATGTTGTTACTGAGTGGGACCGTTTATTTTTCTTTTTGACTGAAGAAAAAAAAAAAATAATCACTGCGTAATCTGTCACATGTTCAGTCTGCCTCACCAGGCCCTTTCCTCCAAAAATGTATTACATTTTTCTATTTCTCGTCATCAACTGCTTTGACCTAAAAAAAAAAAAAAAAGTCATTCCAGCATGCTGTCATCAGAGAAATTTTTGTCAATCACTGAATGTCTTCAACACAGACGAGAGATATGACAAACAAGAATATGCAAATGTGTTCATGTCTCCCTCGGCAGGCAATCCTTTTTACTGCAAAAACACAGATCATTTGTGTTTTTGCTGCTTAATAAACCAGAATGTTATTTGTCAAGCTGTTCAGTTTAGGTGCACGAGTGTGACTTATTCGCCCACTTTTTTCCCCCCCTGAGTAAATAAATAAATAAATAAAAACGAACAAGCAAGACCAATCCCTGAAAGATTAGTGAAGGACTTTGATTGAGATAAGTGGGATGCTCATTGGCTCTGACAGACGTAACCTTGGTGAGTGTTCTCTGGCAGCCACTTGAGGAGTGTGGCAGACTGTGAGCGCCGGACATCGGGGCTTGACTGACACTGTGGTACTAACCTTGAGCCAGGTTTCCTGTAGAGCGGCGGCTCAGTATTTAACGCCCAGAGAAAACTCATTGAGCAGCTGACTTAACTGGGTTAGACTGCACCCATGGATGCAAGCCATCAAACTGAACTAATTAACAGCTGAAACAACCTTGAAAGCTGCCGACAACGGTGTATTAGCGGCGTTTACCCCTACCGCTCTCAGTCCCCCACCATGTTTTTTTTCTGGTGTTGGTGCTATGTGCTATGCTACTCAATTCATTTATTTTGCACTTGAACAACAGTTACTTTATAATCCTTTCTCCCCGGCTGAAATTAGGTTAGAAGTACCTACCCATCAAACCGTTGTGTTGAAAATCGGAGCGGCATAAAAGACAGATAAAAGCACTACACGTCGCCCTTGAAAAACATGTTAGTTTGTGAGGTTTTAGACACAAAGTGAGAGCAGATGCACGAGCAGAACAAACGGTCCATCACTTTCTAGGATGCTCTTTTAAAAGAATCCGCTAAATGGGGTGACTGATTGATTTTATTTATTTATTTATTTTTTTGTATGTTGGTCTTTATGTTGCTGCCGTGGAAAGTGAGAAGTCTTTGGTTTTCGACTTATGTTCACTTGAATCAAAGGCAGCAAAAAAGGATTTACTGAAAAAAGGATGGAGGCTCATCAAATTCTGTCAGATTTGAACTCTCATACCACGGAGCCCCGGGAGTTCTGTTTGATTTCCCCCTGAATCAGCAAGCCTGCCATTTCTTTCTAGCTGGTAGTTTGCTGCGAAGGGGGTCAGGGGGCAATACATCTTTATTGAATAATAAATAAATAGAAATGTGTTCCGGCTGTCGTTGATCCCTGTTGTTTCTTCGCTTCTCACTTCCCTGGGCAGACAGACAGCAGCTGCGGCCTTGTATTCGCTGTAATGGCCTGTATATATGCAGGGTTTCATATTTCAATCACTGCCACGGCAGCTGAAATTGGTGGTTTAAGATGAAGTTGAAATTGGAAAGTGGCTATCGTGTCTGCATGAGGAAACACATTTGAATCCCGGCAGAGAAGGTGCTTGGCAGCTGCATCTGGAGCGCAGACAGTCGAGTCCTTAGGAGTGGAGTTAAAGTTAGAGCCACAAGTGCTCCGGAGCCTTTCAAGCCTTAGCCAAATGATTTTCCAGCGGAGGTCGCATCAGGGACGGAAGATTTGAGGAAGTATTTCATAATAACCCCCATAATCAATGATTCATCACTGGAAATATTAATGAGCCATAAATGATGTATTGGACTCTGATGAGGTAGATCTACAATCGCGTCGTTAAATGTCACGCCGCTGTTCATTCATGGTAATAAGGTATTTGTAATAATTAATGTTTCCTGTTATTTGTCTTGAAAGTCTGCCTGGAGAATGATATCCCGGTGCACATTCCTCTGCTTTTTTGTTCTCCTTCTGTGAGGCCGCAGAAAGCGAGTCACAGAATTCCACCTTTCATTTCTCGCTGTCACTTATTTCTGTAACCCGCTCAGTCTCCTCTCCCTGCTACATTTACTGAATATTCATTATGTGGCTAATAGTGGTGCCTTTGAAGAGGAATGATCATATTTAATTTTCTCGCCTGAGAAGGAACAAGTCGGCGAGGAGAGGGTGTGGGAGAGGAGTGTACGGGAGAGATAAAGGGGGAAGGAGTGAGAGAATTAGATCAAGCGATGAATGAAGTGGCAGCGGGGCATGGAGTTTATGGACTGTCAGGGGTGGGAGGATGGAGGGCGGACTCAGGTTGTGGGTGGAGAGGAGAGGGGGGGGGGGGGGGGGAACAAATCTCCAGATTACAATATGATTATATCAGTCTATCTGCCTGACAGTATGGATTGACCTGCACCTGGGGCTTCTCAACTCCTCCCTTTCTTTATGCCGATGCAGCATGTGAAGGTGAATCGTTGAGCCTCTCCTCCTGGAAAGAACACACTCTTTCTCTTTCTACTTTTCCCTCCGCTGTACTCTTTGCAAGAGGGCATGAGATTATGAGGGAGGGGAGAAAAAAAAAAAACTCAACCAGTGACCACCGGTAGTTCCTCGCTCCAGCAGCTGCAGTCCCTGGCTGCGTTTATCGCTTTATCGATTACCATCACAAGGCAGTAATTTGCCGAGACTTGCAGGGACATGATTAAAGATCCACAAGTGATGCAAGGTGGCTGGAGTCGGTTCCGGGCGGGTGGGGGGTGTGTGTGGGGGGGCGGTCGTCATGTTGATGAACACGCTCTGACACACACATAAACAGACACATAACACGTTGGGAAGCAGGGAGGGTTCAACGGCGAGGTGGATGGAGGGGGGGGAAGCGAGGGTTGCATTCCTGTCATAGACTTCAATGGCTTTAAATCTCCTGAGCTAACCTTTTAATGCTCTCAGATCCTTATGGCTGGCTGGATAATTGATTGTGTTTGGTCTAATGGGATTAAGAGGCAGCAGTGGCCTTGGGCTGGACACTGGAAGTGGCAGGAGAGGTAGATGCATTGGAAGATGGAGAGGTTGATAGAGGCACAGAGTGAATGTAGTGAATCCAGAGGTGTGAGTGTCCGTGTGTGTGTGTAAGACGGACAAAGACAAAGAATGAAAGAGACAGACAGGTAGGGCAGCGACAGTGGGAAAGATTAAGAGGAGAGAGGATAAAAACAGGGGAGATAGATAGCTGGAGGTCTACTTCTCAGTCCATCCCTAATTAGCTGTACGAGAAAAGCAGAGAGCTGATGGTAACCCCAAGGGAAATGCTTGTTAGCGTAAGAGATGCTATCCGCCGGCTATTGGTTTTGGTTGTGTTTTGCACACTGGGTGAGTCACCGGGTCCTCGGTGTGCAGCGAGATGAAAGCGGCGGGAAAATCAGAGCCAAGGTGGTGAGGCCCATCCCCCCCCCCCCACACACTCTCATCACCCGGGATAAAGCCTGTCCCATCCTAACTCATCAACAACCGCTGTGCTTCAGCTTCATCCCAAACTCCAGAGCTTGTTTGAATGTGTCAGTCTGCTAGCCCCCCTTTCTTCTCTGAATTATTTTTAACTTCCCTTCACACTTGGGATGAGATAAAAGCAGAAGTTTGTGCGGGAGAGAAGCTAGGGATGAGGCTGTGGTTTGTAAAAAAAAAAAAAAAAAAAAAATTTGCTGGAGTTTTTTCACTGACTGCTCATCGCCTGTATGTTGCAGGCGTGTGTGCGGAATCCCTAGTCGCTTTATGTGGCGCATGGCTCTATTATGAGCACACACGAAGCACAGAGCTGTCATCATCAGTGCCACTTTTCTTTCTGTTTTTTTTTTTTTTATGGTTCCCTATTCTCTTGTTCACACACAGGAAAAAACGTCCTTTTCCATCTATTTTGTATACAGGCTTTCACAGCCTCATAGTATATGGGTTAACAGGGTCTGTAATTGCAGGATTGCTGGCTCTATTCAGAAGTCCAGCCGGCCAGATCACACCACAGATCCAGGTTTTGTCTCCAGTGAATAGAGAGGCGGCTGCAGCCCACCGGCCCTTTATGCAGGCCTGCGCTTCACTTTGGCTCAGAATATGCCAGGTCAGGATAACAGTTGCCATTTTGATGGGCGGCGGAAGGCACTTTGCCAGCTTCCTGTTGTGAGAGTAGTGAAACCAAAATGTGTTATTGTGCGTGCAGTTCTGTGTGTGCAGTGACACTGGGAGTGCTGGTGAATATGACTCAAACAGAGGGGAAAGAGAAGAGAGGGTGTGATTAAAAAAAAAAAAAAAGTGGACAATAAATCCGATGAGCATGCTATGTGTGTCTACTTATGCTCTTGCAGGATGTGAGAGAGAATTGGGGACTGCGCGGCGCATGAAAAATCATGCCGTGTGTGAGTTAGAGAAAATATGTCACTCTGACCTGGCTGTCTGCCTATTCTTGTCGAGGAGACGACAGGTGAGGGGTTTCTATGGTTACCTGGAGTAGGGGTAGGGTTAGAATGAGTGTTTTTTTTGTTTTTTGTGAGGGGCTTGCAATTTCACAGTTCGAACTTTGTTTTTTTTTGTTTTTTTTTTACGCTTCACATGTTCTAGTTTTGTTGAGGTGATGGGTGATATTGTTGCACCATATGGGTGCAGCAGGTGTTCCTGGTAACTGAGTGCCAGTCCCTGCACATAGTGGGTGTTAGAAAGAGCTATCAGTCAGCCCCTTTTCTCACCCCCAGAGAGATTTCCCAGAGAGCTGTGTTGTCCCTACAAGGGCCAGATGCTTCCTCGGTTTGCTCTGCTGCCCTCTTTCCTCTCTTCCCTCGTTCCCAGACCCACATCAAAAAGGTGCAGCCCGTTTCCCCCCACAGCTCTAAATCTCTTTAATTCCATCATCTGTTGCCCATTGAGGGCAGCAATTTAGTCTTAACGCAGCGTTTTAGTGTGCCATTAAAAATTCTGTGAGGTTGGTGGCCAGGCCCTGTTACAGAGAGGTGGCCGGTCTTCAGTCTGTGTCTAACCTCTGCATGGATCTCTCGTGGGACTCATCCACCATTAAGAGAGTGTTTGAACAGCGCAGCCTGGACACATAGAAAATACATTACACAACCCCTACACGCCAAGCTCAGACACTTCATCACTATGGCTGTTTCTACATCATTCATATATTGTGACCGAGGCCACACTGTTGGGTAGAAACTGTCTGCCTGAGCAGTTATCAGATCGTTTCTGGGGATTTCTGGTAACCAGATGAGCTCTGACCTCAACTGTCATCTGTACAGGAAGTTTGTAAGTGTTGCTTCTTGCCATTTTATAGACAATAGTTTTATGTAATTTCCAGCAACTTCACCATTATTTTTTACAGTGATTGGAAACTGGCTGTGCTCCGCTAATGACTTCCCTAACTCCCAGATGGTGAGCAACACCCACACTGAAAACAATGATGGAACAATGAGTTGCAAAATAATTCTGTCTCCAAGAATCATACCACTCTGAATTGTTTACATCATTATAGCAGCAGCACTCCAGACCAACCTTAAGCAGCCCAACTTTTATTGGGCAGGCGGTTTGGCCCTGAACTGTGTCAGTGGGGTCTCCTGAGGTTGGGTTTCATTGGCTTACTCCCACTAATGCAGGGTTGGTCGAACTGGTGTCGGCTCTCTTCTCTTCTGGACGGATACTCTTCTCATCCAAGGTGAGAGAGAGGGTATGTCCTCAGTAGACCCGGCAAAGACACAAAGAGTGATTGGCTGGTCTTAATCAGTGAAGTGTCTTGCAGCAGCAGGGAGTCCCTGTGTGTGGAGTCGACCTGACCTGTCCTAATGCCCTGCTGCCCGCCTCTCTTCCTCACTCCTGCTGAGTTGGAAGGAAAAGATGAGTTTCATACTAATATCTTTCAAACCTTGTAAGGCCCCTGGAGTTGTTAAAAAAAACATTCTAAAAAGTCGAATAAAAAGTTCATGTGACATTTTTTTTAACCACTAGAGGTTAAACTTTTTTTTTTCCGCCCTCCGAGACTCCGTTAACTGTTTTTGTTATTACCATCTTAGTTTTAGTACTTATTTTCTACTTAAAAGTTTTTCGTGAAAACTATCGAACTTCTCACATTACAACCGATTGAATAAAAAAAAACACAATTTCCTCCATCGTTAACCAAGTTTCCAATCAAATTACACATTTAATTGTTTTATTTCAATATGCAAAAGAGGAAACATTACTTATGGAAAGTCAACTGCAAAAAGTGCATAAACGGAATCTCCTTTATTACCTGATGAATCCATGATAATACATATTTTACCTTTTTATACCTGCTTTATCAAATTTGATACACACATTTATGACACAATTGTATATATTGCCTCAATCCAGCTAACATCCCTGATGAATTATCTGCCACTTTTAGAGGTTCTGTGAAAATTCAGTTGTTCAGTGAAAATAAGGGCCCGACTGATGTAAGATTTTTGGGGCTGATACCGATATGTGGGAGAGAAAAAACTCTAATACAGATATATTGGCTGATTTCTGTCTTGTATGGATGTTAAATCGAACACATTTTTTCAGTCGATCCCTCCAATGCAGTTACCAATCGCTTGTTGTAAAGACATGAAGACAAGATGGTCACCTAAATGGAAAGTAAGCTTGATAATGGAGAGTGATGATGCTTTTTGTGATCCATTCAGCATCCTCTGCTGGTTTAATTCCACTATTCTTAAATAAAATGCTTTTTGACTGGTGACTAAATCTAGTTATCGGATCAAATTAGCCAATAGTCACTTGATATGCTAATATCGGCCGATATTATCGGCTAATTGATTAATCAGTCGGGCTGTAGTGAACATATCCATATAAAATCATATTTCTGTCACCGAGGTAACATCCACTTCCGCCCTGGTAAATGATAAGTGCAATTCATGTATCTGGCTGTATTCATCAGATTTCTTTATACTGAAAAATAAAAATCTAAATCAGGAAGCAGTGGACTCAATAAACACGGTTAATTGAAACTTTAAAGCACTCTACTGGAAATACCCAAGCAGAAAATAGCAGTACATACTGTTCAAATAATACGTTATCTTTTAATTACTTTACACGACTGGAATATCTTATTCCACCCAAATCATTCTCCCTGATGTGATGACACCATTTTAGAAACTGTACACAAAAAACAAAAATCCCTCTGGATGTGTGAGAAACCTTAATCTTATCAGAACTTGCACAATCTTCTTAGGGGGGGCGGGGGGGGAGGTCACAGTGACCAAATGTTAGAGATCAGTGTCAAGTGTCCCTGAAAGGAGCAACGCTACCAATGCACACTTAAGCGAATGTGTCAGAACTCATCAAAAAGAAAATGATTGAATGAGTCATTGTTCTATCTGCGGCACAATGTGAATCATTCCTTTTTTAGTCTATGTGTATGTAACAGAAACTATGTCTTTATGAATTTTTATCACATTTTCTGCGTTTACCAGGACACATGCAGGATGTGTTTTTTTCACACTGTGTTCCTGCCAGTCTAACACAACAAAGAAGATGTTTGTTGTTGAGGAACGGGAACCTTCATTCATCTGTTTGATAAGATTATTATCAGTAAATATTTCCTGTCTACCTATTTACTCTGGTATGTCATTGGCAGTGGCGGGCTCCCATCTGGGAGTGTTTTTCACCCGGTATCTCGCTGACAAAGATAAACACTGGGGTTGTTTGCTGGTGAGCCGATGTCAACACCAGTGATGTCACGGATACCCATTGTAACAAACAAAATCACAGAACAATGATACGGGATTAGCCTCCCGCCGATCAGGGACAGCTCAAGGGTAGCAGAGAGATACGGGCGGACTGCAAAGCGCCTCGGTTTAGTAACATCTTGCTGACAGCTGTCTGTCCACATGTCAGCCGGGGCAACAGAACTAATCCAATGCTGCGAGGCACCTCGAACATACAGCGACTGTGACAGTAAGGAGAGCAACAACATGCCCCCCCCACCCTCCCGATCACCGTGGAATTGCTAGGTGCTAGATTCTTCTTGGTGTGGCAGATCATCCGCAACCCTGTAACCCGGCATCAGAGGTGGATTAGCGACCTGGTAATCTGACTGTGTGTAGTGACACATGTCAACCATGGCATGCTTAGAGAGCGGAATCGGGTGAATTAAAAATGTTGCATTAATCCAGGCCATGCATCCAGAGGGTCTTCCACTTTATCCCCACATTGAAACACATGTGTACCCACAAACTCACATGTTGAAGGCACATATTGCACACTCACACTGACGTTTTGGGCCTGTGGGGCTTCCTCGACATTACCTCCCTGACATTCCCTCCTACAGCAACATGATTCTTGCTGCAGCCCACCATGGGCAAGACTCACATTTTCATTACAGTGGAGCCAGTGGCGCTGTGCAACCTTTTTCTCCTCTCTTCCTCTCCTCTTCTCCTCTTCATCACTGTGTCAATCATCACAATGCTGTCACTCCGGATCTGTCTCTGAACTAAGCCGTCTCTGAGCTAAGATCCAGACGCACTTGAGAGACGGAGGCAGACTAACCACCCAGACGCTTCTCACTTGAAGTTGTGCCAGTATCTCACTCCTTTCTGCCTCTCAACACATCCCTAAATTCCTATTTTCCCCCCAGATGTTCATTTTTTCCCCTCCTTTTTTACTGATCTAATTTGCAATATTTCCACATATTAGATGAAGCCTGTACATGCGGAACAGAGTACACATGGCCAGGGAATTGAGAAGTGCAAATAATTCCCTCATGTGGAAAGGCTGCAATTAACTGGGGATGTCAGCCTTTGTAAAATATAATTGAGTTCAGGACGAAATGAACGTCTCTAATCCGGCCGACAGAGCACTGTCAATCAGCGTTCTTCGCATCCCCAAAACCAACTGTCATGCTTGTTTATGACTGTCTCTGTACTGAATTTTGGACACTAATGCTCTGGCAGCTGCCTCTTTTTAATGCGCGGATGACTCTGTGCACGCCCGGTGGGAGCAGGATGAAGCACTATAGGGAGACACCGGACATCTGTTTTCTCTGGTCGAGCTGAAGATAACATTGTGAGCTCAGGCATGGTGTCAGACACCTGTGTGATTGAAGATACTTCCCCCCCCCCTGTTAGCGAGCATAAATCGCCTCCTGTGACATGTGGAATGATACCAGCAGGATGTGGAGCTATTAGCATAGCCTCGATCTCCTCAATTCACCTCAATTCTCGGGGGTCAAATTACAGTCAGCTGTCTTTCTTGTCAATATGCACCTTCCTCTCCCATAGATATTGTATGCGAATTACCTTCCCCATCATCGCAGCGCTGCGCTAAGCATCTTGAAGACATCCTCCTCCTGGAAATGTCAACCGTTTTCAATGCTGAAATACTGCCTGTCATGGCAGAAAGACAAGAGTTGACCTTAAAGTGCCAGGATAAATGAGTCCACTTAGAGAACAATCATTTTTTTCCCTCTTTAATGCTTTTCCGGCAGTCTGTCCTGCTGTGGCGGCTGCTTCAGGCTCTGATCTTTGGCCTGTGTCTAATCAACCCTCTTACACCGAGTACACCGGGTAAAGTGTTGTGAACACATCAGATACCTCGCTGTCACTCAAAACAGGTCTCTTTGTCTTGTGCGTGTCACACAGTTCGCTTGTGTGTGTCTAATGATTGCCTTTCAAGGGCCTCCTCAGTGATCCCAACCGACCGACCCCCCCCCCCCCCCCCCCCCCCAGCAGGCTCCCATGGAAATGGATTAATTACAGGGCGCCTGACAAATGGCTGTCCATGGTTGCAACGGCTTTGTAAACTCTCCCAACTAATCAGTTGGAGACAGGACCCAGTCACTCAACACAAACTCATCACCAACCTGACACTGGCTGTGGCTGAAGGGCCTCAGGCCGGAGATAAATTGTGTTGAACTCTGAATGTTGTTCGCCGCAAACTGATGCTGTCATCTCAGCGCAGTCGGCGAAAGCTGCGGTTCTTCGCCCGAGACACCTGCAGAACTGTCGTGATTGAGAAAACTCTCTCCTCTTTTCTCTTCAAAGCCTTCAACTCGAAGAGTTTTGATCTCTCAGTGAAAGAGACTGTCTGATTGATTGCGTGCGTTCTGCAGTTGGTTCACTAAGAGTTGCCGTGTTTGTTATGTGCACTCTGCTTTTGTGCTCCTCTGTTGTCTCTGGGACTGTTGAGCAGCTGAATGCACTTGTTTGTTTTGTTTTTTCGTTTGAGCTATCAAGATGAAATTTTAGTAGTTGTTGTTCTTATTGTAACCCTCAGAATCTGTGTGCCAGATGCACAATGTGCACCCCATGCATAGCAGATACTGAAATGTGTTAATACTAACAAGAGATGTGCAAATATCCAACATGGTTTCGTTAAAATATTAACCACAACTCTTTGTGTTTCCCTTCTCAAACCCTCTCAGACATGCTTTTCAGTCTGTAACCTGTTTTCTCAGCTGCATACCTACCATATGTTGCCTTTGAAACTAGTTTCTTATCCAAAGCTTCAAATTAGATATTCAAGTCGGAATACTTTATTTAATGTATTCAGTCGGCATTTTCTGAAATTCAGAGGAATGCCTGCAGCATTGTTTATGAATTTGAATAACCCCAAAAATCATAAGAAAAACAGCAGGAATGCAGAGCAATGCCCCCGATGTACCTCTAAGAACACCTTTGTAAGTAAAAGTGTGTGTCTTTGTGTGTGTGTGTGTGTGTAGAGAGAGAGAGGGAAGAGGAAGTGGATGAGAGAGGGTTGGTGGGGTGTTGGGCATGCGTGATCCCCTTGACTGGGATCCAGATCCACAGGCGGAGCGCACTGAGCCCTCAGTCAGCACATCACATAAAAGCACCCGGCTTTGCAGGATTGCAAACCAAGAGTTTATTTTTTCCTCATTTGTTTTCCCTCCTCTCGGTGAGGACAGGTTTCCTGCTCTTGCGAGGAGCACACAAAAGAATCTACCATTATCACAGCCGTAATCGACCATTACGCTTTCTCTCGCATCAGACTGCTCGTTAACTGCGGGACAAAAAGCCTCCAAAACAGACAGCGTGTCCTGGTGCAAACAACAGGGTGGCTCATCGTGCCAGCTTAAACCAACAGCTTGTAAATTGAATCCTGTGGCATACAGTCAAGTTTACAGTGTTCAGTGAAGCTTTGCCACTATCAAGCAGCCAGCAGAGCCCCAAACTGACCCTGAGGCTCAACAACACCTGGCTCTTACCTTGTTAATCACGGGCAAGCATCCAATGCAAACAAAAGTGTCTGTGTAGCTATCGCCTTTTTTTTTTTTTTTGTCAAACGGCGACCAAGATTTAACAATCTGGTATATTTTTATACTTCAAAATATATGCTTTCCCTTCATGTCTGCAGGTTTATAGTCGATGTCAGCTGTGCTGCATTGCGCCTTTTTCAGGGTTAGTTTAATTCACTGTGCTTCTCACCGTGTCTGCATCCATTTGCAGGTTTTTGTTCCCTTTGTCAAAGCGTATTATTGATGCTAATGGACTTAGATGCCGTACATGATTGGAACTGTCAGCATCTGGATAAAAGATAAAGGCCAGTTGAAGATGGAGTTTGTGTTCCAAAGTGTGTGTCTGTTTCTGCGTGTTTGGGGAACAAACTGTTACCTGTTTGGATGTGTGCATGCAACTTTACCTACGCTTCGGGTGGCTTCTTCTGCAGGCGCGCTCGCGACAAATATCCAGCCACATCAGAGAAATTATGTGCGACAGCAATCACTTTACATTCCCAGAACTGAGCAGATGGAGCGTGCCATACACGGAAATAAACACACTGGTGAGCATTACACTGGTTAGATCCAGCCAGCGCTGTCTGGAAGGGGCAGAAGGGGGAAAACATGGAGGGGAAAAAAAACAACATTTGGCAGGGCTTTGTTCAGGGGGCCTTGATGGACTTAAGGTAGAGAATTAATCTGTTGTTCAAAGTCACATTTGTCCTTAACACAATGTCATCCGTTTATTTCAAACCAACTTTTTCAACCCTCAATCAGCTCTCTCCTCTTCAGATGTCTTCCACTTTAAGTGTTGTGGTCAAATGGGATTACAAGGGACTGGACCACATATGGCCTGTGCTGGTCCCCATCCCTGTTGGGGGATGTAATCCTTCTCCCTACCCCCCTTGGCCCCGCCTCAATATCAGATGGCCAGCATGTGTAGCACTTTTACACCACATACCAGCAGTATCAGCGGCTCTCTCTTTCACGGAGAACATCTTCAAGTTTCCTCAGCTAACTGCCTCCTTTGTCTTCCTTTGTCTCCCTCTGATTGTGGCTGACCGGGATGTTTGATTTTCTATATTTGGTGGATTGGGTGGGGTGGGGTGGGGGAGTTGGGGGGGGGCAGAATGGACTTGCAAGGAGATTACAGTGAGAGAAGTAGAACAACAACAATGTACGGATTACAGACAGGATTTGTGTGAGGAACACATGATATCCTCTCTCATCCCTTTATCAGATTGGCTGTGATGGAGCGGCAGAAGTGGCTGAGACCAGAGAGAGGAGTACGTTTGGATTCATTAGGACGGAGACAGATCAGGACAGAGAGCGATATCGCGGCTCATAATTCAATAGGAAATCATCTCACAGTCGAGATGACGTGGCTCACTGCGAAGTCCATCATAACAAGTTATGTTCGAATTTTCTTTTTTTTCAAAACAAGAGAAGAGATTTGCCACTTAGATTGGATAATTGTAGCAATCTACGATTCAGCTTGACTTGATACATGGGTTTGTATAATTAATTCCCTTCACTGTGTTTTAGAACAAGTGCAGTGATTTCACAGACAATGACACGTGTTCCTGAAGCGTGAGAAAACATCAGAGTCAAATATTTTCTGTTAACTAAAATTTTTAATGCCCACATGATTTAATTTTACAAGACATTTTTCCAAGCCTCTCCAATGCAGGATAATGACAGCATTCGTTTCTACAATTAATCTGTCTGTAGCAAATGAGGAAGTCAGAGGGAGTTACTTTAGACCAATGCAATTTGTACAGGGAGTACTTCAAGGTGCTTTGATCAATCAGAAGTCCTGGGCAGTAGCAGGCCAGCACTCCTTTTTTTAACACGAGAGGGGGGAAATCCTCCCATGACCCCAATTATACCCTTAGCTCAAGAGTTGGAGCCATAATTGTCAAATTTCCTTTAATCAAAAAGGAAACGCGTTTCTCTTCAGGTCAGTTAGTGTCTTCTTTTTAAAGTTCAAGCAAAAGAAAAACAATGTACCCGTTTCTTATCGTCCTGGCATATATTGGATTCTTTTCAGTTGTTGTCAAAGTTACCTAACTGTCCCTCATATACACTCGTCTACAATGTTCTCTACTGTAAACTCCTCTGTTTTTGAATAGCGTGAAAGAAATCCAAGGTTTGTGAGTTGATTGCTAAAACTGTATAGAAACGGAAACAAAGTAAAGCACATTTTCATCTGGAATAGCTACTCAAAAACAAGCAGTGAGGTTGTTCCTTTAAGAGTACACAGGATGGGTATTTTTCTGCAGTAAAGGCAGCTGAATGGTTAATGGGAATCTCAGCAGTGAGGGAATTATAATTTAACCTATACAGACAGAAAATCTATTCTTTCCCTCCCATGAAGCCGTAAGCTAACACAGAGCAATCAACAACTTGCCCTTTACCTATAGTTATCTGCACAGACTGAAGAGGGGGAAATGAATAAACAGTTCCTCGACGCATTTAGGGTTGTGTGTTCTGGAAGAAACCCGTCTTCGGCAGCATCAAAAAGACAAGGCTGCGTCCATCACTCGTCAAGCCGATACACCTTCTCACAGCGCTGTCCGCCCACGCCTTCTCCCAGCTCCCTTCACTTGTCTCCCTCCAAATAGCCACAGTACATGTTCGCAATGCGCGCAATCACAAAAAAAAAAGACAAAACTGGCGAAGGTTGACTTTCTGCTACTCCGTCACAATGCCAGACAGAGGGAGTCGGAGTCGGGAAAGCGATTTACAAATGAAAGCGCAAAGAAATGAAATAGCCGGAGAGAGAGAGGGAGAATAGGGAAACTAAGGAGGCAAAGAGTTGGAGGAATAATAGAGTGAGGGGAATTGGGAAGGAAACGGATCGAACAAGAGGATGCCATGACAATTATAGGCAACAGAGCCCCGAACGTCAAAGTGGAACCCTATTTCTGGGAGCCTGTCTATTCTTCGAAATGTGAGACAGTAAATACCTTGTTTCTATCTTCCCCAGACGTCATTGTGACCACCAGAGCCACAATGGAAACCCTGATGAGGAGCACATGCAATTGCTCTCTCTTAATAAAATCTCACAGTTCCCATTACACCGCTGCACAATGGGCCTCTCGTCTGGCCACTGATTGAGTTCCTACTCTCCAGGAGCTATAATAGCAGCCAAACCACTCCCTCCCAGCACCCTCACCTATCCTCACCCTGTTTCCTTCCCCGACATGTCTTTACACCTCCTACTCTCCTTTTCCCTCCCCTCTCCTCTCCTCTTTCCTTTCTTAATTTCTCTTTCCTTACGTTTCCTTTTACTTTCTCAAAGACGAATACCTGCTATTGATCTGATCGATAAGCAACTACTTTTAGAGTGTTTCCCCTATCTTATTGATGTGAGGCAAACCCTCATCAGGACAGCCTCAGTAGCCGTGGAGACCGAGTCTGTCAAGGAGCGGCGCTGATTATGAGGGATTGTGAGGAGGTTTGCTCAAAGAGTCACGAGGTGGGCTGGATTCCTGTGCAGAGGAAAAGGGCGAGATGGTTCTCAGAAGTGGGTTAGGGGTGTGGGAAAGGGGATTTATTCAGAGTAATTGAACTTTCTTTTCTAGCAGCACTTTGGCCTCAAGCACACACAGACCTTGAAGGTGATTTTAGCCCAGAGCTGAAACACAACGGACAAATGTAACAGTGAATGCCGTCACAAATAACTGATTTTAATGAGTGGTTCAATGACAGGTCATGGTCACACATGGATGAGACGTCAGACTTCTACAGAATATGAAACTCAAACAAGTCGTAGACCATTGTCTAAATATTGATGTGTATTGAATAAGGGTTCCGATGATGACGTAATGACATGAATTGGAATGTCAGACATGTTGTCACATTTTGCTACTTTGGAATTCAACATTGAAATGTTGTTGGAAACAGGTCTGAACCACTAAGAACTGAACTCTTTCTTTAACCCCACGTAATTATGGTCATTACATCAACGTGTCAGAAACACCATTTTGTTCTCTAATTATGATCATTTGGTCATTTAAGCTGCATGATGGAAATCATGGTTGTAGGAACAGTCGTCCAAAGTCTTGCAGTGTTTGAAATCCTGTCTATGGAAGAAGTCATTTCAATGTAAAAAAAAAACAAAAAAACATTTATGCAGCACTTCGTGGGCTGAGTGATTTGATTAAGACAGGTCAGCAACATCGCACATTGAGCATTTTTATCAACATCCAGAGGCTAAACAAGAATCAAGAAAACATGCAAAGGTGATGCACCTCCGAGACAGAAATATCTCTGAGTGCTGATGCAGTGATTTGGTACTGCAAAAGGTAAAGAATTTAAAAGACATGAACCAGGTTTCTCCCAAACAGATTTTCCATTGGGGGGGGGGTTTGAACCTGGGCCGTCCGCTTTGAGGACTTCAGCTTCTGTACATTGTACTTCCCATGTGAGAAGGAAAACCCAGAGAGGAGGGGATTGTGGATTAATATAGACCACTCCACTGTCCCTGTGAGGGAACAAACAAACCTCCTTGTCTTAAACCTGCCATGACATACTACGTGATCTTGAACTAAAGTTAGTTTTCTTTTCACTAACATCACAGCCCTGGAACACTGATTGAAAGTGACAGCTGACACAGATCCTGACGCTGACGTTAGGTGAACTATAGCGAATCTTAACTATTTTGTACTCACCTATGCTTTAATGATGAATAATTTACACTTCCCAAATGGCAGCATTATTGACCCTGGCACGTCTGTACTTCGAGTCTGTCATCCAGGCGGTGGTGTACGAGGAGGAATTCTACATCAAACGTATGTAAACATCCCCAACGGGAAGCTCCGGGGAGGACTTTGCTGTTTGCAGTGATTGAAATCTTGTCGCAGGTGCTCTATCAGGGATGCCAGTGATTGAAACTTGTACTTAATTGTTATTTATCTCTGTTTTTCTCTGGTTGTCTGGTGATGTGAATAATCATTTTAAAGAGATAGAAAGTTAACAAGCCTGTGCTGCAGCTCCATGGGGTTCAATGGTGGCTGCTACTTTCCTAAGATCTTTTTGTCCTCCAGGCCCCCGCACCGGTCGCCCTGAGTGGGTGAAAATACTGTGATTTCCAGCATCTCTTTATTGGTGGCCGTAGTGATCTTTTGTCCGTCTGTCAGTGGAAAACACGTTTGCTTGGCAAGTTGTGGTTTCGGTGTTTCATGCAGTTGCTGTTGCAAAATCTTGTCGTTACCACAAATTAAAAGTTTACGAATAAAGTTAGACTTGATTTATTTAATTATGGTTGCACCCGCCCACTATGAGGGCAATTATAGAAGAGCCCATGCTAAGACACTTTGTAGCAGGTCAAACAGGTAATTTTCTTTTCCCTGTTGACTTTTAATCATAATGTTTCATGAGAGTATGTATACACCAAACATATACACACATGCAGAAACATCAGTAAACGGATACACACACACACACGCAGCTCCTCACAGGTGGAAGCCCATTAGAGACATTTTTGATTAGCTGTTTTCAAGATGTGAGTCAGGTAAGCCGAGGCGCTCCCCGCTGCTGTGTGATGTTAGTAAAGGTCAGCAGCTGGTGGCTCTGCTCCTGTCTTCACCACGCTCACTCCCCCCGAGCAGAGCTCAGAAACCCAGGGAGTGATGGGGTGCAGGGGGAGAGAGAGAAGAAAAGCTTGTGTTCACAAGGCGGCTTCATGTATCCTCCAGAGAGGACACACAGAACTGTAAGCAGACATCTTCAAAAAAAAAAAAAAAAAATCAGAAATGTGATGTGCAATTTTGGCTTTACACTGCTTTTTTTTTTTTTTTTCTTTTTTAGATGAGAGCATTGCTTCCAGATTCTTTTTTTTTTTTTTTTTTTCTTGGCAGGGATGATTTCAGATTCTCAAACTTGGCAGGGTGTTTGAAAGCGAGGAGGAGAGATAGAGGATGGGAGATGTGTGTATTGGCACTGTCCAGTCTGCTGTTTAACTTCATTGAAGCTGTTTGTAGGTCAGGCTTTCTCTAACTCTGATACTCCCCGGGCCTGACATCAGCAGCTTATGTCGTGTTAATTTCATATGGAACAGTAGATGGGCAGCCTTTGATATACTTTATATTGATTTTTTGTTTGTTACTTATATTTGCTTCGGTTGGCTGACTTGTCTGTGTGCGAGGGAACTGATACCATGAAGATAAGGGTGTCAGATCAGTCGGGTGCCATGCTTTATTTCCCCCTCGACAAATCTGCGCAAGTTTTTACGCATCTCATCCCGGCACCGCGGTGACAGGCCAGACAGGAAGGGTCCGGCCCGACACACAACGATAGACAGCTCACACTGACAATAATGCCACCGTTGCTCATGCTGACAGAGCCCATCCCCTCTCATTTCATTGAGAAGGGATGCGGAGAGAGAAAAACGGAGGGAGGGAGGGAGGGGAGAGTGGAGAGGTGGGTAAAGAGAGGGAGGCTGACTGGCATCCAGTCAAGGAAAAAATACCGATTTTGGAGCTCCAGACAGACTGTCACCGCAATGGTAATCCTTCAGTAACACCCCTCTTCTGCTGTGTAGGTAGACTGTCAGACTGATAAACACATGCAAACACAAACACAGATTATATAAACGGGACCTTCAGATACAGTATACATAAGCAACTTGAATGCATTATAACACGTCGCTCCGTCATATTCTGATGCAGAAGTCCCTCTTTCAAATTCAGGAGAAAAAAAAACACGGATACCGATTTGAATATTAAACCGCATCTCGTTTCCTGTGTCTTAAAAAACAGAACATCTATGGAGACATTTCCAACAAGTTCACTGTAAAACTAATTTCTATGCAATCATTCCCCTTTTGCAAACTTTTTCTCTCAGCATTCTCTTTGACAACGTTATCCGGCTATCAAAATGCAATTTACATCAGCAAATTGGAAATTTCAATTCAGTATCGAACGCAGACTCTGACCTCGTAGGAACAATGATTACGTTTAGAACGAGCATGCACATCTCATTTGTGCTGGTTTGTGTACACAATAATGGTTGCCCTAATCAGAAGCCTAACCTTGGCTGTCTTGAAGAGTCTGAAAACATTGGTCAGTCAAGAGCGTTGCTTTTGCTGTGGGTTGTTTTCACCCACGTTAGAAAATCATTAAACATATGCTTCCTTCCCCCTGCGAAAGGAAGAAATGTCGAATTCCCCCTCCAAGCGAGAACCTTTGCCAAAATCACGAGTGATTTCATACCACACTGAAAAAGCAAGCAGTGATTTGTTGTTTTTTAAATGTGGGTGTGTGGCTCTTCTGGGGCTAATGTGATTAAGCGGCGCACAAGTAAGTTCAAGTTGAATCCGTTATTAGGGGACGGACCTGTTAATCCAATTTTTAGATGTGAGCTTACCTCTCCAATCTCTGCTGGAAATGCTATGATTACTTTGAGCCTGAATGTGACCCAATTTTTACACATACAAATGCCACACTCCCTTTAAGATACATCTGATAACTTTTCCTCACGTTTGAAGTCAAAATTATAAAACGTAAAGAACATATTTTTTGTCTGTTTTGATCGACCGGCAACCTCCTGTCCAGCCTGCTCTATTCAGTTTGGGAATTCACAGTTGACCTATTCGGAATATAAATGATTTTTTTTGCAAGCAGTTGTTTCATGCATTTACAAAAAGAACCAAGAAGTAATCAGGGAAAGGATTAATAAAATGAAAAGGAAAACCATCAAATAGAAGGAAGTAATGAATATCTTTGTGGTACAGGATCCTTACAGTGTTCAACCCACATGGGACGGCGCAGCTAAACCCGAGCTCTCCGTATATAAACGCGCCTTTCTGTGGTTGATATGCATTGGATTAGATATGAGTGGATTAGAGGAATGTGGAGGCAGGTTTGTGAGAACAGATCACCTAGATTGAAGAGGGATTTTTAACACTTCTAAATGAGATATGAGCACGCATTCCGAGATAAGACGCCGCACATGAAAATGGGTCAATTGTTCTGCAGGTTTAGCTCGTGATTAAGAAGATTACGTTCCACCATCGAACAACAATGGCAAAGTCAGACAGCAGCCCAGTTGTACTTAGCCACTCTGTCAGCCTGGCTGATCTCTATTCTGTCCTTTTTCACCAACACCCAGACTTTCATGTCTTGAGCGATGGGACTTAAGTACCGAGGCAGTGCTTGTCAGGCTGCAGATTTTCCGCCGGAGCAGAACATAACAAAGTGCAGTATAATTTGACTCATTCCCGGACCAAAGAGTGTTTTGATGAAAGTTTGTGCGGGTGTCTTTCTGGTCCCCGAACCTCACCCTCCATATTTCAGAGGAGAGAGATTAGAGCAGGAGCACTTAGGCCACAGAGACTAGGCTGGTATTGATTGATGAAACCTGGCCGTTCGGTCCTGGAGAGAAGGGAGGGTTTCGACACAGTTTTCTATCCCTTCCTAATGAAAGGGAGGCAAAGCTTGCTGTCTCCTTTGATCCAGAAGGGATTAAAATAGTGTTGCTTATGGAAGTAGAAAGATCAGGGCTGCCTGTTTTCTCTGTACTGCTGGGAAATATACAACTCTCTGCTGTGGAGTCCGGGGTTGGGTCAGTTCACAGTGGGAGCACAACGTCTCATAGTCAACTAATAAGAAAACTGCTCAGTGCTGTGATGGCAAGCATCACTTTGCTCCTCGTCTTTTTATTTTCAACCTTTGTTTTCTTTCTTCAGAGGGCTTTTCGAGATATTGGCTGTGCCTCTATATCTTCTTTCTGTGTTTGTTTCTAATTTCCTTCCAGAAGCATATCTGTGTTTGCTACCATTACATGTTTCCTGTGTCTACAAACAGTTGTCTTTGTAATGCATCACAGGCTTTCCTTTGGCAGCAACAGATCTGAGCTTTTTTTTTTTATTTTTTTTTTTATTGACATTGATTCAAACCTGCTTTCCTTGTTGCAAACGGGCAGATTGACTACGAGCGTTTTTTTTGATATGCACAACGGCTCCTTGGACAGCTATTTGAAGGAAGTCCTGAAAAAAAAAAACACTAATAAACTTGAAACCGCGCTCTCAATAATTAAAGCTGATTTTCTCGGGGAGAAAATATTTTTCGAGGCGAGTTGGTGAGGTGGAAGGCTTTGATACAGGCTGGGAGCCTTCATAAAAGTTTTAGATGTAGGGAGAGTAATTGACATTTTTCGCAAGTTGGCAGTCAGAACCACACGCGCTTTGCCAAGTGGGCCCTGAAGTTGGTGCGGTCAGTCTCTCTCTCTCTTTTTCTCTCTTGCTCTGTTCTTTTCTTACTCTCTCTTTTACACACACACAGACAGTATATTAGCACACACACGCGCGCGCTTGCTGTCCGTTGCATTTTCAGTTTGAGTTGTTTTATGGATTTCCTGCATGGCTCAGTTGAAAATTCAATTAATTGAGCCGTGCTGTGCAATATCTATCAGATCAGGATGTAGTTGTTTTTCAGAGAATGAACCAAGCAGCGTTCATATCTGCATGATGCATAGAGAGAGCAACCAAAAAAAAAAAAAAAACTATGGCGGAGCAGCTGATTTATGCGTGTATCTACCTGATTTATCTCTGCTGGTACACACGCATACACGGTGGCAGGCACTTTAGGTGATGAAACAATCGGCCAGGTACTTAAGTTTTCAAGCCTCGGGGCAGTGTGATATGTACGGTGACATGCGGCTTCGCTATTAACTGTACACTTGTTGTATGCCCAAGTGAGGCCACTGTTTGTGCAGCCTCCAAGCAATTTCCAATGGTCTGTTTATGCTAAATCCAGCCACCAGAGGGTTTATGCATGGCCATTTAACACACACACACACACATACAGTTTCCCTGTGTGCTACTGCAGAGAGAAGGTGGAGTTGTTAAAGAGACACTGATAGCCGCTGGCAGAAGCTGTAGCTCTGTCTGATTGTTCTCTCTAGGAGCGTTGTGCATGAGAGAGCGAAAACACAGCAAGTGGCATCAGAGAGAGAGAGAGAGAGAGAGAGAGAGAGAGGGGGGAAGCTCCGTTCATCCTCTTCCCCCAACTACCTACTCATTATGGTTGGAGACCGGGGAGCTTGCGCTCGGCCTGTTAACTGCGCGCCTACCGGAGAAAAAGGCTGACATTATCGCCTATTTATCAGAAGTTGCAGAACTCGTCAATGTGCTACCAGGCATCAATGCATCAATAAATCAGTGATCACTCTGGGCGGTCCTGACTTCTATAGCTTCCTGCCGCCCTGACACACTTTTATATACTCCGTTTTATTCACTTTTTATGTGCTGGGTTGATGTATTTTATCGAGCTAGTTACTACAGAACATAAACTAGGGATTACAACCTTGTGCATAAAAAAAATCTGCCCCCAGAGAGAAATGGAAGCAATCTGTTTTTAATATACCCTACTTCTTATTCTCTGCACTGCCTCCACACTTCACTTTCCGTCACTCAGACTGACTTCCTTCTCCGCCTCCCGATGTATGCAGAAAAGGAAGCAACGTTGTTTTTATATCCTATTATCCAGAGTGTTTGCCTGGCCTTCTCACCCTGCCGTTTCCCCGGTACTTTTCTCTTTCTACCTGTTAAGACTTCCAGAGGCAGCTGCTGTTATCTCCCAGGCTTTCAACAGCCTGTCACATCCACTAGCTTCTCCCTTCTTCAAAACCTGTCTCCCACTACTTTTCTGGATGCACTCCCTGCGGTTGCTCGTACCTACTGGGAGGTGCAGGCGGCGATGTCAAACTTAGAAAAAAAAAACACAAAAAAAACCAGAGGAACCCAAACAGGGGTCAGAAGAACGATGGAAGGAAGGAGAGAGGGTATGATTGAAAGACCGAGGGGAGGCTGCTGCAATGAGGTTGTTATTTATTTTTTTCCTTCTGTTTCAAAAGCTGACTTTATTGATTTTTTAACCTGAAACACAGCCACAGTAGAACCTTCCATCGTCCTATGGATTGGAATTGATTGCCTCGGGGCTCTCTTGTCCTGTAAATATTTGTGAGGCTTCATCGATTCCATTAGCAGCTGGCTCCTATTTGTGACAGTGGTATGGATGGTGCCTGTTGGTGGGACTTGACCAATGGTGGGAGGCTGGTGCCTTTCTTCACAGCACATTAATGTCTTGTTTCACGTGTGTATTGTTGTACACAAACTCTCCTGGCAGCCATTAGAAGGCAAAATGGCCGATGCTTGAATTGTGTGCCACCTTTTGAAAGCCAGCCTTCAGGTGGATGATTTACAAGCTCAAAGCCCTTCTCATTAGTGCATTTACTCTTTGATACTCTATTTACTGCCAGGTGTTTCTGTAGAGACTTTTTTTGTTGTTGTTGGAATGTATAAAAGGCCTAACCTTGGACGTGATCACTACCCAGGAATGATTTCCACATGATAGACGTAGAAGGGAGGAGCTCTAAAAAAAAAGAAGCTGTTGTCTCATTCTCGTAAAGCTGGGATACAATGCTCGTATAGGGGCCAATGATGTACAGCACATATAGACTGTGGGTGTTTCATCGAAGGAAGCGAGGGGCCGGGAGATTGCCGCTTAAGAGCACATGGGAGAGCGAGGTGGCCCACGCACTGCTGCTCTGTTAACCCGCATCTCCTCAAACTCCCCACCTCCTGCATATTCTACTGTTGTCTCAGGAACACAAAGACTATTTTCAGGCAGCCAATCCACAGAAGAGTGGGAAACTGCAGCCCTTCATGCCCCTAAAAGCCTTCATGACTTTTTAATCGGTGGCTCAGGGCTCTGCGTCCGGCGGTTGGAGAGTGGACCCCACAGCTAGAGCTGGGCTCCACGGAGGGATCAAATCCCCCCCTGCCTGAATCGCAGGCCTGTCAAAGCAGTCAGGCATGGAGGCATCGGACGGGTGGCATCCGAAGGTAAAAGAGAGGGAGAGAGAGAGAGAGAGAGATTTGGCAATGGAAAAAAGCGGTTTGCGGCTGAGAAGGGTGCACGGTAGAAGGGAGCCAGGAGGGTATGTTTGTAAAGAGAGAAAGAATTTATGTGAAACTGCTGAGAGAAGGAATAGCCCTGCACCGAAATAGCAATTTCTGAGGTGAGAAAGAGTTTGTTCAGTGGAGTCGTAAGAGAAAAGTGATGTATGTGCGCGTGTTTGTGTGCGCAGGGTACATCGGTAGCACAGCATTTGGAGGTGATGGATTGTTACAGCATACCAAACAGAGTGGGAAAGGTGGGTGGTGGATTTTATTGGAGAGCTGGAAAGGTTTTGTGATGAATAATAGTCATGAGTGAATTGGTCATTGTCAGAACCCTCCAGAGCCTATTGAATCAGCAAGGCAAGGGTTTTACAATGAGCTTCAGCCATGAAGATCGGCCTGTTGGGTCGTAATAGATGGAAAGTGAGTTGATGGAGGCAGGAGGTACAATGGATGAGGCTAGCTCTCGCTGCTGGAGCGGCATTTGTCTGTGGGGAAATGGGCCACAGGAGAGACCTGTGTTTCCACCCACACGCTGTGCAGAGATCAGAGAGCAATATGGATGCATTTGATGATCACATACAAGCACACACATGCAACGGTGCACACACACACATACAATAGGGCTCAGAAAGTAAACACGCTGCATGGGTAGCATGCTGGCTAATGATACCCTGTTGACCCATCGCTAATGATCCCCCCTCAACTCAGCCAGGAACATGATGCGCTTTGATCTGTCTGTCATTAAAGGACTGTGGAGTACATGCACGTCTCTTTAATCTGCTGAAGAATTCAGATATACATGGATCAACTCACAAGAGAGACACACACACACAGGTTTGCAGGCTTATCTGCAAGTGAATAATTATACATGCACACACTCACATGTGAAGACACCTAGTGTTTAAGCACCTACTGCACCCACACATCTGCATCTTTTGTATATTAAGGTCAACAAGTACAGTATGCAGGCGCTTACAGTCACAAAGTTAGGCTTTTACACACACATACATACATGCACACACACACACACACACACACACACACACACACGCAGACACACATACTAGGGAGCACAAAAAGCCCTTGAATCCATGACAGAGATTAAACATGTCATTTACTCGCTCTGGTAAAAGAGCTGTAATAAATAAAACAGATGATTTATTAATATCCACTTGTAATCCACTGCATTATATGTGTATTAAAGCACATTACTTACCATGGCATGGTGAGCGGTAAAGTGCTTCTAATAAAATTCTTAAGTGCCTACAGGCATTTCAAAGCAGCGGCAGCAAATCTCGAAGCAGAATCTCCACAGTGTCTCACTAATGGGACTGATGTAAATATGTTCATTTGTGAATCTTCCTTCCAATTTAGCAACGCTCACATTGTAGATGAAGATTATCCCGGGATTATGAGGTTAGAAAAAAATGCTATTTGATGTGTATTTATGCACGGCTTATAGATGTAGTAATATGGAATTAGGTCCCATCATGGGTGGAATATACAAATGTGGAAAAAAAAGTGTCCTCCCCCATCTGTCTCCCAGTCAGGTTGTCATTGACAGAGATGTTCATTTCCAAAAGTGGAAATTTACCAGGCGTTTATGATGCAAATCACAAGCTGTAACTCTATGTGGTGTGGAGAGCCGCATTAAGCCTTCAAATCACTCATGCTGCTGCTTGGGCTCCAGTTACTTTATGCCACATCCGCTTGATCGTACGCGCGCATTTCAGCGTGTGATTGCAGCCAACAACTTTCGATGCCTCCGCCTCATAGGGTCCTCAGAAGTGCAGAAAGTTCAGTGAATTACAGACATGGTTTGTTCTACACTGGGGTGTTAAGAGCAGTGATGGGAATATTTCAATAACACAGCATGTGGGAAAATGCTCTCTGAATACATTAACCTGAAAGAAGATGGTGTTACTATTTAAATTTATGTAATTTTTAATGATAACCTCCAGGAATATGTGACATTGTGTGAAGACTAAAACTGCTGTGGTTGTGATTCCTCTTTTTTTTTTTTTTTTTCTAATATAAAGAGCTCTTGCATATGTTTAAGACCGTGTCAGAAAAAAAAAAAAGTCAAGCTAACCTTGGATTTTCCTTGCAAATTTGAAACTTATTTACAGCTCCCAATACTGCACACACTCTCTGGATGATGAGAATGGGAAAAAAAAAAGAATGTTTTCATGTTGAGTTGCAGAGAGTTAACATGTTAAATCCAGAATGTGACAGAGTGCTTTTTTTTCTCCCTTTAGCAAGCCTCTCAATATTTACTCCTGTCCCTAATGGAAGAAAACAACCCTGCCAAAATCTATGCACCAACACTTGGAGCAAAGTCAGCTTGAGTGCAAGCTTAAGAATATCATAAGGAAAACATCATCAGCCTCTTGTTTTAGATAGTGTCGTTGGCAGAGGGAGTCTTGCTGGAGCTTGTGCCGTTGTTATGAAATCTATTGATCCACTGCAGCGGTATGTGGTTTCGTTTTCTTGTTAGACAGCTTGCATTTCTTTAACAAGATGACTCAATGTTTACAAGTGGAAATTTGGATCCTGTCGTGGACAGATGACAGGCTTTTAGAAGGATAAGTTTGATTAAGTATATGGGGAATTTGATAACAAACAAATGCATGGGTAATGCTTAAATGTGGTCTTCATTAAGCAGGAGAAATACACACTTGCTTTCTTTTTCTGGTGTGGTATGCGAGGATAAAGCCTCTCATCATTATTAATTTCATTTTCAGGCATGCATAATTTCATAGTATTCACTTTGGATGTGATTATGCACACCCAATTTTAACAAGTCGAATTTTTCACACTGAACCATCAAGGATCATGTGGAGGGGGCACAACAATTAGTATCTCTGACTAAAATTTTTTTTTCTTTCCCCTGCTTTGTACAAATTGCATGCATCTCACTGAACAGCCGTTACTGTATCTGATAATTGAGATGAGCAATGTGGTGTGAAGTCATGTACGAACCAGCCAAACGCTACCATTAGCATAATGTCAGGGCGTTAGGATCTTTGTCTGCCTGCTGGCATAGTGCTGGCTGCCTGTCTTTTCACAATACCACCAAGCTGTGTTCTGTGTTTCCTTGCTTGAGGGGGGCATGTGCACTTCAGACGCAGAAAAAGGGTAAAGGAGTCTCTTCTCTCTGTGCCAATGCCACAGAGGTCACCGATGAGGCCTGGCGGGGGTGTTGGGTATGGAGGCTGACAGCTTTGAGGATCCATCTTAAGGAAGTGATTTGGGGCTGATGGCGTAGCTATCACACCATCACAGAGCAGGACTTGGTTCTCTAGCATGGATGATGGGAGAAAATAGTGGTCAGAGGGCCCTCCCTGTAATGTGCTGTAGAGAGGCAGTGATGTGACAAGCTCCACTCTGTCAGCTCTCACACTCCAGAGGTCTCCATTAGGAGCAGGGAGTCTGAGCTCCCACCGGCTTTGCTGCTTACAAGGGTGATGATCCTGCTTCACATCACCTCGAACCCCCACCAAAAATCACACACAAAAATCCGAAAGAATCCATTCCATCCTCCTTGCAGTCTTCAATTCTACTCATCTTTCATCTCCATCTCTTCCCTGCAGAAGATCTGTTTTTGCTCAATTGAATCCGTGTGACGTATTGTCAATTTAAGAATCTTCGGAGATGCCAGTGCCGCCGTGGATGATGCATTGACACCGGAGAAGGTGTTTGTCTTCTGCAAAACAGGTAAATAAAGCATTGCCAATACCGTTTGCCGTTCACGCTTTCTCCCAGAGGAAGGAAGTGAGACAGACAGCCAGGCTGTGTAAATGTAATGAAGGGAGATAATAATTCTTTTCTTTGTCAGCTGCTCTCTGCCATTAGCATTTACTGCCAGCCCCTGCCACTCACTGCTTGGCGCCCATGCACTCTGCCACACTGATAAGAATCACAATCACCAGTCTTTCCACACGCATCTATTACAATGGCAGCCGCCCTGATACCTCGCACCTAGCAAAAACACTATTAGCATGCCAGCGGTATCTCCTAAATTCAGAGATTCAAAGGGATCGGCTGGGGAGAAAGGCACGGATGGGACATGGCAGTTTGAGTCCATGCATTTTGTCTGATAATATTCTGGTGTCTGTCTTTTTAAGACACGCAGACATAAACACAGGAGGAAGAGCACATTGACTCATTTTTATGCACAGGCACACACCTGCATACACACTTGTGCAGCAGGAAGAATAAAGCAGAACAAGGTGCTGACAGGTATTCATAATGTCAAGAGCAAAGATGATTCTCTCCTCAAGAAAAGTACAACTCTATCTATATTTTAATGGTGGGAGGGAAAGATCCAGTTAGTGTCTGGTGCATCGGGGCTCTTAAATTAGATTTTTTTTTTTTTTTTTTTTTTTTGTGATAGCTACTTGTTCGTGAAGCTGCCCACAGAGGTCCCAGGATGGACAGAAAGCACAGCATCACAGGTGCATCTGATCATCTCCATCTCAATGCGTGTGAAGTAATGTTTCCCCCACCATACCATCTACTAATTAGGATCTAATTATCCGGGCTAGTGTAAACAATCGCAGCAGATGGCATAGCGCGCAGTATTAACTCTAATGACCCGGGGCCCTGTGGAATTCACATTTCAGCGCGTTTGTTTATTTTCCTCCATTAGTCTTTGCCCTACTTTCTAAATTCACTTAGGCCTATTTCCAACCTTCTCTTGCCTTGAGAAAAGCGGCCTGCCTCCTATTCCCGATGCTGCTCTCGTTGTTTTTATTTATTTATTTTTTTTATTTGCCGTTTCTTCCACTTGCTGTCGTTTATCTGTTTCTTGTTGCCTTTTTTTCTATCGTTCTTTTTTTTCTTCTTTTTTTCCCCCTACAATGTCAATTAGCTCTCACAAAGATCAAGTGAGAATTTGTACGTATCGTCTGCCCCCACCCATCTCTATCTCCCTTCTCCCCAGTGAGAAAAGAAAGTCAGAGAAAAAGGTGTATGTGAGCTGGCGCACTAAAAACCTGACTTTTTCTTCAAAACTGGAGAAGCCTGTCTCACCTGGGAAATAATACTGTGATGTCAGTCACACACGAACTACAACGGATGGGAAGCCTGGATTGTTTCCCATTGTTTTGCACCCTAAAAAGCTCTGCAAACCTCACTTCTATAAGAAGCAACACTTTCATATATCTTGTCCTTAGAAAGGAAGAAATTGCCACAGTGTCTGGCTTACATTTCTACGTTGATACATTGATCTGTTGGCTCCTAGAATATGCTCACAGCTCACTGCTCCAAGACATAAATCTTATCAGTGTCACAACGTCAGACAAGAATCCGTGCTTTGTCTTTCACAAAGCTGTGACTATCCCTCTGTGATTTGAGACACAACTTTCTTACAACTAGCTACAGTTGTTCAGCTGCGGTTTTGCTGCTGTTCATCGGACATGGCTGAGCTGACTGGAGACGCGATGCTGCAGAGGGCGTGTAATGGTGGCTGTGGGTGTGTGAGGTCTCATTAATTGACGCCGGGCCTTGTGCCTGTGCTCCTCTGCGTGCCGTGTTCTCTGCCAGGAGCTGGACTTGCTAATTAGGCTCCTGGATATCACAGACACGTCCCGAGGTACGCCATACAATATACTGCTAGTGACTCAGAAACAAGAGTGCGTAAGGGGAGGGGAGAGCAGGGGCATGGAATCAGGAGTGAAAGAGACGGACAGAAAAAGGATGGAGGGGCATCTTGACAGAGATCTTTGAAGAAAAGTGTGTGAGAAAAGAGAGTGAGAGGAGAAAAAAAGGGAGATGACAACTGATGAGCGAGAAAGGAGAGAGAGAGAGAGAGAGAGAGAATAGAAAACTACTGTACTGGGAGAGATCAAGGCGGCCAAGAAAGAGAGACTGCCATAACACGCAGAGAGGATACTAAATTTGGCGGGGGGAAAAGGAAAGAAACTTACGATGGGAAGAGAAAAAGAAGAAAAAGGTACTTTGAGACAGGCAGAGCATGGCAGTGAGGAAGAGGAAGACACTCAGAGGAGCAGCGAAGCAAACAGAGAAGAATCCCTAACTGAAAGAGTTTGTGTGCGACTGTGAATTTGTCTGCTCTGCCCTCTGGAGTGTGTGTCCAGATAATTCAATCTGCTGCCCATTGACTGGCCTCTCCGCTCCATCTTCACTCCTAATTAAATCTCCATTTGTTGGCTGGATGCTACTGCTTCTGATTGTGTTGCTGTAGCATCAGATAGGTACACCTCAACCCACATGAACACTCACAGACACACACACACACGCGCGCGCAAACAGACCCCATAGCGGGAAGTGGGATCCCACTTCCGTCACTGTGCTACATTACACCTCAATTAATCACATCAATTACACATCAATTAACCCGTAGCGATCCGCTGAACACAGCTGGGACGCCGGCTGTATTTCAGCTGAGGGGACCTGAGGACGTTTTTGTCTGAGACATCAAAGCAGACGTATCGTTTTTCTTTTTCTTTTTCTTTTTTTTTAATGCTTAAAAAGAAAATCCATATCCCTTCTTCGTCTCCTCCTCCGAGTATTGAGCCCAACTGCTCCAGCTTTTAAAAGCATGCTACTCGGGCCATGGAGTCTATATTGGCACAGCACAGTTACCCTGAGGTTCCTGACTGCCGGAACAAACATGTTCACAGACTTTAAACATGAAGGGGGGTGGGGGGGCCATATCCAGCTATGATGGACTGGCACTCACATGCAGATCCGTGAGCCATTTTCTGAAATGAACATAGTGGTATGGAGGCTCTCCATCTCCCCTCCCTGTCTTTCAAGCCTGGTCTGCTTGTTTGGCTGTAATGGGTCGCTTCACCTTGCTGCCTAGTGTTGGAGGACACTCCTCTTCTCTCTTTTACTCCCCCCCCCCACCCAACACGCCTCACAGTCTCTCACCTTGTACTGTGTCGACATCACTTCCCAATCTCTGCATATCTCTTACCATCTTTTCCACTGCCACTCCATCTTCTTCCTCTCCGTCTTTTCTTTCACACTGTCTTTCTTAATCCCTCCCTTTGTGTCCGCCTGCTTTCTGACTCACCTAAGTGATGGAGTGTAAATTGGCGTGGTGCCTGTTGTCCTGGTGACAGCAGCTTGTGACAGAGTGACAGATCAGCCTGACCTTCAGGACGGGCTGTGTTTTCATGAGGGGGAGGTGTGAATATCGGTTGGTGTGTGTGTGTGTGTGTGTGTGTGTGTGTCTGTGCGTGTTTGTAGAGCTTCATGTCCTCGCTCAGAGATTCTCAGATCAACTTGTAAAGCAACAAATGAACCTGAGAATAGAACTTAGCATGCATGCGTGTGTGTGTCTATGTGTGTGTGTGTGTGTGTGTGTGTGTGTGTGCGCATTTTGTGCATGTGTGTACCCATAAGGGAAATGTTTCATCAGCTTTCAAGATGCTTTTAACCTCCCTCCATCAACCACACAACACAAAACCTTTTCGCCAACCCATTACTAGGCCAAGGTCAGTGCCATGACTGTTCCATAACCCCCATCAGAGAGGCTACCCATGACCCATCTTGCACGTTAAAGTCCAATTGCAGAGGCTAAAGGATAGCTCTAAATTTTCTTGGGTGACACGATGCACCATGAGGCGGATTGGAGGAGGTGGATGGTGCAGCAGGGGAGTTGTGTCCTCTCAGACGCGTGTGTCTCAGAAGAGGAGAGAAAGGTGCCGAGACGGAGAAAGGGTGGGAAAGTGTAAAAAAAAAAAGAAAAAGTGAGTGGATATCAAGAGCGGACCTCAAAATGTTTCAACAGACAGGGCCTCCACTTTTTCCGATGCATTTCAGTGATACAGTTGTTGCCGAGTGGCACCTAGGATGTGGTTACGTCTGCTCAAACACAGGTGCCTGAGGATTAAACAGCAGGCAGGAAGAGCTCCCTGCTGCTGGAGAGGAGCAGGGGTAAAGAGGTGAGCCCCCACCACCAAATAAGCAAGAGAAAGGATACAAGACAAAAGTGGAATGTGAACAGCATCTGTGTGATTGCATGCCAGCGTGGCACGATGGGAAGCACAATGGGCCTTGGTTTATAAAACTGCCCCAATGCCTGTGGTCTTTGTCTTACAGCTATTAAAATTCTGCGTATGCAGCGGGGGACCCAGCTGGAGCCATGCCACCATTCAACCTCAGCTGTCAGGTTAGAGTAAGGTGTTTTATATCTGCGGTGAATAGGCTGTGGTGGTCCAGCTTGACTGTTGGGGGCAGCTGCTTTACACAGCAGCCACATGAAAGCCATCCTGGTCCCCCCCCCCCCCCAACCCATGCCACTTTTTGGTCTTCCCTAGATCTGTCGACCCAGTTGGGTTGCCTTTTTATTTGTGCTCAAAGTGATGCAGGAATTCCCTGGTACAGAACAACGGCCCTCTGGCTTTCCATCTGGATATGAAGCCTGCATCATGCACTGCCATGAATCCAAAATGCACCAGGGTCCCTTTGTTCATCGCAGTAAAGGAGGAAGCGACAGTTCCTTCCAGCCAGTGCTCTTCCAATTCCTACTCCCGTCTCCGCGTGAGGGAGAATAGCTTCTCCTTCTCTCAGCGCAGCCAATCAGAAGTACACAAGGTCTCCAGTAATTAAGTCCAGTTTATTGTCCCCTTTTTTTGTACGTTCCTGTGTTTGTGTCTTCAGGCACATGTGTACGCCTCTGTTCTGTGCTCGAATGCAAGTTGACAACTGAGACAAATTACGGATGACATCACAGTGGAGGCAAACACATTGACATGACACATTAGTGACAAAAGCATTCTCATCAATAATGAGCCGACTGTACTGTACATACTGTATCAACTGAGCTGTGTCTGTAGGCACCTATATAAGTGATCTCCATGAGCAAAAATAGACAACAGATGATCCTACAGTACATTCACATACAACCACTCTGGATACACTTAAGGGGCTGACAAAGAAATCTGAGGAAGCTAAGAAAACACACCTGAATCGCACACTGTGTTAGTTTTGCAGGGACACAAATACGTCGGAGTAAAATCGCGGCGGCTCACTGTGAAGAGCGACCCACCCACCGCGAGCGACCCAGAGAGTGGTTCTCTGTTGGAAACTCATCTGATCCCAGAGCCCAACGTGCCGAAGAATTGGCCCTATCTGATCCTTTTCTCAGCAGTTGGCATGGTTAGTGGTCGCTGGTCAGCTGTAATTTCAGTTCTCGCTGAGTCTTGAAAAAGGAGATCACTTCTCAAGTATGTAACATAGAGAGCAATCTGTGGAACAATCTTTGTAGTGGCAAAAAAAAAAAAAAAAGTCTTTCCTTTTCCTTGCTGTCGTTGTCGCTGAAAATATACACTTTTCTTAAGCAGTGACATTTATCACAATTTCTAGCAGATAGCCACTGTTTGGGGATTTATAATCGGAGTCCAACTTGATGGCTAATTTGTGGCGGAAACGTATTTTGGAACACATCGAATTGCACTCAAACTGCTTACCACAGTGCACTCAATTTCCAGTTATGTAATTTTACAGTGATAACTTGGTATTATGTATATTTCTTGCTGTGTGAGTCTGGGTTTGGCGTGTTCAGGTCTCTAATGGAGACACGTTGATGGAGCTACATTGCTAAGTGCATGTTGCCCCAGAGCCCCTAAACCAGCTGGAAGTGGTTGGTGATGCCGGTGCGCATTTGTTCAGGCATAAGTGAATGTTCCCAGTTTGTGTGTGTGTGTGTGTGTGTGTGTGTGTGTGTCTCTTTTTTTGTGTACATGCTTGTTTCAAGTATGGATGCATTTTCTGGTGGATGGAATTACCATAAAGCCACTACTCCAGCAGCTTGTGCTTGGGGAAAATCTGGATGCCCCCTCCATGTGGGCTCAACCAGGAATCAATTTCAAGTGCCTGGTCGGGTTTGGTGGTGATTGTTTTTGAGGGTTTTTTGTGATGGTGGTACAGATTAGCAGGTGGAGGAGTGTTGTTGCTACCGAACAGTGAAAAATGTTCGGACTGGTTTGGAAACAGAGAGCGATGAATTGCCTGTTGTTTGTTTGCCTCTGTTTATGAGTGCTGTGCTTGTAGGTTATAGATTGGGGAGTAAGCTGCAGCTTTCGGAAGTGTGTGTGTGTGTGTGTGTGTGTGTGTGTGTGTGTGTGTGTGTGTGTGTGTGTGTGTGTGTGTGTGTGTGTGTGTGTGTGTGTGTGTGTGTGTGTGTGTGTGTGTGTGTGTGTGTGTGTGTGTGTGTGTGTGTGTGTGTGTGTGTGTGTGTCTCCCCGGTTTTCTGTGTCCAAGTGTATCTATACCCGCTGAGTGCATGGCTGCTTGTGTGAAACACAGAGGTGCACAGTCATTCTTTATTTACAGTTTCAATCAGGTTCAATTTTCTGTCTCCTCTTCCCCTGCTCGGCTGGACTGCCCTCACATGCACTCTCTTCCGCCGCTCCCGCCACCCTGTCGTCTGTTTTAGCTCCATAAATCTCTGCCGTGAACTCGCGTACGGACGTGCGGAGAGACAGCGAGAAGGAGCTCCAGTAATCAGACATGAGTGAGTCAGCGAGTGTGGAAGACCTAGAAGCAGGCGTGCTTGAGGCCTTGGCGGCTTACTGCAACTATTAATACAGACTTTAATTAGCCCGCCACAAACACTGGCACAATCGGCTCAGTGTCGCCCGTGGCTGGTGAGGCAGACAGATCAATAGGTCTGATCATGCCTTTTTCATCAGCTCAAATGAAAGCACTTTGTCTCCAAGCTGAGCCCTGGACCTTGTGTATCACCTTAAAGGCTTTCTGTGACTGCACTGGCTGTGTGCAGTGTTGCGGATGGGGCTTGTATAATCTGGCTGCATTAGGGAACTATAAAGATAAATGAAGGGAAGCACAGAGCATAACTCATCCTGTCAGAGGAGGGGGTTTAAGGCTGGGAAACTTTGTGTTTTCTAAACCCTGCCCCTACCCCCATGGCTTCCCAGTTTCACACTCTTTCTTCCTCCTACTTGCTTGCGTTTCGGTTTTTTTTTGTGTGTGTGTGTTTGTAAACAATCTCGGCTGTATTTTTCTCCATCTGCTTTCTGTCTATTTTCTCTCCCATCCTCTTTCAATCTCCCTCCCCGTCTCTCTCTCTCCATCTTCTCTCTCTCTCTCTCTCTCTCTCTCTCTCTCTCTCTCTCTCTCTCTCTCTCTCTCTCTCTCTCTCTCTCTCTCTCGCTCTCTCTCTCTCTCACTTTACCCATCCTTTTTAGTGATCTGGAGGTATGGACGTGTTCAGTTACACTCCCTCTGCTGCACAAATTGCTCCTCTACCTTTTTGCCAGCGCGTTTCAAATGAAATAAAAGAGTAAGCTGCTTTTGCAGTAACAACTTATTCCATGCACTTTTTTGGCAGGCTTTTCTGTTGACCTTCAAGTTCCCAATCAGTGCGCGAGAAAAAAATGGAAATAGCTTGTTCTGAGCCCTCATTTCCTGTGAATTGCTGGAATTGTGTTGTGTGTCTGCTCGGAGGGGTTACTGAATCACTGCCTTTTTCACCAACTATTCTCTGCTTTTTTTTCTTCTTTTTTCTTTTTCTCTCAGCCTTTTCTTGTCTTTTTATATCACACTAACCCTTTTTTGTCTGTTTTTCTCCCACTTTTCAATAGATGATGTCCCACCTTATTTCAAGATGGAGCCTCCACAAACCCAGGTTCACCTGGAGGGAAACCGCCTGGTCCTTACCTGCATGGCAGAGGGCAGCTGGCCCCTGGAATTCAAATGGATCTACAACGGCACCGAGCTCACGCGCTTCTCCCTGGAGTACAGGTGAGAGACGCAACCTTGTCTGCCAGAGCTGATTCTCTTTTTCTTTTTTCCTTTTCTTTTATTATTCCTCAAATATAATTAGCTTACTACACAAGGACATTTCAGAAGCATTTAATTGTAACTAATAGCTCAATTGCTCATTTTTATTCATATTCTTGACTCATTTCTATGGATTTATTCAGGACCGATTTGGCTGCATGTCTCCCTTGAGACATAACAACCTGCATTCGGGGGATTGTCAGATTTATTCCGATTTGTATCTCACACTGTATTCAACAGTCAGAGATGGTGGGAGCTGATAACTATTCTACTCTCTGCTGTTTGTTCAAACTATCAATGCCTGCAACAAAAATCACACAATGCATATTGTTTATCAGATTGTATAGTGTGGATGTTGGCCTGCACTGCGATGTCAGCGGAAAGATGCTGTTTCACTGACCGGGGAGTCCTTCTGGGCACTTACTTCAGCCTGTAAACACAACGCTGAGCAGTTTTACGAACAGCGCAGAGTGTGGCAGGAAAAAGCCTCAGCCTGCGCTAACAAGGCATCTCTTTGTGTGTACTCGCCTATGCATCAGTATGCCTGCGTACTGTATAAGGACGTTAACAGGTTGCAGTTCCAGTCCACAGAAAAAACTCTCTCTCACTTTAGGAGTTTTTTTTTTCTCTCTTCTCGACTCACAGTCAGACTCGTCTCCGAGACATGGACAGACACTCTCTGGTGGCATTGTCTGATTGCTATCAGGAGCTACAACCCTCCTTAACCACACACTCATTCCTTCCTCTACCTCTCTCAAATCCTCTCCCTCTCCCCCTGTCTCACCCTTCGCCTTCTCCTCCTTCTTCTTCTTTTTTTTTCTTTTTTCTTTTTTTTTTTTTTACCCAGCATTTGGCTGAGCTCTCACGTGGCTTAGTCTCTGGGTCTGCTTTGCAGGCCAGCCCTCTGCTTGTTATTCTTCACCAGCCCTGATCAAAGAGGAGAACTGGAATCCATTTAATCAGAACCCCTTGCACCCCCTCACCCCACCCACAACCACCACCACCACCAACCTTATCCAAATTGCGGTGCAGAGGGTAACATGGCAGGGGTGGACAACACACTCCTCAGTGGCTGTGGCGAACCAATTAAAAGGCGACTCTGCTCTGGGGTTATCTCGCTTGCATTTCACACAGCCCATTTAACATGAATGCACATGAGGGGATAGACAGACATACTATATATTGGCTGCACATGTGAGAGGTGCTCGTATTATTGCATTCCCCCTGACTGGAGATACAAGATAACAATGGGTGAGTGTGTCCTGCCAGTCTGGAGCTCTGCAGCCTTTGCTGTACACTCCCAAGGATAGCGTTGAAAATACATTTTCCCTGCTTTAGTTTACTGGGAAAAGAAGAACATCAGCAACAAATCTCCCTTCAAGGCTGCTCTAAGTAGAATGCCATTTGAGATGTGTTTAAGGTGCCCAGTGAAACATCTCTATTAATTTAGCATCATGAGTGTGGCGGACAAAAAGCGGCGAGATGACAAATGTCGCTGTCTGTCATGCTGATGATGACTAATGGCACTTTCTTTTATGTGTGCCCGTTAGGTACTTGATCCCGACGCTGGACCGGGCGCACGCTGGCCACTACCGCTGCATTGTGAGGAATCGAGTGGGTGCCATAATGCAGTGCAGCACTGAAGTGCAGGTTGCCTGTAAGTGTGGTCTCCTCTCCATACATCTGCAGCTGTGACAGAATAAGGGGAGGACAGTGTTTTTGTTGAAGGCTTGTCACGGGGATGAGTCACTCTGGGTAAAGAAGCTTAGGTTTTTTTCAAACAGGTACAAGACTGGGTACTGGTGACAATTCCCCCTTTTTATCTTCTTTGTTGCTGGCATGCATTTTCAACATTTCGGCAACAGTTTCTCTCGCTAGTTTTAATATTGAACTTTTCTTGTCTCTCCCTCCACAAACTTTTCTTTATGTCTGCAAGATATGGGTGGTTTCGTGGAGGCCGAAAGGTCTCAAACCGTCTCCCAGGGTGAGGGCGCTCTCCTCCACGCGCCGCGGATACACAGCTTCCCCAGGCCACAAATCACATGGTTCAGAGATGGACGTAAGATTCCCTCCAGCAGCCGTATGTGAGTCTACTCTTCCCTCAGCTTGGTTCGGGTGGTGTGAGAGGAGCCTGTGCGAGTTTGACATTGTGCATTTCTCCTGAGCTGCTTAAAAAAAAAAAGCCGGAATATTTTTCACTTCACAGAACTCTGCGATGGCTGATGCTGCTCGCAGATTTTCTCTTAACCCCCTCACCACAAGCAAAAGTTTAGCAGGGTACTTGATGAACGAGTTTTGGCGGAGGCCCCGTGTTCATCATGGAATCACCTCTCAGTGATAAAGCAGGTTATTATACTGTATCTCCCCTATTGACTCTGTGAGGCAGAATGATTGAAGGGTAGCGATAGAGCAGGCAGCAAGGGAACCAATTAGACAAAATTGGACAAAAGGCCTCAATTGATGATATGTTTGACTGACAGCGCTCACCCCTGGGTGGACTTGTGTGTGAAAGGGTGTGTGTGTGCATACTTTTTTGTGCAAGTAAGAATCATTGTGAGGCTGTATGTGCAGAGTGGGAGTTCTGTGGGTGACGGTTTATCTCTCTATGCTCCAATTGTCAGCGTGTGTTTGCTGTTTTTTTTTTTGTTTTTGTTTATGTGTGTCAGATTCATGTTCAGTTATGCATTTTTCCCGAAGACAAACTGTGAAGGGAATCACCTGAGATTAATTTTGCCATCCAGACAAATAGAGGAAGGCAGCATACAACTCCTCCGAAACCTCCTCCTCATCGATTATTCATCAGCGAGTTCTTGCATGTCGTAGCTGACATGAAGATTTTTACTCCGAGTTGCATGCTCTGGCTTGAAGGTCGGATTGGTGCGAATATCGTCTGCCTGGGGGTGCGCCCCAAAAAAAAAAAAAAAGCAAGTACAAGCAGTGAGGGGAATTGAAATAATAAACAACTTCAAGGAATGTTTGGACCAGTTCCAGAGCTGGTTACTCTGCAGCTGACTCTTATCAGAAGTGAAGCGCTGAAGCTTTGCTCTGTGACAATAAGAGGCACTGACAGGACACTCTGCATTTACTGCTTGTTTGCTCGCTTTGTGTCAAGCCACATTGATATTCCCTTCCGCGTGTGTATAAACCGTTGTTTGTGTGTTTGTGTAAGTGTCTGTTGACTGGGTGAAAAGTACAGCTTGTAATTGTCCAGGAGTGTGTCTGTTTATCCTGAACCGAATCGCTCAGACGCCTGCAGATCCCAAGAGTCTAATCTGGCCGCGTGCTTAGCGTCAGCTCTCGTTTAGCGGGTCCTTCTCAGACGCTTCACACCATTCGGGCTGGGAATCGTAATTCACCTCACGATTCGATTACCAAACGATTCTGGATGCGTCGCGATGCTTCTCAATTTCAGATCCATATAGGCCACATGGTTAATGTTTACCCATCAATTCAAACAATCAGGTGAATTTAAACCCTTTTATTCAAAATCTTTGCAACAAATAAATCCCCACCAAACAGCTGCCCCTTTGCAAATATGTAACTTTCAAAGTCCTCCTGATAATACTGCACAAGCGCATACTCCAAAATAGTTTTTCGGTTGCAGCTCCCATTTTTGATCTTGAATAAACACTCCACTTGCACTCATGTAGCAGTAACCCCAGAACTCGAAGTGGGCCAGTCTGTTGCCTTAAGAATCGATATTGGACTTTCCTGCATCGAGGCTGAATCTTTCAACAAAGCATCGCCGTGCATCTTTGAATCGATTATTTCCCCCACCACTGCAGACCATCATTTTAACCAATCTCATGGCTACTGAGAGCCAGCAGTCATAAAAGTCTGAGTAGTTTAAGATTTTCAGGCTTATTGCTTGTATTCATTTCTACAAGTGTTCATTATTAGTACAAATGTTTGAATCAATATTGGACAATCACCAAAGACAGACCATGTTACATGATGCTCATATGGCACGTTTAAGCAAGTTTAAATAAATCAAAGCTAATTGTGTATATCACTTAATTAAAGACGTGTGCTCCTTTTTAGCATCTGCCTTTGGCAATTATTAATATCTATTACTCATGGGCATGTCTCACAAAGATGGACTTTGACTGTTGTTACATCTTACAAACATTCTTCAAATGTGTAGACATCCAAGTTCATCAGTTTCACAAAGCTGTTGAGGGACCAATTAATTTGTCGGGATTTATTTGAATTCTTTTTTAGTTGAGAGAAAGAAAAAAAAAAACCCACACATCCAACCACGGAGCTTTCTCTATGAACCTAGAGTATCTCACAAGACCAGCCTAACTGATCTCAACCCCCTGGGTTTCTACAGTGATTATAATTACGGTTCAAATTTGTACTAATAACCAAGTTATGCCGAAACAGAAATTCTCCCTTAATGTTATTCTCACTGAGATATTCCTTAAAAACACTGCAATACCTTGTAGAGAGACGGGCTCATAAAAGTTGTTTTTGTGCCCTTTTTTTTTCCTTCCAGAAATAATATATGCGTACATGTGTGTGAGTCAGTCTACCCTTAGGATTTATTGACTCTAAAAAGTACTTCACACTGATTTAATGATATAAGCCTGTCCGTGTGCTGATGAATGTGTAATCATGCAGTTTAGTGTGTTCAGGGTCTATTTTTTTAATGCACACCAGTTGACTGGGGTCGTCTGTTAAATTAGGAACTACATCGGTGATCCCAATTTAATTTTACCAACATTCAGAACCACCGTTGGCTTTTTGGGTATTTATTAAGCTTGGGCTTAGGTTAGACTTGCCATGGGATGTGACTGTTAGTCTGAACACTGTGTGTCGAGGTATGCTAAGCTAATGTATGCATGAATATTTTCTCAGTGCCATCACGCTGGACAACACGCTGGTCATCCTGTCCACTGTGGCCCCTGATGCGGGACGTTACTACGCCCAGGCGGTCAACGACAAGAACGGGGAGAACAAAACCAGTCAGCCCGTTGTACTTACAGTGGAGAGTAAGTACACACACGTGAAAACACACTCGTGCCTCCACACAACAACACACTTAGCAACTCACACTTCACTGGCAGATTGTTTGTGTCATTGACAGGTTGCATCAACAGGTCGTTGCAGATGACGGTAAAGAAATGGTTTCATTCTTCTTCAGATCAAGCGCTTCAACACACATGCATCAAAGCAGCAACACAACAGGTTGCTCAGGCTGACAATAGAAACAGAGATAGCGCCCTCTACTGGCAGTCCCCTTCTTTAATTATGTCTTCCACCTTTCCAGCAGATGCAATCGTACCAGTTGTCTTCAGCACAGTAGTTGTCCTCTTGCTCCGATAATCATCAGCCGCAGCGGTGAATCACTTGCATATAAGGTGTGTTTTTTAGCTCTGGCAGCATCTCTGTGGTCGTCTGGATGTAAAGGCATCATAAAGAGGACCTTCAGTTTAATCACTCCTCACAAAAAGCAGATTTATGAAAATGACACTGAGCGAACAGGAAATGATTTAAACATGCCCACACTCACGCTAACACACACTCTGGATTAGAGGTCGGCCTCACTTGTAAACAGAACTTTAAATAAGTTTTGGCATATTTCATGCAGGCATGGTTCCATGTGGAATCACAAGCTCAAACAGTTGCATCCTTTCCATCGCACTTACTGTCAGCTTTCATCCAAACAAAGTCAAATAATTTCTCCCACCTGCAGTTAATATTGTATTTAGGATGATATTTTACACCACCTACATCGCAACCTTTGAGAACAGATAACGCATGATCCCTTATGATTTGCATTATTCATCTGGCGTATGAGATTTTGAACCTGTTCAAATGTAGCGCTGCACATTTTAATATCTTGCTGGCGTCTGCTTCTGCTCATCATGCCATTAATACAGTGTTTGTAATTCCGAGCTCAATACGCATGACACAGCAATCTGTGGGGACCAGATATCACAGAATCTCTCCGAGACTGGCCTTGCGGATCACACACGTATTTTGCATCTGAAAGTCAATAAGGTTTTTTTTTTTTTTTACTGCTGGATTTGTTCATTTTAGCGATTCTGCAGAGGGAAAATATGCAGTAGAGAAAAAGAGTGTCGATCCAGAGGGAGCATACAAATGAGACACAGCTCAGTCTAAAAGTAAAAAAGCAAACTGACTGACTGGCTAATGCTCCAACTGGGCAGATATTTTCTTTTCCTTTTATTCCTCAGAGTGTGAAAGTCATTACAATTGACTGGGGTTTACCACTGTCTTTGGACAGGGACACATGTAAAACAATATGGTGACATTTGTTTTGAGAACTTGCTATGCAGGTCATCACGTTGTTTACTTTCCCCTTTTAATTAGGAGATTACACACTTGAAGTATTCTCAACACTGAGAGTTTATGAACTGCAATACATTAATTAGTGTCTGCCAAGGAACCAGTCATGTCTTGTGGAAAATAAAATGAGTTATGCGACTAGTGAAATGGATTCCCACTTCTCATTGTGTTATTGGCAAAGAAACATACTGTGGAATTGAGTAAAAAAAAAAAAAAATAACTTGAACAATTTTGAAGTTTAGTTTCTTTGCACAAGAACATCTTAAACGTCTTGAAGAGGTATCAAGACTTTCTTTACAGGGAAGCATTTGAAAAAATTGCAAGCATTTTAAAACAAATTGCAGCAACCCAGTTTCACCGTCAACAAATCATCCATTATCTATACTGCTTGTCCTGTGCAGGGTGGTGGGGGGGTGTAGATGATCTGAGCTGTGTGTGTGTATGTGGGGGGGGGGGGGGGGTAAAACCTGGAGTGGTCGTCAGTATATCACAGTGTTGACATATAGAGACAAACAACCTGCCACACTCACACCTATGGACTATTTAGAGTCTCCAATTAAGCTAATGAGCATGCCTATGGATTGTGGGGTCAATTTCTCTGGATTTCCCAGAAACCAAGTCTGACTTGGGATTCAAACAGGGACCTTCTACCTGAGAGGCCGCAGCACTAACCACTGCACCAATATGCTGCCACTGCATCAACAATTCAAATAAATAAATCCTCATCATGGCACTCTCATCTCATTTGTTGGCCCTTTTCAGCATGGATCTGTACATGTTTACATTTATGTACATTGGGATTCTTAAATGGCAAAATATTGGTGTCCCCGACTGTGAATTCCCATTGCCTTACTACGATACATGTGTGTGCGCAAACACACAGCGCTGTTTGACCCGCTGGCTCAGTCAATCCCATCTCACCCCTGTAACGCCTGTTACTACCTCCGAAGGCGATACAGAAGTGGAATCACTTCATCCCTCCATTACACCTCTGTGACATTCACAATGCGGGTGAAACATCACAGACACGTACTGATTAGGGCTTTTTATCTCTTCCTCATGTTTGTGGAAGTTGAACGCTAGTGTTAATAGAATTCGTCATCTCCCCTCTTCAACTATCAATTGAGTCTCTCTGACTGCTTTGTCTCCACTAAACCAGAAGCTAAGACACCACAACACTTAATACGATCAAACTCTCTGCATAAGCTCAAGTTAATAGGCAACACAAATTACATAGATTAGAAAGAATGTCTATGATCTTTTATTTGAGCCAATAATTTCTGATTCCAAGTGATTATAATTTTTCCTCCCAGGTCCTTTGGACCTATCGAAGCCTCTTTTATTTCCTAATTTTTTAATTTGTTTGGTTCTTCTAAAGACCTTACAGGAAGCCGTTTTCCTCTGACTTATTATTCTTCTATTCTGATTGATGATCATGTCAATAATGCCCTCACGAAGATACTCGTACCACCGTGATGAAATGGATTACTTTGGAGGTCTAGTCGGATTCTTCAAGCTCTTCATCAGCCAAAGCATCAGATATCAATCAATGAGCACATCGTCTGCTTCCACACGTTTTGAAAATAGATTACATCTTATCTGTTTGAAAGGACACATTTTGCTGTTCGTCAGCTGACTCTAACCTTTCCAATCCTCACTTCATAACTACTGAACGTCATGAAAAAGGATTCACAGGTCAGGGTCCGTTATTTGAATGTAGCCGTTTTAAACTCTTCAGACTGCTAATACAGAATCATCTTTTCAATCTGTGCGTAGGTATTCTGTATGCGTTGGGGTTAATTAAAATGTACCTCTAAAATGTTAAATGCATTTGCTAAATGTTCTAGTAAATGTCAGCAGTAGTTTAATATGACTTTTTTCTTATTCTTGTTTAACTATTTGTACATTACGCTGCATAGTCATTTCTTATAGTCATTGAATGGTCTAAGGCTGCCTCTCAGGGTGGGGGCTGTCTCAGAAGGCTAGATATGTGGAAATGCCAGACGAGGCAACAGTGTCCCTGACCCTATGAGTATATACAGTAAGATAGTTTTTGTCCAGTTATAAATGCTAGCTGAAATTGGACGTATTTACAGCATCAACAACTGAGTGGTACAGAACAGAAAAGCAGCTGTACTTCATTCATAACGCTCAGATTGGTCATTTACTGGAAGCATAACATAAATGTCACCACCCGTGTCCGCTCGCTCGCTCACTGTGAATTTCCTGGATATTTCCTGCTACTTTCACAAATCTGCTCACCGAGACTGCACGCCCAAAATATGACTTTGAGGCTGGCAGGTAAAGTCGCTGCTGCTGTCAACCCCAGAAATGTTGGGACATTTTCAGGAGTTTGATTTAAGCTGTCTGTTAAACATTCGTAGGACTCCCTTACTGGTAATGAAACACAATGAAATTAATACTGATGTCTCTGTATGAGCTTCAAGAGCATATTGACCATCAGAGAGATGATTCATTCTCTTTTGCATCATTTTTACGTCCTTGTTGCGCCTGTTGGGGGTAGTTGTCAGAAGACATTTACAGCATGTTGTTTTCAACGCCAAAGACTCCTTTCAAGTCGCTGTTAGACATTAAGAATAAAGGTTTCATTTTTCTAAAAAATCTAATACAGGATTAGATCTGCGGACTGCTTTGTCCACAGGGGTCGCCAAAATAAGCCCATTCTGAAAGTTCCTTCAATAACTTTAAAGAACATAGTGTAATAGTGTACACTTTACCATGGTTTTAATACGAATATGTGTTCCTAGCTTGTTTACAGATGCCCCAATTATGAGAAGAGTCCGTTCTCTCTGTCTTTTGCCTGCTCAGCTTTTCAAAAAACGCGTCCTCAAACAGGTCGTTTGGAGAGTTTCCCTTTGTGACATCACAAAGAGCAGTAACTCATCCCCTAGATGGGTGACATTCAAACAGCAAGGTGTCTGTTCTATCCTCTGAGTCTGCCATATCACCTAAACCAATTAAACATGGTGCAAGAGAGCCCAAACCACCCAAGCCCTTCAAGACATGGGTTTGGTCAGACACAGCTCAGTTGCATTAAAAGCTATAGAAACGGGTCTGTTTTGAGCAGGGCTGAAATAGAAGGGTTAATAGGCATGATCAAATACAGGATCAGAATGGATTCTTGGCGAGAAACTTCACAGTCATGTTTTGGGGAGCTGTGGGACTTATCTAAAGTGGTTGGAAAGAAGAAAAATATGTGACATTTAAACGACAGCTATCCCATACAAAATCATTTCAAGCTTTTTTGCTAGTTTTTAAAAAAAGCTGAATTTAGTACAGTTGCCTTTTTCTTACCTATAAAAGCAAACAGAATCGCCATTGACAAGGTTTGTTAATTCTATATTTGTTCTATTAAATCCTTGTCCCAGCTGATGTGGGGTCGGTCTCAGAAGAAGTAAATTCAAAACATGCTGCTGAAACAGGCTTAAAAAAAATGTTTTCCACAACAAACATTCAAAGTGACTGATACGTTTTGATAGGTTTTTTTTTCATACTTAAACATGTACAAGATAAGATAAGCAAAGACTGCTTTGTCTTTTAAAAGCGGTACCAGCATTGCCACAATTTAAAAGGTACTAACAAGAGCTTTAAAAAAACTTTTTTATAGCAACTTGTTGAGTTTACTGGATTGATTTTTGTGTATTGTCTTGCAACTCAAATCAGCCAAGAAAACAGGAGGTTTGAGTGAATGAATGGGCTGCACTGAACTGAACAGTAATACCCCCCACGAGAAGGGCTGCCCCTCATTGGGGTTTTGTTTGTGGAGAAAGCTTTGTCATTGCACTGCTGACTCCCCCACAGAAAATCACCTTCATATGGTGGGTTTTACAATGATGTAGCACAAAATAACAAGCGATTATAAAAACTGGATTAGGAACCTTATAAATCTTGGTTAGCTCTGCAATAAAAAAAAAGTTTAAAAAAAAAAAAAAAAAAAAAAAAACACATTCTGTACGCACAATTACAAGACACTGTATAGTCGCACAATCAGTCAAACGCATAGACGCACACAGGCTCTGGCTCCCGTACACAGGGGAGGTGGGGGAAAATGAGATCAGATTCAGAGAGAGATCACTGATTGAGGGCAGTGAATCGATGGCTGGCTGGAGGCTCCGTGAAACCCGTGAGTGATGGTGCTGCATTTAATCGCCTTTTGTGTTTGTCTCAATTATGCTACATAATGGCTTCTAACACCTGGGCTAACACTGTGCTCAGGAAACGCTGTGTGCACTAGAAAAAGGATCCAAAGTAAAGACAAGGGTGTTAATAGTTGGCTGATAGCATGCTGGCTACCTGCTGGTGATAGTGACAGATTGTCAGCCTCCATGTACAGATCTGGTCATACTCAACTGGCTGTATCAGGCACACATGCACAGACTTAATCTCAGGTGTGCATAGACTTTATAGATTTTTCACTTTTTTTCTGTCTGCCTCTCTACGTGATAGATGTGGGAGGACCTGCGGACCCCATCGCCCCGTCTATCATCATCCCCCCCAAGAACACAAGCGTAACAATGGGCAGGAACGAAGCTATAATGGAGTGTGTCGCAAATGCAAGGTAATATTTCCCACAGACACGCACGGATTCAGAGGATGTAGTTTTGTCATGAATGCACAAATTATCAAAACAGCCCCACCATCTCTCCCCTCGTCGCCTGGTATCTTTCATTTGAATGAATCCGGAAATCTTTTGTTTGAACATGATAGGAGAAGCATTTTGTTCGTCTTTTATTTTCACACCTCAGCTTCATTCTTCGCTTTGATTCAAGGCTTCACTCTGTTCTCCCTATCTTGCGCCATCCCAGTTTTGAATTCTGACTATTATCTCCAATTCAAAGACTTAATCAGACTGACAGATGTATCGCGTTGCTCCCCCAATGCTCTGTAACCTTGAAACAGAATATGAATCAGTATTAAAAACCAGACTCCTCACTATCTATTGCTTTCTTTTTCTCCTTTTCATCTTGTCTCCTTCAGACCCCTCGTCAAGATGAATATTACTTGGAGGAAAGACGGCGTTGTGGTCAATACAGGGATCCGAGATTTTGGCCGTAGGTTGGTGATCAGTTTGCCTGCAGTCAGTGATAGCGGCTACTACGAGTGCGAGGCTTCGCTCCGCAGCAGCAGCGTCCCCTCAGTCACTGCCGGGGCTTTTCTGCATGTTCTTGGTAAATAACCCACAGTTTGCATTTGAAACGCCACAGAGCAGCTGGGCCTAAATCATCCAAATATTGCATCAGCTTGCTAACTCCCATGTTGAGAGAACATTTTGTTGCCATTTTAGACTACAGTAATTGAAAAGATGTTATCTGTGCTCGTTTATCAGCGATGTGCCAAGTTCTAAAAAAAACAAACTCAGATGATTTGTTAGTTGTTTTTAAAGAATTTTATTGAGCACTTCTTTTTTCTTTTTTTTTTATCCTTCCTCTGCAAAATAGAGTATCCTCTGTTTGTCAAAGAGCCTCCGAGTCACATCAGCGCCGAGATGGAGAAGGTAGTGGATATCCCTTGTCAGGCGAGAGGTGAGTCGTGTTTGTTTTTCTTCCTACTATCGTATGTGTGAAAGAGCAGGGAAAGAAAAAAAAAAGAAGAAGAAAAAAAAGGGGTCACTGTGACAAGGGAAGAAATGAATCCTCTCCTTCCTCTGCAGGCACACCGCAGCCAGACATAGTGTGGTACAAAGATGCCGTGCCCATCAGCCCGGTGAAGATCCCCAGGTACAGGGTGTTGGTAGGAGGCAGTCTACAGATCAACGGCCTCCTGCCAGACGACACGGGGATGTTTCAGTGCTTTGCCCGCAATCTCGCCGGGGAGATCCAGACAAACACCTACCTCGCTGTTACTAGTACGTCCCCTTGGAAAAATGTCAAAACTATCTGCACGCCTGCTGCTTAATTCTGCTCATCTTTCCCTCTCTGTTTCCAGCCTTCTTTTTTTTATTCTTAAATCCGCTTCACTGTTCTCGTTCCCTAATCCTCTTTTCTGCCTCTCTCTGTCTTGCCTCCTACTCCCATCTATCTTTATATCTCTCCACATTGACAGATTTGTCACCTTGGCTGCTCGGGCAATTATCGGCTATTTTTGAATCAGAGAATGAGCAGAGAGACGCAGAGAGACGGGGGCGCCCTGTCAGATTCTCAGAGCTGTCCCTGAGAATGAGACCTGACAGCCCGCCCCTTTTGTCAAGTCTATTAAGTCTCTGAGCTGCCGTCTGCTTTATTAGGGAGAAAGCTGTTTATGTCCCTCATTATCACCTCTGTCTCACCTCATTTTGTTTGCATGTGTGTGTCTGTGTGTGTGTGTGTGTGTGTGTGTGTGTGTGCGCGTGACTGAACCTTCCCCTTCCAGGTATCGCTCCAAACATCACCGCTGGCCCTTCCGACAGCGCCGTGATTGACAGCATGTCAGTCATCTTGCATTGTGAGACCTCCGGAGCCCCAAGGCCAGCCATCACCTGGCAGAAAGGTGCGTGGGCAAACAGCATGGTGTTCATTATGCCACGTTGTCAAAGCTAGACGAGAGTTATGGATGGGATTCAGGATATGCACTTCCTCCAAACAAGAACGACGCCTTTGCTTTTGCTGCATTGCTTTTCCTGCTGTTTGTTTTTCAATGACTTTTCTCCAATAACCTTAATTCCCTTCTTCACCTTGTTCCCCTTCTTTTTTTCCCCCCGTCCTCTATTCCATACCATAAATCACACCCTACGCCCCTCCCTGCAGGTGAACGTGTCTTGGCCAGCGGCTCAGTCCAACTGCCTCGGTTTACCCTGTTGGAGTCGGGCAGCTTGCTAATAAGCCCCTCCCACCTGTCTGACGCAGGTACCTACACCTGCATGGCCAGTAACTCCAGGGGCATCGACGAGGCTTCAGCCGACCTGGTTGTCTGGGGTGAGAATTACAGAAACTCTCTCTGCACATCATTGATGATGTTTGTTCCGTCTGCAAAACCCCTAACTCGTCCAGTGGAAAATAAGCACAATTCCAAATACCCATGAGTCCAAGCTGTTGGAAAAAAAAATAAAAATGAAATGTCCTCCTTTTTTTTTTTAATCCCTGACTTGTTTACTTGGAAATGCTTGGATTTTGGAGGTCATTGTCGAGATATTTCGTCTATGGTCTAATGACTCACCCATGTGCTTATTTTTTTACCGCATAAATTCACATTATCAGTCCCTAGAAGCCTCGCAAAAATTCTCCAGCCGTCAGAACATTCAGTGTGATTCACCCTCTCTCAGAGAGACGTTGAGTGAAGGATGAGACGGAGTCCAGTAAAGTAAGCTCCGTTCAATCCGCTGTTCAAACACAGCCCCTGAATAACAACCTCTGTGTGTGTTCGCAGCACGAACTCGCATCACGAAACCCCCGCAGGACCAAAGTGTCATCAAAGGGACCAAGGCTGTCATGACCTGCGGCGTGACCCATGATCCCAGCGTCACTGTCAGGTAATTATGACATCAGCTACATTTTATTTTATTTTATTTTTTCGGGGTTTTTTTCACATTCAACTTCGATTAATGTCTGACTGCCTTTGCAACTATTTCTTGATGCAACCTCAGCTTAGAAAACAAGCTCGGCTATCTTGTCGTGCTTAATTAGTTTACGGAATCTGCGAGCGATCTTCTCGTGTTTATCCACCCTTAGACGACCTCCTATGGGAAGATTTTGAAACTCTTAGAGAGTCTGATTGAGGAATTAGCCCATCGCTTTCCCCTCACTCTTCAGACAGTCTTGAGCATGATAGAGTGCGTATACATGCATCTGTCTCAGAGGGAGCGAAATGATGTCTGTGGAGCCCAGTGATTAGAGTGCCTGTCACCTGTGGGCCCACGGCATTGATCAGATCGCGGGGTAAACAGATGAATATGTAAACAGAGTAATAACTTCAGACAGCGCCTTTAATTAAACGCAACACAGAGGAGATTAGCTGGAAAGCCCGAACAGTCGCAATTAATCACAGGCTCTCCTTGTGTGTGCGTGTGTATGGGGTTGGGTGCAGGAGGGAGTGGGGGGGGGGGGTTCCATATGTGCTGTCGGGTATGTGACAAGTAGAGGAATGCATGGAGGAAAGGTGGAGTACAGTACGTGTGACAGAGCGAGATGGTTTTCACATTCAAATCTCTTCACCATGAGACGTACGTGGCTTCTGATCGGCGTCGGCGCCTTTTCGTGTTTCGCTGTGTGACCTGACACAAAAACCCGACGCAAGCTGTCAAAACACTCGCAGAGGCGCGTGGCGTGTTTCCGCGTGCGTTTGTGTACGACTCTTTTCATGGACTCGTTGGCACCTCCAGGCATGTGTGGGAGAAAACCGGCTCAGTGATTGACGTGAACACCTCGCCCCGCCTGCGGCTGGATCCCGACGGGACCTTGCACATCTCCCAAACCTGGTCGGGTGACATCGGAACATACACCTGCAGGGTGACCTCAGTCGGTGGCAACGACTCCCGGAGCGCTCACCTCAGAGTCAGGTCGGTTTTTTGTTTGTTTTTTTTCCTTCATGTCTACCCTGTTTTATCTCCTGCTTCCCCCCCCCCCCCCCCCCCCCTCTTATTTACGTCTCATCGGGACATGATGGATGGGTGTTTTCTCCGCTGTGGTGCTTTATCGCTCCTCTCCTCTCTAATCCATCAAATGTTCTAATATTTACAATGCAAGGCCCTCGCTTTGGCTCTTTAATTCTGTTATTTGCTGCCTCTCTTGTCTGATTCTATTTCTCTTTATCACTTCCCCCCCCCTCCTTCGTACACACATACGTCAATATAGGCAGCTGCCACATGCTCCAGAAAACCCAATAGCAGTTCTGAGCACCTCAGAGAAGAGGGCCATCAACCTCACATGGGCCCAGGCGTTTGACGGTAACAGCCCCCTGATCCGCTACATCCTGGAGGTCTCAGAAAACAGTGAGTGGAGGCTATAATCAATGCTTGTTGCTGTTATTTCTTCCCTTTTTAAAGGCAATATTCTGCCTTCATACTCCCTGAAAGCACGCATTCGCCAGCCTTGTTATTGTAATATATTTCCATTGTGTCCTTAAAATTGGCTGCAAAGTCCTCTCTTACCTTCTGCGATCATTAAAACCCAATTGCCTTGCTTGGAAGTGATCAGGGGAGCAAAATTGTGTTGGTGCCCGTTGCTTCTTCGCTTCCTCTGCCGAAAGTCGGAGCACTCTCACCCACGGAGAGGAAATCGTTCAGCCATTTCTCACTGAAGCTCGGGCTAACTGAGAGGATGACAACTCATTAAGAGGAAAATGCAGATGCAGATGGGATCTGCTTTTTTTGGATAATTGAATTTCAATTTGATCTTTAGAGGGAGTGTGCTCAAAATAAATGACTTGTTTTTGTTTTGTTTTTTTATCGGTAGCCGCAATATTATTATAGAAAATGAACCAACAGTGTGCAGTAATAGTCGGGGATAACACAGATGAGGAATTCAAGTTTTGCCGAGGAGATATTTTCTCAGTAATGTAAATGCTCTTGCAAGGTCATTTACCGTTCACTTGCCATGGCTCACAGCTCCGTCTGTTTTCTCCACCTCAGATGCCCCTTGGACAGTGCTGCTGGCCAATATTGAACCAGAGTCCACCGGGGTTACTGTCGGTGGTCTGATCCCGGCACGCTCGTACCAGTTCCGGCTGTGCGCCATCAACGACGTGGGCAGAGGCCAGTTCAGCAAAGAGACTGACCGGTTGGTGCTGCATATTAGCAGTTCTTCTGCATCCTCCGCATATTAAATATGCTGCTGCTTGTCTGTGTAACTCCATGTTGACGCTGGCGGTGAGAACGGCTTTGCACTTTGAGGGCTTTCAAAGTTCTAGAACAACCCGTCTCTCCCCCCCCATCGTCTTGGTAGTTTAATAGAAAAAAACTCTGTGATTATTTCCCTGTAAGTCCACTTTTTGGTCTTCACTCTTCGGAAAGATGAAGCAGCTTTGGGACTGGCCTTTTTTTTTTTTTTTTTTTTAAGATAAAGCTGTGAATGAGCTGAAATTGTGCTTTGTGAAGACTTGATGGGTGTGCTGACCCAACTTCATTTCTCTCCCGTCTATTAACGGTCTTTGGCTGGTACTCCATGAGTGAAATACAGAGGCTTATAAGAGTCGAGGCTGCACACAGACTCCAATCTTAAGAAAATTCTCCCGACGAGCAGGACGAAGCTGCCACACTCATTCACACTCCGCCCACACACGCTCGCAAACGCACACGTTTTTTGAGCTCATCGCAGTACACCTACACATTCCGCTGGTTGACCTTGTCCACATGAACACAATCATAGCAGCTATTGAACCTGCGGGATGTAATGCCTTTCAAGCCTGGAAGTCGTCAACGCACCTTCTGCGCCACACGCTCATTCACAGGGCTGTATTTGGTGTGTGTTAATGTGGCCCCCAGACAAGAGCGCACCGCAGGAGATGGGGGGGGGGGGGGACCGAACGTCGAGAGAGAGTGCTGGGCTTTTCCGAAGGCATCTCTCGGGCACACCTCTTTGATCCTAAACACTCTGCTTCATCTCCTCCAGAGCAGTGCTCCGGTGCACTGGGAAGAAATCAAGATGTCATCTTAAATTGACTTAAGGGAGAAGTCTGCCTGGATCGCTCTTTCTTGTTCTTTTATATCTTTCCCTCACTCTCTGTCTTTGCTTTTTTTTCGCTGCTCCATTTTCAACCAAGGCCTCTTTGATCCTTGTCATGCCACAGCGAGATGTCCCTCTGCGGACGGCAGTATAGAGGAGATGCTTCGGACAAAGACACAGCCACCCTCATCCCAACTTTCCTTGATGGTGTTTCTTAAAAGAAATGCAGCTGTGTTATGATTGGATGCCTATGATGAAATGGGATAGAAATATGCAGAAACTCACAATAATTAATGCATGCTTTTGTCTCTTGTCTCTTACTTCACCTCTGTTTTCTGTCTTCCTTCCTCACTGCCGCAGACTAACTCTCCCCGAAGAGCCCCCCAGCGCCCCCCCTCAGACAGTCATCGCGAGTGGCCGCACCAATCAGTCCATCATGATCCAATGGCAGCCACCCCTGGAGAGCCATCAGAACGGGCCGCTCCAAGGCTACATCATCAGGTAAGAAGACCGTGACAACCTGCCTAATCTCTGCCCAGTTATAGGTGCCTGTCTCGGGCCAGAGCCATTCACAAGTGACAATAACTGGTATGTCAGCTCCTTTTCTTCCTCTCCATTTCACTTCATTCTCGCTCGCTGATGCAATAGAATAATTGGTGCCAATTAAATACCTTCCTCTCCATTCATCTGTTGTCGCCTCTCTTTTAGTTACCATTTTATAACCTCTCTGCATGGCTTCTCTTCTGTTAAAACTCTGCGCTCGTGTCCTCCTATTTTTTTTATTTCTTTTTCCCCCACAGAGAATTAGTCTAATATATTCATATTCATATCTGTCTCTCCCTTCCTTTGTATGTTGATTCCTCCCTCTGCTGCCAGGTACTGTCTTTCGGGGCTTCCTGTTGATTGTCAGATGAAAAACATCACCCACCCGGACCAGACCAGCCTGCTCCTGGAGGACCTCATCATTTGGACAAACTATGAAATAGAGGTGGCAGCTTATAACGGAGCAGGACGCGGCACCTACAGCCATAAAGTCACAGAATGGACTCTGCAGGGAGGTGAGGGCAACACACAGAGTGTGTGCACCATATACTGTGTGTCCCCAAGGGATCCTGCCAGCAAAACCAAGCAGCAATACTGAACCTTAAGAACGTCTACAATCTATTTCAGACTATTTTTTTCAAAAGGTGTGCATGATGCTGAGATTTAACAAGTTCCATTCATCACCTACAGCCTCATCGTCTCAGTCCCCCTCAGCTCATGTCAAGCCTGCAGCACAAAACGTGCGACTTTTAATCAAATCATCTCTTTTTTAACATCAAATTAAGAGATGTAAAGAGATGCCCGCCTTGAAAAGAGGACTCATACGAGTTGTCAGCAGCGAGCGTCGACTCCAGCAGAAAAAAAAGCTTTTACAGAAATGTAAAAGAAGACAAGGCCACCGAACTGCTCTCTGCCAAACACTGCTCCCTGTTTGTTTTTGTCTAGTTCAGTGTCGTTAATTTTTCGCAATAAGTGCTGCAGTACAGCAGAACAAATCGTGTGCAGGAATGAGCTGAATGCCTCCAACAGCCTGTTTTGATATAAACTCCTGTAGAGGCTTTTACTTTGGATCTGAGAGCACCACTTTATTCTTCAGAGTTTTGCTGCATCATGTGGTGGCATTAAAAGCTGATTTGTTATTACAATGATATGACAGAAGTCTCTCCTCAGAGCTTTGTCTTTCTTTTTTTTTCGACTGCAGCCTCTCAACGAAAACAAATATCTTGACCCTGTTTTGACCACCGAGAAAAGTACATCAAGCTCACGAAGCACATTTTTTAATCAATTGTGCACATATATTACGAGGTGATGATGTGCGTACGTACCTTTCACATTTCCTGCCATAGGAAGCTGCCTCGCTTGACTTCTCGTCTCATTGAGCATGCTGAGTAGAATAATTAGAACACACATTGTGAACTTTCCTCGGTGTCACACAGCTACGTTACTTCTGTCACGGCCGTTGATTCCAACACCTTATGTTCCTTGCATGCCTGTCTATTCATATTCCCCCGTCTATTCAAAGTCTATGGAGGGCGAGAGTCACGTTTTGATACTGTGAAAGCATACTCAACCAAATCTGAGATAACCATTTGCACCAAAACGCAAAGAGAGCACAGCTCCAGAATCTCTTCAGAGGAAAACGAAGAATGCTAAAGTGTGATTTTACAATATGACTGCAACTTAAAACAGCCCATTAAAATGCTATTTGTCATTAAGAATTAAAGCCAATGTAAGCTTTTGTTAATGCATGAGGACGTTGAAAAGTTAATCCATGTTTTTTTATCACAAGAATACTGAATGAAGCTCTCTTTCCTGGCTTTCCAAAAACGTCAATTCATAGATTACAGCGAGTGAGAATTGCTGCCTCTGCTGCAGCTGCTCGACTTTAACAAACACAAGAAAAAAGGATGTGGCTCCTGGTTAAGATATGCTGCGCTGGCTTCCAGTTTGATTTGAAATTCCTTTAACTTGTACATACAGCTTTGAAAGGCTTAACGCACTCACATATCTCTGAATCCCTGTCATGTTAAATCCACTCTATGAACAGAGACCCTCGGCGCCAGACTCCCTAAATATTCTCAAGAGCACTCACAGGAAAATTGGGGAGTGTTTCCATTTCCTATTCTGTTCCACTCCCTGCTCACATAGAGCCATTAGAGGGGGTGAATCAGCAGATATTTTTGATTTAATTATGTTTTGCAAGTGTTCATGATTCCTTATATCTGCCTGCGACACTTTAATTATATTTTACCTTTGTATTACTCAGATGTCCCACTGAAATTCAAAATTCCTTTTTCTGAAAGAGGCGTGTATAACATGAGGTGCAAAATACAACAAGGAGGGGGAAACAATAGCGTTGTGGTTAACGCAAGCACACCATGTACAGTTCTCTCTCTCTCTCTCACACACTCTCTCTCTCTCTCTCTCTCTCTCTCCCTCCCTCCCTCCTTGGTCCTATCTCTGCAAAAAGCCACAATATAAATAAGCCTTTACAAAACTAAAATAATACGACAAAGGCCACAACATGCCTCTAGCATTAGTAATGCCCTTTAAATGTATGAATGGGGTCACATGCACACTAACAAAATATTTAATTGTCCATTTATTTATATTGCTTTGGGGATGATTAGGTATCAAATAATTAATGGGGACAAAAAGGTGAGGAAAATATTGGGTACCACAGATAATTGTGGTTCAGTTGATTTGAATTGGCCGTCTCTTGACGGGATGGTCAGGGGTTCGATCCCCATCTCCTGCAGCCACATGTCCGAACTAGAAAGTTCCATTTAGCATTTACTGATACCTCATGGGGCCCCTTCCCTTGCGTTGCTTAAAAATACAGAAATGTGCTCAGATGTCACTGGTTTACTAAAATATTTGTTTAAATTGTGTGTGTTCAAAAATGTGTCTTCAGTTTCTGTTGCCTTCATTGGCCGGATGGTTGTTAAATACCTTAAATGCTTCAGGATAGTTGGCTGGATTCCTTCTGGCACAGGTTATTGTTAAAATCTTGGACCCTTCAGCATAGGTTTTGTGAAGCATGATCAGTCACTTTCATCAAAGACTCGAGCATGTAGCTACAGAAAAAAACAAATATACCACAGCTGTAAGCAAACTACAAGCTTGTTGTGTTTTGTAAGCCCACCCCCAAAAAAAGACTATTAAAAAAAAAAAAAACTTGCCAGCTGGAAGGTATGGCGTCACGGCCGTGGTTTCAAAAAATTTAAGATAATGATTTTATCATTCATGTCCCTGTCAGTGAAAAAAGACAGGAAACAAGTGTGCCATGTTGTTCAGCTCAGCTCTCATTAATTGCATGTTTCCGTCACTCACTCCATTAAATGCAAAAGAGCAGATCATGTTCCGAATTCAAATCCATTCAAAGAGAATGCAGGATAGCATAAAAATGAGAGGACCAACACTGACCAATCAGCTTCATTAAAGAGGGACTGCTCCACTGTTTTTCCTCTGTTACATCAGTATCGCACGCTCACTTCAAACAAACCGCTGCAGGGTTCACCTGGAAGCTGCCTGAGGCAACCGCTCTCACACCCGGTTTGATTGGCATGTTCTTACCTCCCCAAATGAGCCCCCCCAAAAAAAATCAAATAAATAACTACAGCCTGATTCTCACGCTCTGGTCTGGAATTGCCTGTTGTACATTTTCAAGTTATTCCCTTCCCTATCTCATCACTATTCTTTTCTTTCCTCCCTCCCTCTGCTTGTCTGCCCATCTCCCCTCCCCCTCTTTACTTTTTATCTCTGCCCCCCCCCCTTCCCTTGTCTCCGTTTCTTCTTCGTCTGGATCAGTGCCCACTGTGCCACCAGGAAATGTACAAGTCGAGGCTGTCAACTCCACCACAGTGCGATTTACCTGGAGTGCCCCAAGTCCTCAGTTTATCAATGGAATCAACCAGGGATACAAGGTGAGCAGCCCCTTTCTGTCCACCGGTGCACTCTAGTGGCTGGAGGCAGATTAGCACTCTGTTGGCCGAGTCTCATTATGTTGTCAGATTGATGGCTCCAAAAGCTGAACTTTCGCAATAAATCATGAACCGAACAGATGTTCACAGCTTTATGACAAGTTCACTTCATTAAACCTTAAGTATAGCTTGGCACCTTTTGGCGTTCTTGGCTTGTTTTCTGGAACTAAAATGAACAAATGGATGCACTTTCATTGCATCTTTTTCAGCTTTTGGCGTGGGAACCTGGAAGAGCAAACGAGGTCACCGTGGTAACAGTGCGTCCCAACTTTCAGGACAATGTCCATGTCGGCTACGTCTCTGGCCTGAAAAGGTTCACAGAATACTACACTTCAGTACTGTGCTTCACCACCCCTGGAGACGGCCCACGCAGCTCGCCTCTGCGCACACGCACCCATGAGGATAGTAAGTGTTCCCATTCAGGATATTATAAAGTTTCTGCAGATAATGGCATGTCAGGATTGTTGGTTTACTGCTTGATTTTTATTCTTTCTTACAGCCCCTGGTGCTGTGGGACACCTCAGCTTCACTGACATCTTGGACACCTCACTAAAAGTCAGCTGGAAGGAGCCGCAAGAGAAAAACGGCGTGCTCACAGGTGACCATTAAAAAATAACTATGTAATATTAACAAGTCCGATCTGCTTCTACCAATATGTGTTGACTAAACGAGAGTTCACTATGTGACACGTCTTCCAGGCTATCGGATCTCCTGGGAGGAGTTCAACAGGACCAATACCCGAGTGACCCATTATTTACCCAACTTAACGCAGGAGTACAAGGTGACAGGGCTCACTGCATTGACCACTTACACCATCCAGGTAGCAGCCATGACCGCAAAGGGCCAGGGCCTGCTCTCCGCCTCAACCATTTCCTCTGGTGTACCACCAGGTCAGTGTTAAAATGAGGAGATTAGCCGTTTGACTTTTAGTAGAACATTTATAAGTACTTCAAGTATCCACTCTAGGGCTACAGTCTGCCTCCACTGATTTCTACTCCTCTATTTCTGAAAGCACTGATAATTGGATGTTTTTTTCTTTCATAAGTGTCTCCTCTCATTCCTCCACCGCAGAGCTGCCTGGTCCTCCGACTAATTTAGCTATCTCCAACATCGGCCCTCGCTCAGTCACGCTACAGTTCAAACCAGGTTATGATGGCAAAACATCTATTTCCCGCTGGCTGGTTGAAGCACAGGTAAGACTCTCCCTTTTCACACGATTTTAAAAGTGTGCTGTGTTTTCTGTCAAGCTCTTAAATGGCGCCGTAATTGTTTGAACCTTTTATAATCACTGTTAATGTTTGTCACTTGCTCTGCTGCTTGTCATCTATTTTCCCTGCGCATTTCAGATTGGTATAATCGGAGAGAATGAAGAGTGGCTGATGGTTCACCAGATGGCTAATGAACCGGATGCCAGATCACTGGAGGTGTTGGACTTGAACCCGTATACTTTCTACAGGTAAGCACACACGCGCGCGCACACACACACACACACACACACACACACACACCGGTGAAATAAGGACAAAACAAAAAGTGAAAAATCCTCTCTCCTATAAAGTTATTACTGGTTATCTTTGATCTTAAAGAATCAATTAAACTGTTATCTAGGATGTGTTGCTTTCTTACATTTATCTTCTCCGTTCTCTTCTCATAAGATGAATCATATTCTCTGGCACTATAATGACCTAGTTTTCATTTGCACAGCATTAAAGTTTCATCTAATCTAATCTAAAGTAATCTAATCCTTTCCCGTATCATCATGATTAAACGCCCACCTCTAGACTCATTTATCCAGCATCAGCTGTTCTTCTTCGCTGCAGGTTTCGGATGCGTCAGGTAAACATTGTGGGCACCAGTCCTCCGAGCCAGCCCTCCAGAAAGATCGAGACCCTGCAAGCCCCTCCAGACATCTCCCCGGCTAATGTCACGCTGCGCACAGCCAGTGAGACCAGCCTGTGGCTGCGCTGGGTGGTGAGTTGTCATGAAGCATTGCACACTTGGCCTGAATCAGGGATACACAGTTATGAAGGTGAAACAGAGATTCATCCCTGTTGGTTAAGGACTGCATGCATAGCACTCTTTGAAATTGCTTCTTTCTTTTTTTTTTTCTTTTTTTTTGTCCTTCTTCTTTATGGAAAATCAAATAGCAAGTCAGCTGGCAAAACACCCTTGAGATAATAATTGAAAATAAAATTCTAAAGATAAAATGTGTTTAACAACATTTAATTTTCCCAATCAATAATGATTCAGTTTTTCACACAATAAAAATTTGAAAAGAAATCGTGACTTCAGCTCAAATGACTCCCTATCGGGAACACTCAAATTATCATGTCAGTGAAATGCGGGCTAGTTCTGTAAATCTGTCCTCCTCATGCTGTTATGTGATGAATACAAGCGATGGCACTGATAATGTTTAGAAAGCTGCGTGTGCTCAATCCTTGATTAGTGCTTTTCTCTGCATCAGCGTTTGGCCAGTGTACTCTTTGCTGCAGCTGTCCATTATCACCGCTTTGCCAGGAAGTGAGAGAGACAGAGGCAGGGTCCTCCTGCAGCTCCTGCGGGATTAAAACAAGTGCATGTTGCCTGGACTTAGATGCAGAGGAGTGTCAGCTCTGTGGGATACTGCCCTACGAATGACTCACATCGCTCAATAATTACAGCTCGTTTAAACATCTCTGCGCTATGTGAGTAAAATGTTGTCGTCCGCTTAATGGATGTCTTTCATCAAGGCCATGTTCAAGTTTAGGTCACAGAATGAAATGAATACTGATTCATTCTCAAGAGTTTAAAAATCAAGGGCGACCATCAATGACAAGATTATTCCTTATTCCTCGATTATTTCTAAACAGCTTGCTTTGTTTGTGTCACCAATGCAACAGGTTATGTAAAACATGTTCCTGCCGAAGAGTCACTATGAGTTGCTCATTAGACATTTTAAAGTCTAAAGGATTAATACAAGAAGGAAGGAAAATATTTTTCCTTGAAGACATCATACAAATGTAAAGAATTGAACACCTTTGTCCAAACGGGGGGCGCCAAAAGCAACACAACCCAAACGTTGGCAACAAGAGCTTTAATTTCAGGCTGCAGGCCTGACAAACATTCAAACACAGCAGTGGCTCAAAATGTGCAAAGTTTGCAATGAATGGGAAAGATAAAGATGGTGACATTATGAAAGTGAATGCTTGAATGCGGCTAGTCTAGCTTTAACTTTGGAGCAGAGACATTTCCACTTTTATAAACACGTCCTTCATATTTAATGGTTTGATCAACCGATTTTATCCACTCCTAAACTCACCTGTGTGTGCTGGGGGAAACACGTCCAACCCTCCTCACCCGCAAACGTCACGCGTCAACCAAAACAACACAAAACATCAGGCAGAGGACAGGCTCTCTGTGACACCGTCACCGCCACTCATGTATGATGATTGAGCAGCATTACTTCTGTATAAGTTTATATTTTTGGGATAAAGCTACTGACTCTGCATTTAAGGATTATGTTAATAGTGCTTCAACAGATTAAGGGGATGTGCTATTATTTATGACAAGGGTTACCTTATTTTGTTAAATCTACTCAATACAGAGCTGAGGTGTTGAAAGGGTTTAGCTTCTACTCCCATATTGCTCCTCATCGTCCCTGTCAGTGCCTCTTACCCGCTGTTAAAATCCCTGTGAAGTACAGCCTCTCCTGGCTTGTGGCTTCATTGTGCGCTCAGAAATGTCGTCATTTTTTTTTATATATTGATTTTGCTCGAACTGGGTGAGTAAATAACAAAACAAAACCTCCCAGCCTCTTCCAGAGTGGGAGTACAACGGGAATCCAGATCTGGTTGGCTACCGGGTGCAGTACTCCAAAGCTGGGACTAAAGGGGGAGTTCTTTCCCATGTCATCATGGATCGGTTGGAAAGGGAGTTCACCATTGAGGACCTGGAGGAGTGGACCGAGTATGAGGTCAGAGTTCAGGCCATCAACGGTATCGGATCCGGGCCCTGGAGTCAACCGGTGCACGGCAGGACGAGGGAGTCAGGTGAGGATAGAAAATATCTGCGAACATATGCCCTCATTCATCAGGCGGTGTGCTGAGCTCTCTCCTTCAATTTTTTTTTTTTTTGCAGTTCCCTCCAGCGGTCCCGCCAACGTATCCGCCTTCGCCACCACCTCCAGCAGCATTCAGGTCCGGTGGGGGGAAGTCCCAGAGACGGACCGAAACGGACTAATCCTGGGATACAAGGTCAGGGGTCATCATCCGCATTATAAAATCTGAGCATGGGGGTATCAAGGTTTCTGTGGTATCCAGACTGGTATCCATATTGTCTGATTTTTACTGGTATCTTCAGCTCGATGACGTGACGTTGAAAGTTCTTAAAAGGGGATGGAAACATCCACTGACCTCAGAAGTCTGTAACCGGTGTCTTTCAGGTGGTGTATAAGGAGAAAGACTCAGATAAGGCCCCCAACTTCTGGGAGGTTGAGGGAAACACCAGCCACAGCGTCCAACTCAACGGTCTGGGCAAGTACGTGCTGTTCGAGATCCAGGTCCTCTCCTTCACGCGGATAGGAGATGGAAGGAGAAGCACACCTCCCATTTTAGAGAGGACCCTGGATGATGGTAAACAAATTGGTCTTAACCTACCTGCTCAATCTTGTTTTTATCTTTTTAGATTGAGTTTCTCTCGAAACCAAATTGAAAAAGTTATTTCCCTGAGCTGAGATCATTTCAGATCATTTGTTGCGAATCAATTTGTATCGAGAATTTTCTTGTTAAAAGTGTTTTTTCAGCAAATGATTGCAATGTTCCGCCTTATTACTCCTCATCGGAAAAAAAAAAAAAATCTCACCCAGTGTTTTTCTTCTTCTCTGTTTGCTGTTAATAATTGAAAAGTGTCCCCCACATTTCAAGATGGATATTTTCCTCCGTCCTTTTTTAATTCTGGGTTACTATTCCTTGTTTTTTTCATTGTGGTCCTTTTTATGTGCGACAGTACCGGGCCCACCAGTCGGCATCCTCTTCCCAGAGGTCAGGACCACCTCAGTCAGACTCATCTGGCAGCCTCCTGCACAGCCTAACGGCATCATTTTGGGTGAATACACACACTTTCATCCACAACCTCAGATATTATCATCAGGCAAAGCGTAATGCTTTAGTGCCGGTCTGGAAAGAAAAAAAAGAACGGATTGTCCTTCAAATTCCTCCATAATATTCGTTTGATCTTGTAGAGCACATGAATTGCTATCATGGCTCATGCTGTTTTTACTTTGTATTGATATGTTTGACTTTTTCAGCCTATCAGATCACATTCAGGAAGAATTCTTCAAACAGCAACGCCGCCACCGTTGACGTGCTGAGCCCCAGCGCGCGTCAGTACACAGCGACTGGACTGACGCCAGAAATGGTTTATGTTTTCCGCCTCACTGCTCAAACACGGAAGGGTTGGGGGGAGGCTGCGGAGGCTTTGGTGGTCACAACAGAAAAAAGAGGTAACCATTTTTTTTAAAAATGCAGCTAAAATATTTTATTGAAGGGGTGCCGGGTTGGTATTCATGAGTGCGGCACGGGTTCAAATCCAACCTGTTGCTCCTTTACCGCATCATTCCTCACTCTCTATGTCCCGTATTTGCGACTCCAACCGTCTGGCCTATCTCTAACATAAAGGCATAAAAACCCCCTAAAACAAATCTTAAAAGACAAGCAAATGCTCTATTTGTCTTCCAAATATTAAAGCTTCAGTAAGGGAGGTTTGCAATGTGTCAGATTTTGTGACCAATGTGAACAAAGGTGGGAGGTTTATCTCTTTGCTGGTATTGTCCTGTACATTTTTTAGTCGCGTGCTCACGGTGCATCTTTGTTGTGTCAAAATTAAAAAAGGCTGTTTAAATACCTGTGTGACAACTCCACCGCGGCATGGGTAACATGCAGGCATGTAATGATATGTAAATATTCAAGTTTCTCTCTCATGGTCATTTAAGCTTGTGTTGGTTATTTCGAAGCATCATTATCAATTTCAGTGTTTTCCATTGCCAGCTAAAATCTACTGACAGGAGCTTTAAGTCAGACTGATCGCACTTGTATTCTTATTCCTCTGTGTTTTGCCTTCAGCCCGACCCCAACCCACGAGCCGTCCCGTAGTGCCTCAAGAAGAAGTCCAGGCTCGCAGAGTGCTGTTGTCATGGGAACCAGGCAGTGATGGCCTCTCCCCGGTTCGTTACTATACAGTCCAGTACAGAGAGCTGCCAGACAGCAACTGGACCGTCCACTCCGCTTCAGTCAGCCATGAGACACACTCGTACATCGTGGACAGGTAAATGTGAAGGTCCTCTTTTATGTCCTTTTAGTTTCAGGAGCTTTTATTATTATTCACGCAGTCTGAACATGCTGATATGTGCAAGAAACACTTCTTATTTTCCCCACTTTTTCTAGGTTAAAGCCTTTCACTTCTTATCAGTTCCGTATAAAAGCCACCAACGACATTGGAGACAGTGAATACAGCCAAGAGAGCGAGGCCATAACTACACTGCAGGATGGTAAGAACTTAAAATGAGTTCAATCAACTGATTTCTTTATTGAGCTCATTTTAAGAACATTTTGTTAAATGTGTTAGCATGCCTTTATGTCCATGTTTTGACTTTGGGTTTTAGCAGTGAATAGTTTGCATCAACAGTGCGCGTTTATTCTCCCACCAGGCTGTTTGAATTATATATCACTCTCCTCGGGTGTTCTGCTGTGCTCACGCTTTCCTTATCTTTTCCAGCCCCGGACAAAGCCCCCACGATTCTCTCTGTCACGCCTCACACCACCACATCTGTACTGGTTCGCTGGCAGGTACGCCGATAGAGAATGTGTCACCGCTTTCACAGGCGGGCTGAACATTTCATTTGTGTTCTTTATCTTCTTATTCGACACCTTTTCTCTCCGTAGCCGCCCGCTGAGGATCACATCAATGGAGTCCTGTTGGGGTTCAGGGTTCGGTTCCGGGAGTTACACTACGACAGGTTACGCAGCTTCACAGTGCGCACAGTTAACAGCCCCTCTAACAACTGGGCTGATCTCACAGGTGGGTTGACTCTTTCATCGTGTTCTTGCATGATTTTTGCAGAAAGTGCGGCTGTTTTAATTCAAGCATATACATATAATAGGACAGAATGTCTTTATTGTTATTATACAACTGTACAACAAAATGATTGGGCTTCACCTTAAAGTGCACATAGCTAATAAAAACAACAGAAGAATATAAAAAAGTAACTCCAAAAGTAACTCTATTCGAGGTGATGATGTGCTATGTATGCTAGGATTAATTTACGGGTCGGCATAATAAATGATAAATATTTCAGACATATAAAGTAATTCTTTCCCTTTACCTTTTGATATTGTGAATTTTGCTATTTTATCCATGCTTTCTTTATTATGGCTACCCCTATAGTCTTCTGTGAGGATGTTATTAGAATATGGTCTGTAATAGTCTGTACCTGCAGCATTGTCAATAAGTGTTAACTGTCATTTTGTAAAAAAATGTCAATACATGAAGATGATATTCCTTTAGGAACAACTATTTCTAACCTTACCTTTTTTTCCCCCTAACATTGTCTATCCAAACTCCAGCTCCGTACAGCATCAGGAACTTGAGTGAATCCTCTCTCACCCAGTATGAACTGGATAGTAAGTCTTAAACTTCCCCTCTGTTCCATTAACTCTCCCTCTGTATGCACATAATCAGTTTTATTATACAAAATGTGCCGTTTGTATGATAGTTGACAGCAAGTTCATGCTGTGCCGTCCTCCCACTCAGCCGCATCCGCTGAGGGGCCGCCACCAGCTCTTCTGATGTGTGTGTGACTTTAATCTCTCCAAGCTGCCCTGTCATTACTCCGCTGTGTTTTTTTGCATGTCTTTTTAATCACTGACAAATCTTCCGCGCGTCCCCAAAACAACCCCCATCTTTTCATCAGTTTGTGTTATAAATCCACACGTTCCTCTTTCTGTGCAGGTTTTTTTTTTTTTTTGTGATGTCGTCGTGCCACAGGCATCACTACGGCTGTGTGGTCTCTCTGGAGTAACTTCTTTCGGCTCTTTTATCCTAACTGTTCTATTACAATGCTGCTGTGGGTTCTCTCCTTGCAGATTTGAGTAAACACAAACGCTATGAGATCCGTCTCAGTGTGTACAACGCTGTGGGAGAGGGTCCCAGCAGTGCACCACAGGAAGTGTTTGTCGGAGAAGCGGGTACGTTTCTTCTCAGACTGTGCAGTGCGGGAATTAGTCAACTAATATGCATTTTTCCTCAATCTGACATGAGTCACATTACATATAAAAAGTTAAATATTTTCTTTTACACTCTACCCCATCTAGTCCCAACATCCCCTCCCCAGAATGTGATGATCCAGTCCTCCACAGCCACACAGCTGGATGTCATGTGGGATCCTCCTCCTCTGGATGCTCAGAATGGGGACATACAGGGATACAAGGTATCAATAATGTGTTCTGATCCTGTGTAGCTACAAATTAGCTGAATTTTACATCATGCCTTTCTTATTTTCGTTGGAGTTAATTATACATTCTGCACCCTGAAATCTGTTTAATCTGTTTCTAGATCTATTTCTGGGAGTTTCAGCTCCAGAATGAGACGGAGCGCCTGCGTACTCTGTTCCTGCCAGAGCTGGGTGTGAAGCTCAAAAACCTGACAGGCTACACCACCTACATGATCAGTGTGGCAGCCTTCAATGCTGCAGGGGATGGACCCCGCTCCCTGCCCACCAGAGGGCGCACTCAGCAAGCTGGTAAATTCCTCTCAATCCAGATTAAAGTGACGTCCAAAAGACCTGCGGCATTTATCTTGCAGCTTGGACCTTCTGCTGACACAGTGCAGCATTTCATAGTCTTGGTTTCTGGAGCTCTTTTGTTGTCCGACCTCCGTTTGTCTCCCTCTGTCGTCTGCACAAGGACATTCATTCCTATTACTTAACCATACGTTTTTTTTGGTCAGTGCTTCTGCAAAGTAGAATCTCAAGGTGATCTATCCATATATATACATATATATATATATATATATATATATACATACGGCGAACATAAAAAGAATAAGATAGATAAAAAGATAGAATAGAAGTGTCGTAGAGTAGAAAGTCTTGATTTGGACAAAAGCTCGAAGTGGAGCACTGCAGCTTTAAGACTAATAAAATCAGAGCTGCTCCTCCTTTAAAATTTATGGAACATTTTCTCTTAAGAGTTTAGTTTCATCCTGGGAGATATGGCAGAAGAGTTCAGAGTCTTCTTGGCAACTCCTCGACGAGAAGTCACGGGGGTGAATGCCTAATGACAGCCGCGGAGAAATGAATCCAGAGTGCGTGGGGACACGTAGTTTTTTTTTTGTTTTTTTCTTTGGGTCGCCGCTGTACAAAGACGTCTGTGTTTACCAGCAAGCGAGAGTCCCTCCTCTGCGGTTTCAACACAAAAATGGTTTACTGTAGAAATATCCCCCCCACACCCTGAAGGCTGTGACATTGGTGAGGGGTACAAAGTGCTGAGAATTTAAAAAAAACACAGGCAGGAATTTTGGCTCTCTACTCTACAGGGCACCAGGAAGTGAGCCAACACAAGCTTTTGGGAGTTTAATGCGGAATTGGGGTGAACAGTCTGACACTTAGCTATATCTGGGCTGGGTCAGCAGGCAGAATAATCGTCGCTCTTGTTCTCTTCCTTCAAGGTCAGAGAATGATTTTGCACAGCTTCTTTCCAATGACTCTATTGCTCAAACAGCGGAAACAGCACAGCACCTGTTCTACATGCACAAAAGCTTTCCCCGCTCAAGCTCAGATAATACACAGCAAAACCTCTTTCTTTTTTAATCTCTGAGCATTTCTGTTTCATGCCATCTAGCATTTTTCATGCCATCTAGCATTTCTTCTTTCCTTGTTCTTTTTTTTCTTTTATGAATGCATCTGATTGTTTGCTGTAGACAAGGAGGCCTGCCTTTGGGTTTTGCTTTCTTAAACTCGTCCAATGCTATTTTTACAACCAGTGAAATTAAGTTCAAATGTCCTGAGAGCAAATAGAAGGCACTTTATTAGTCGCGGATGACTCCAGAGGGCCTTGAAGAGTGTATAGCATAGATTTTGCTAAACTTTAAATTGCTCGCTAAAAAGTATTATAAATGCATCTATTATTCTTCTAAAGTGTTTGTGTTCACTTATTCACAAATGTGCATGTGACTATGTACTGCACATCTATGCTATTGCACTGCAGTTAAGTAGCTGGCAGTTAAGTGCACGAATGAATGAATAATAATACTTTGTGTTGCACTTTTCAAAACCGAGGATAAAGTGCTTCACAATAGACAAGTACAGAAAAAAAGGAAAATCTTTTTTTTTCTTTTTTTTGTGAATTAATGTCTTTAGTACAGAAAAAGCCTGTGGGCTCTGACAACAAAAGCCATGTCCATCTTTAATATTCTTCCAGCTTTTTATCCAGCTCTCAAACCGATACGTCGCATAATGAATTGATCCTGCTTTCATCTCAGCCGTGTCTTCACCTCTTGTTTTCCTCTCCTTACATTCAGCGCCCAGCGCTCCCAGCTTCATCCATTTCAGCGAGTTGACCACCACTTCGGTCAACGTGTCCTGGGGAGAGCCGAAGCAGGCCAACGGTATCATCGACGGTTACCGCCTGGTTTATGAGCCCTGCACGCCAGTCGATGGTGAGAAACTTTGCTTGAAGCCTATAAACTCTGCCATGTCTCGACATTCCTCAGCTGGCTTCCTCTGACACTGATTTACAACCTCTTGCTTAGATACCATATTCACTTTTTTCTAACGCACGCTGCTTAAGCTCATGCTCTAATCTGTTACAGATGAGTGAAGGCCCTGCAGTTACATATATGGCAAAGCTGATAATAAAAAAATAAAAAAAAAGTGCTGGAATGCTCTGGTGAGACTTTGCACAGTTTCCTGTCTCTCACTCAGAGAAACATGGCTATTAGCTGGCTAAGTGTGGTTCCCTGGACCAGATTGTCAAGTAATTGGGAGCAGAGGTGGAATGCTGATCCGAGGCTGCTATGGTCCCAGTGCTTTCCACTAATGGACCCAGAGCAAAGCCGAGCAGAGCAGTAAAGACGGGCAGTATCAGTCGGTCTATTATAAAAAGGTCTCGGTGTCTCCTCCTATCTGGAAATCTAGATTGCTGCTGGAATAATAGAGCTTTTTGTGTCATATGCAAAGATGTCTCGTCTGTGATAGTCTGTGGATGTGTCTGTATAATCCTCAAAGTCTTCGTTGAAGTGAATGTGACCGTGTTGCACTGTGTCCATCCTTTGCACAAAGCTTGGCTTTTTGGACGCTTGTAGCAAGCAGCATCTAGAGTCTTAGTGTTTTCTGTACAGACTCCTCTCCTCGCACTCCAGGTGTCAGTAAGATAGTGACAGTAGATGTGAAGGGAAGTGCCCCCCTGTGGATGAAGATCAAAGATCTGGCCGATGGCGTCACCTATAGTTTCCGAATCCGGGCCAAAACGCTCACGTATGGCCCAGAGGTGGAGGCGAACATCACTACTGGGCCTGGAGAAGGTGAGGCGGCTGTTTTTCTTTGAAAATATTTCATTATTTACAGCCCTCTTCCCATCTGTATTTTCTCTCATCGTTCACCCTTTGTTGTCTTCTTAAGGAGCCCCTGGCCCTCCTGGGGAACCCTTCATTTCTCGGTATGGCTCTGCGCTCACGTTGCATTGGACGAGTGGCGATCAAGGCCGTGCGCCCATCACAAGATACGTCATAGAGGCCAGACCCTCCGGTGAGTCACATGCTGGAGTTCAGCATTCAAAAGGTTTCCATAATTTGTGTTCCCTTCATAAAAGCTCAATCTTTGTTTTCTTCAAAAAAAAAAAAAAAATCCATTTTATAATTTTAGATGAAGGATTATGGGACATCCTCATCAAAGACATTCCCAAAGAAGTAACATCCTACACGCTCAATCTGGAAATGCTACGAGAAGGCGTCACCTATGACTTTCGAGTCATTGCAGTCAACGACTATGGCTATGGGTCACCCAGTGCCCCCTCCCCTTCTATATCAGGTACTTATACCAAACTAAGCAAGTTAGCACAAGAAAAATAAAAATGTCTGATTTCTATTCCTTAACTTTATTAACTTTTCTATGCCCTTTGTTCAGCCCAGAAGGTGTCTCCATTCTATGAGGAGTGGTGGTTCCTGGTTGTGATCGCTCTGGTGGGCCTCATCTTCATTCTCCTCCTCGTTTTCATCCTCATCATCCGAGGCCAGAGCAAGAAATACACCAAAAAGGCAGATTCAGGTAGGAAAACACTTGACTGTAGAATCTGCTAACGGCTCAGTTCCTTTTCTCCATTTCTGCAAATTAAGCTCTCTACTGGAATCTGTCAACCATGTGGACAGGCCTGCCGAGTTGCATTTCTAAGGATTTCACGTCCAAAGTGTGCATGAGATAGATGGGCCCTTGAAGGCTCAAACAATTAAACAAATTACCAGGATTTCCTGGACATTGTTTGGGTGACAGGGGGAAAGATGAGAGTAAAGGTTACCGGTGAAGCGGCTGCACAAGGCAGGTGAATAAACATTATTGTTCACGTTGAACTGTAGTGAGAATCAATAGCGGGATAAATGGCTTGGCACTGGTTTAATGCTCAGGTCATTAGTCAGATAGAGAGTAATTATGTTACTACAGCACTGTATCAAGAAGCCAATTTTCATGATTGTAAAGTATCCCAGGTGACATTGCTGCTCCAGGAGGCTCTTTATCACGGTTTCTTTCTTCAACATCAATATTAGTGGACTCATTGTTGATACTTCACATTAAAGTTGGCAGGTAATCACACAGAGGGCATCGGAGGCTAAGTTTTTTGGTCATGGTCTGATCTGCAAGCTGCGTGGGAGGAGCTTTTTGAAAAGATTGACAGAGTTGTGTTCCTAAAGTCTCGTACTGGTGTCTCTTTAGCTTAGTCAGCGTTTTAGATTGGTGCCAGGGTTAGCAGGGTCAGTAAACATGGCTTGGTTGGGACCAGAGAGGACAAGGGCAGGGTCTGTGTGGGTACACAAAGAGGGCCTCTCTAGCCCTCCTAACCCCTCCCTGGTTTTGTCAGCCATGAAGTTGATCCTAGCTGTTTGTTTTACTGGTAAAGGTCAGGACTGGACCGACTTAACATAACCCCAGTTCCCCAAAAGTTAGGATGCTGAACTGTAAATATAATCAAACTGTGATGTTTGAAACACTGTGAAACTCCTTATTTAATTGGAAATGGGACAAAGGAAACATGTCAAATGTTGAAAGAGAGAATGGAAAAGAAAGAAAAAGTGATGCAACATGGTGTTAAACAAGACCCTCTCCCTACTCTTTTTAAAACATGTTACAGACATTACATTTGAAATAGGCCCATCATTTCCCAGAAAGTATTGTTTTGTGACAAACATGAGATTCCAGGGTCACAAAAAGCATCACATTCCATTATTGTTGACATTTTTACACACAACAAAGTTACCAACGCTGTACAGGAAGCAAAGCAATTGATTAAAGAAGGATTAAAGAAGCAAGTGCGTCAGTTAGTAGCGCAGCGATTGGTGATGCTTTTCAGATGTGGATCTAAGAAAAAGGTAATGATTAAAATCAAACAGAACATCAAAGCAGTGGATGTTAGAATCCAAAGCAGCACGGTGTGTTTCGAGTACTCATTTAGCACACCTGCCTGATCTTCTCAGCAGGAGCATTCCAACATGTGAATATGATCTGAACTGTTAGATTCTTATTATATTCACATATCCTGATTATACAGCTCTGATGTCTTTGTTAAGTAACTGTGACGACCCCAGGCTACACCAACATGCTGTGAATAAAGTGGTCGAGTGCAGATCGAAGAAAACAGATGGAATTGTGTTTGGTTTACCATCTGACGCTCACAAAGCCCCTATTGTTATTCATAACGGTAATAAAAGTGTGCTCGTGTCATCTTGTAAATATTTGGCTGTAATGATAGACTATTTGTTATCCTGGAAAGACAGCAGTTAATATAAATGCAAGATGGCAAAACAAAGAATGAATTTCCTCCGCAGCTTGAAATCTGATGTGGGCGGGCAGACGCGTTCTTGTTTTGTATTTTGCTTCTGAGACTCTCAGTGTTCTGCAGTACTAAAACAACATAATGGTAGGGACTGACTCTGCAAGTCGGATCTCCTCTGGCGTGACATGTGTCACTCTACTACTACACTGGGCCAGCCACTTCAGATATCAGCCCACTATAAAAGCATGTTAAGGCTGGATTACAGCATTGTCTCTGACCCTCACCACATCCTGAACGGTGAATTTCCAATAACTTTAAGATATTTCTAAGAGATATTTCCTGTAACTTTTAGACAGCCTTTTTTTGGACATGTAATTGTCCCAACATTATGCTCTTTAACATCCTATTTCTTAGCAATAGGACAGACATTTAATGACTTCACTGATTTGATAACAGTTATCTCAAAAGTTGGCGCCATGTATGGAGGCTATAGTCCTCGCGTGGGGCGGCCTGGGTTCGATTTCAGCCTGAGGCCCTTTCCCTCATGTCATTCCCCTCTCCCTCCCGATTTCCATCTCTATCCACTTTCTCTCTCTCAAATAATAAAGGCATTAGAAGAGCTAAAAAAAAGTTGGCATAACTCCGCCTCAGTTGCCGGTAACTTGACCTAGAGTACTGTTGGGGGATTTTAATCCAGACGATCGTTGTGTCTCTTTGATCCCACTTGGCACTGTAGTTGTGAGTGACGGCTGGCCTTAGTCATGAGGGGTATACTTCTATACAGATAAGCAGACTTGTCTGTCTGTTATTGCGAACGTATGTTGGCATTTAAAAGTCTAGACCCGGAAGAAAACATGATCCCACTTTCTTCTTGAAAGTCTCTGTGCTCTATTTAGACCTTTAGTGATGATCCCTGGATTAAGGAAGAGGAACATTCTGAGTCTGTTTTTTTTGTGTGTGTTTTGTATATTCAATTTCCTGCAGATGTAAGATCTATTAATACAGTTTTGTTCAAATTGAAGAATTTTGCTCATGAAAAGAAGCAGCTGTTGGATCAAAGGCTAAGCCCTGTCACTTAGTTGGTCTGCATTCTGTATAAATGTTCCACCAGACTGAAACTGATCTGACAGAGGATCAAAAATCACTTCTTTCATTCCAAAAATCACACAGTGTCGTCCTCCTGTCCCTGTCCAGGAAACCACTCCAACTGCACGGCTCTGCCTCTGACCCACGGAGAGATGGTGCGTCTGGACGAGGGACGTTTCCCAGCACTGGAGCTGAACAACAGACGCCTCTCCGTGAAAAATTCCTTCTGCCGCAAGAACGGCATCTACACAAGGTCAGTCCAAGTTACTTTAAACACGAAAACAAACAGCCATGGTGTTCCCATGACCGTCGCGTTCATTTCCTGCTTGCTGCGAAGTTCCCATCTCGGACATGAGGTTGATTGTTGATGCAACTCACAATCGCTGTTGGCTGTCCATATGGAGTATGTGGGGGTCCTCATGAGGTAGAACATGATGTAACAAGAGCAGCATGGACATGGTGACAGAGGCAAAAGAATTACAAGAATTATATAACTTTTGCCTTTATCTCAATTCATTAGTTTAAGGGCGTAAGAGAACAAGCACAGGACTCAACATAGACAGCTTCATGATCATGTAAAGCCATCCTCATGTTGTGTTACAACCTTATTTACAAGAGGTAACCGTGCTCAGGCTTGGTTAGTCCAGTGTGAGTGCAGGCCAGCGGGGGAATGGCAGAGGGGGGCAATCAATGCTTAAGCACGGTGTCGGACAATTGGGCCTAGTTTGAGTGCACTCTAAATTGGCATATTCACCATAGCAACAAAAGAGCAGAGAGGAACATGCAGGTGACTGGTCACAACGGTGGCAGGATACAACTACATCACCCCCCTCCCACTCATTTGGGGCTTCACGCCAAAATTACAAAGGGTTGGCAGGAAAAATTCAAGGTAAGGAGTGATAAATTCAGCTGTTTGCGTTCACACTCTCAGCTCACCTTGAAGATTTCCGGAAGCTTTGAGCATATGTGAAAAGTGCTTTAGTCTGAGTTTCAACGTGTTGCTGGTGGTAATGTTGTTATCCTCTTCCCTCATAATAGTCTGTGGCTCTTGAGAGAACAAGCCTGAAACCTTGAGGCGCCCAAGCTGCTGGTTTGGGCCTCCCTTCCGCTCCCCTAGTTGATATTCAGTGTTTGTCTGTAGCAACAATTTCTATAAAGGGCCAAAAACAATAGCAACTAATTAGCATTCATGAGCTTCTGCATGTGCTCTTTGTCTGTCCATCACCGCTTTAGACAAAGGGCGCTTATGGTTTCCGAGACGGCCATGTTCTGTTGGCCCTCAGCCCAGAGTTTCTCTGGAGTGCAGTGCTGTGAGAGCACTACACCCAGGGTACAAGAACATGTCCTTCTACCCCGCCACCTGGACTTTGGCATGCTAGCTCTTTAGTTTCAGGTAAACATTTGATAAGAGGAATTTCACAAAGTCCGAAGGGGGGGGTCACATGCTTATGTTGGGAGTTTGGGGGTTCTGCTTCCTGTCAAAGCCAAGGAGGAGAAAAAAAATATTTCACATAAATGTGCACATAATGGCTGATTTAAGGGCAGACAAGGGGGAATCTTTGCTGTTTTCTCCTTGACCACAGAGCCCAGAGAAGGGGGGATCAAAGGGTCTCACGCTGCTCTATCTCTTTGAAGAGCTTCAATATGCTAGCGTACTCTTTGCTAATGATCTGTGGACTAAGAAGAGGAGTGGGAGGGCTCCCTGTGGGATATTTGAAAGGGCGAGAGAAAGAAGGATGAATGAGACAGATAAGGCAAGGGGAAAAATACAGTTCTCCTAAATAATTCAAAGCTCACTGGGAGGATTCCTGTGTGTGATCGGTAGCAGGATCCATGGCCCCTCCCCCTACAATCACATGGCTCCATCTTTTTAATGTCTGACTCAACCTTCTGTCTGAATTCTAAGCAGTCTGAGGATATTTTTTTTTCATTTCTCCACCCCCACACGTCATCCCCTTTAACCAAGAGATGTCCCTTTGTTGTGTCAGCCTTTTCAGGGCCGTTGTCATGTTGTGTCTCCTGAGTTCCTGTTCTTTGCATTCCCAGGGATTTAGCTCGCGTGTATGTATCTCATCACATGTTAATTTTCATTCGAGGAGAAGTCAAGGTTGTCTGCTGTACGCCTTGATATTACACTTGACATAACAGCTTTTCATGTTCGTCTCTTCTCCCCCCACATCCAGTGTTTTCAATCCATTTCACATCATTTAAACATTTGCGTTCAAACCCATCCTGGTTTTTTATAATTCTGCCGTCTTCTCTCTAAACTCAATGGAGCGCTCTCTTGTTTTTTTTAATGCTGTGTTAAGTCTGAGTTACATACTGAGCCCACTGATGTAGCTCAGTGATGTGAGGGCTCACATTTAGCCCTCTGACCATCTGAACCAGTCTCAGCAGACCTTGAACACAGCCGCGGTCATTACTGCAGAAGGAGAGAAATAATTGTCCACACAGATGTTTTTCTCTGCTTCACTTTTATGGGCCTAATGACTGCTGAAGAAGGAAGCCGGAGGTCTTTCTACTTGACCTGCACTCATAAAAAAGAACTTTATAATTCTTTGCTGAGCTCAGGGCCATGCTTAGTTACGCAGCTTTTCTGCAGGAGGTCTAAATCTCTGACTGACTCACACTGTTACTCTTTAATCACCACAAAAAGCCATTTTTAGGAAGATGCACATAAGTTATTATCCTGTTTGCGCACCGCAGGACGTTTGAGGTGGGATGAACTCACCTCATTTGCCACAGCTGCTTAATGACACTATGCAAATATCCAGCATAGATTAGTCCAATTATCATCTTGTCCCTGTTTTAATAAGTGGCTTTTTGGAATACACAAAAAGAGCCCTCTCTGTTAGTCTAAACGAGGCCTTCATTTCCATTTCCATAATCAATGAGTCCTTGCATGTGCATCCAACTGAACTCCCTGTTGGATGTAAAGCTTCTTCAATTTTTAAGCTCTACTTTTCAGCCTCCCATTAGTCATCTGAGGGCTGTCAGTCACCGGAATGATGAAGCCTTTTATGTTTGGGTAAAACAAGTTATCAAAGAAGAGAGAACGAGCTCTTGAAAATCATCTTGAGATCCCCGCAGGGAAATATGAGGATGATGATCAAAAATCAAAATCTTATATAAGCATTACTTCTCTCTCTCTCTCTCTTTCTCGCACATCTCTCAAAGATGCTCTTTCTCTGCCGACTTTTCTCTCCCACTCTGCAGGTCTCCACCAAGACCAAGTCCCGGAAGTCTGCACTACTCTGATGAGGATGTCAGCACTAAGTACAACGACCTGATCCCAGCAGAGAGCAGCAGCCTGACCGAGAAGCCCTCGGAGATATCCGACTCTCAGGTAAGCAGTGACCCTGGCTTGCAGGTTCTGTTCTTTTAAATCTCAAATTGGCAAAAAAAAAAAAAAAAAACTTAGGTTAAAAAGTAAAGTATCTCAAAATGATGAGTTCATCCAGGGCTAAGGCACAACCTTCCCAAACCCACATTTCCTTTTCTCTATTCTTGCAAAAAACCTCCATCCTTTTTGCCCTGATCACTGTTGTTTGTCAGATGCAAAATCTCGAAAGCTGAGAAGAACATTTTAGAGGATAAACTACTGACTAATAACAATCTGCCTCAATTGAGTCATCTCTGAATTAAATATGATCTGTTGGGCCAGCTATAGCTGACATCTGAGTTTTGAAACTGATTCCTCCCATGGGAAGTTAGCACTTGACTGATTCTCACATCCCATGTGTTCTGAAATGTCCTCAAAACTAATTAATTTTCTTCAAACAGGAAATGCTGTGTTAATCTGGGCCTGCTCTGCTCATCATGTGACGATCTGAATGACTCAGTCTATGTGTTTGTGTGTGTGTGTGAGAGAGAGAGCGGGAAACGGAGGTCCATTGAAGGAATCGGGAGGGGGTAGACGTAATTTTGCGATGACAGATGCAAAAAGCAGAGGAGCTGCTTGTAGCCGATCATGAACATCTGTCTTCTCACGCTCACACTGGGTCTCCATGGCCAATTTATCTGGTACCTGCACCGTCAAAACATTGTTCAACCCGGTTCGAACAAACACTGCTCCCTTGGGACACACAAACCGGTGTTGTTTTTCTCTTCTGCATGGCCTCCCACTGTTTACCCGCCACTTGTGCAAATAAATGCCGCTTCAACATCTGCTAAGCCATGCTGTCTCAGTAGAGCAGTAGAAGACCAAGCACTTGTCAGGCACACAACTGTGCCAAGTGGTAATGTTGTCCGTGAGAGCAGTTTGCTGTGTGTATCTCTCAGGCAGTTTGTTGTGCTCGAAGGTTGTCTGGATGCACCAACAAAAACCTTTGCTACTTTCAAGACTTGTGGCTAAACAAACATGAAAAAGTTAACCATGTAAACATTATTTCTGCTCAACTCTAGGACACACTTGTGTACAGTTACTACTTCTGTGCCCCACAGAGCTACGGGTAGGCTCCTATGTAGAAGATTAGATATAGCAAGGATTATGTGTTAGGTGTTCCAATGCTAGTGTCAGTAGTGGAAGCTGATACCAATACAAATATTAATATCAGACTGGAGAAGGAATCATTTGTATTGGAACATCGCTCATTAATTCTACATGGATTCATAGATCTCCAGTTGTCTCTTTACAGATAGATCCGACTGTGTTGTGACTTAGTATTGAGCGCACGGCAACGATTCAAACCTGAGCGAGTGCATTTGTCTCCTTCTAAGTCGAGTTAAACTTAATAAACCTTTTGTCACCTGATAAAAATCTTATCACCAGACATAAAAAGTAAACATGTTGACATCATTTGGACGAGCAAGTAGACAAATGGTCTTGTTTGGATTTGAATGTTTGCCGTGCAGTTTGAATGTACAGCTGTTTTATTGGAATTAGCTAAAATTGTACTTGTGGTCATTGAGCTGTAATTCTTCTTTGTTGTAAACGTCCTGATCATGTTTCTGCGTTGTCATCTGTTCTGTTTTACTTTCATTGCTTACATGTCCTTGTTTATTTTTTCGTCTGTAGGGCAGCGACAGCGAATATGAGATGGATCAGAGCCGACAGAAGACCCACTCCTTCGTCAACCATTACATCAGTGACCCCACTTACTACAACTCCTGGCGGCGGCAGCAGAAGGGCGTCTCCCGCCCGCCGGCGTACGGCTACGCCCAGCCCGAGCCTTTGGTCGAACAGGAGTCACGGCAGCACCCGCCACCCGTACCCCCTCTGCCCCCTCTCCTCCCCCAGAGCGCCCCGACCCCGCAGCCCCAGTGCCAGGGCCAGGGCACTCTGTTCAGGTCGAAGGGAAGCCGGACTCCCACCCCCTCCCTGCTGTCCTCCGATCCCCCCAGCCAGCATGGCACCCTGTACCGGCCCCCCAGCAGCATGGGCTGTGCCACACAGGCACCTACCGCTGGCTTCTCCTCTTTCGTTTGACACACAGCTCTCCTTCCAATAACAACGGGACCCTGAGGACGAGTCTTTGAGTCGGTTGTTTATTTGTATGTTGCTCTTTGTTTTTCTTCTTCTTTTGTTTTTTGTCTGTCCAATTGACAGAGTTGTTGCTCATTATTAGTTATTGCAGGCATCTTGAATAGCGTTTTCTCCTCTGTGAAGAGTGAGTGTGTATGATTGTATGTTGGCCGTGTGGTTGGTTAATTCATGTGAAATGTATTTTATCGAAAAGACAATCATTTGAAAGTTTTATGCGTTGCTTGAGTACATTTCTTTGAGGGTACGTAAACAAGGGAGAACCTGAGGTTCTGAAAAAAGAAAACCTTGTTTTTAAAAAAAACACTATATTATTGTTTCACATGAGAGCTTTACGGGGGAAAAAAACAACCACATTATAGAGTATGGACCACTTGGCTTGCTGAGACTGAACAATGGAAACCCAAACTCTGATGTGACGTTTGGACAGTAAAGGACAAAGTGAAAGTGAGAAACAGACTCTGAAACGGAGAGCAGCACCATGAGGTCGACGACGCCCTCGGCTGCCTTTGAGTTTTTCACTCTGCCTACTCATTGATGGAACTGCATTCTGTGTTGACTATATGTACTCGTCTCATATTGTTTACCAGATATTTATATCAATCAGCTTTGAGCTCAACATTTTCAAAACATCGCTAGTGACAATGTTATGAATCACATTAAAGCATTGTGGCACCTTTTATAGTAGTCCGGGGAATGTGTTGATCGTGTGCTGGTGCTCATGTCCGTAGATAGAAAAGCTAAGACGACTTTTTTTTTTAATACGCTTCCATTTGCTTTTATGGGTTTTTTTTCTTTTTTTCTTTTTTTTTCACGGAATATGACTTGAGGACCAAATGCACAAATATTCTTGGTTCAAATAATCACTACTGCATCAAACAAATTTGAAAGTACAGTAACCACTGTCTTTGAGCAGGTTACAAAGACAGCTACAGCAATTGTAAAACGTGTGACTTTAAGTGCAAGAGATCCAAACTGTCATGGCACTTTTTTTCACAATATGCTGAATTTTTTTTTTTTTTGAAAATCCCAACATGAAATGAGTTGCTAACAGACTGAAAACTCTAAAAATGCTGATGTTGTGAATTTGCCGAGCTTGTCCATGAGGCTAGGAGAAACGTCAGCTTGATTGTGTATCTATATTTATTCAAACAAACACTTTACTTAATGGTCTACAAGAACAGGACACAGGTATTGTACATGCATCACCAAGAGACCGTCATGTGAGATTATGTGTGTTGAACATGTTACAGTGTAACATGGCTTTGATATGCTGACTGAAAAAAAGTGTTTTATTGCTCAGAGTACATACACGTGTTACGATAAGATGTTTTCTACAACACTTTTGAATATGCTGGATCTTTACAAAAAAAAAAAAGAAAAAACAGTTGAATGGGACTTTGCTGTGCTGGAGGTGAGCCCATAGTGTACAAAGCTTAGACAGTCGGTGGAAAATATCATCTGTCAATTTACTATGTGAACTTCACTGTATACATCTTGAAGGAAACACTATGGACCTATTCGTGGTAGCTCTCGCAAATAAATTATTCTATTTTGCAGTGGCTTTTTCTTCATGTGTCAAATGCAAGTGCAAAAATATGGGCAGCAAACAAAAGACGTTCAATCACATGAAATAAAACCTGAAAAATCACGGCATGGCAGACAGGCAGGTACAAAAACAGTAACAGTTGTCAGGAATGAATCTACTGCAAAAAATCACAATGAACTGTCAACGTAAAAGGCAAAACTGGCTGGTTATATGTAGGGATGCAGAAACAGGTGTGTGAAGGACATAAAGCTGGTTTCAAGTGAAACTAATGAGGGTGTGGCAGGCGTTTAAACGGGAGAAACATACACCGACAACCAGCCCCACTCACATTCACACCTGCAGCAATTTAGAGACACCAGTTGACCTAACGAGCATGTCTTTGGACTGAGGGAGGAAGCTGGAGTAGATGGTGGGTAACCCATGTATGCATAGGGAGAGCATGCAAACTCCATGCAAAGAGGCTCCTGTCAGATGGGGATTCAAACCAGGAAACAACGCTTACCACTGCACCGCCATGCAGCCAAATAGAAAATGTATGTAATCTAACTCTGTAAGTTAATGAAATGAACCACTAAACCAAACTTACAAAACCCATGACGATAATTAGTAATAAATCAGACAGAAAAAACTTTCACTATCAAGCCTTAACCCAAAACTAAGTAGAATATTGCAAGACATATTATTGCATGGGTAAATTTGATGGTTTATGGAGTGGTAAATATTCCCCAAAAAAATGGTATAAACAGGATTTGAAAGAAAACCCTGCGGACAGTCCAGAGTAGACAGACAACGGCAGTGGAGGTGACATTTGATCCCACAGTGTAGAAATGACCTGATTCCCTCAGCCACAACAGAGACATAATTTGGATGCAGAAGAAGCATGAGTTACAGGCAAGAATTTGAAGAAGAACCTGATCCGGTGCAAGCATGCTGAAAAGCTGGGGGAGGGTGGAAGAGTGTGCCTGGGTAATCTCCTTATTTCAGCCTGGAAAACATTGATCTTAACCGAGGCAAAGGGGGGAGCAACAGAGGGATCAGGCTGGAAGGTTTTAGAGAAGAAAAAAAAAGAGAGAGAGAAAGTCATGTCAAGGGTGCACACAGACAGTTGATGTTGGAACATTTTTAAGCGCCCTGATCCACCAAAATGTCAGTGTAAGTCGATATGACAGATTGTTAAATTTCCCTAAAGTGGATGGATTATCAAACACGGATAATTAATGGTCATAAAATAGAATTAGTCATGGGTTATTAAGCCACATTAGATAATGTGAAGTCAAACTTTCTGCAGTTGCATGAGAGACATCCGCACTGTCTTATAGCTCATTTACCTTTTTAACCTCAACATCAAATAGTGCTGACCATCAAGAACCCTGGACTTCTCTGAGGTACAGGATTATTGTTTGAGAGGGGATTTTCAATACAATATGCCTGCTCTAAAATTCTTCATAAATGTTTTATTTTAGAGTATGAAAACATGCTTCCTGTTTCCATACTTTGCAAATACAGTGAGTAATAGTGTTTGATAGTAATTCTGAATTATTTGGTAGGGGATAATTGTCTATATCAAAATATGCTTCCCCTGAAATCTTTAATAATACAGTATACGAAAACTATCTCCCGATACTCTGTGGAGTTCACATAGAGTGAGGAATGGTTTAGAATAAAGTTATTTTCTTCTAGTAGCATTAACTGATAGGGGATAGCCTCTGCTATCATTCTGTGCTCATGTAGAGTTTTTTTTTGTTTTTTTGTTTTTTTGAAGGGCAGCACATCTCAACAGAACACCGGCTTTTATTTTCTTTAACAAATCTAAACAGAACATCACGCTCTGGATTATTTTAAATAGTGATATAGCGTAAATCCCAACACATGTAATGTTTCCAGCTCATTGTTAATGAAACGACTGTTCACAAGCTGCAAAGTCACTGCGAGATCACACCGAGTAATCGTCTGTTCACCCATTGGCGGCTTCACATAAACAAGTCTGTCACAATTTTCCCATTCCAGGTCAGCGTCACCTCCTGGGAGAGACTAATGCAGAATACGTCCTAATTCTGACTGTGCTTGTCGTATAGAGCTGATAATAATACTCTGCTCATTCTCTTTGACTGCATGGAGACTCTAAAATGGGACAAATTCACAGTATGACACAGAGTGAAATTGGACAAAAGAGCTTTTAAAAAGTTTTGAAAAAAGATTTTGGTAAGAAGGCAAAAAGTCCTCAGCTTTGAATTTGCATTGTGTTCTGGATCCATCTCTATGTAGTCACATCAGTCTGCTTCAGGACAGTCAGGAGGGTCGTTTAGGTCGTGTATTGGCATCATAAACCCAGTTGTGTAAGCACGATGTAACCCATGAAAGTGTGTGCTACCTTTTCCCCATTGTTCTCTGTGAAGCACACTGCTGATAGTTGCATGCACCTGTTACACCAATTGGGGCAGTTTGGTCTGATCCTTTGTTATTTGCCCTTATACAAAGCAGATTGCTTTCATCACTCCAATTGCTGCCCACAGAGTGACAGACTTGCTGAGCAGCACGGTTCATACAGTTACAGGGTACAATCTTCTCTCTCTCTCTAATGGGGTAGACTGAGGCCTCAGACTGGAAAGGAACATTTCAGCCATGTTCACATCCATTCCAGGAGAAATACACAGCTCCTTAACTGAGCTACTGTCCTCCAACATTGTAACAAATCAAAGATATCTGCCATTGCTACTTGATTATTTGGAGCAAGAAGAGAGCATAGGCGTTTTCATGTTCTCACGTGTCTCTCATTGTCAGTGTCAGTGAGACACTCTGCAGAAGGCGAGAGACATTCGCCAAAACTGTCAGGTAAAGAGCTACTACTCTTATGTCATATGTCTGAGCAAAGAAACAACAAAAAAAACGGCTACAGTAGTAGAAGATATGATGAACGTTTTTGAGTTATTAGGAAGAGAGCATATTTTGTTATGCGGCTGGATAGATGATGCAAGGTTTGCCTTCAGTTCATAGTTGGTCTGATTATATTGTCAATTTAATTAACAGACGGGAAGAGAATAGACACAATCAACACAGGTGAGACTAGTTACACAGGTGCAGCCAATCAGGGCAATCAGACAGGAGGGAAATACACAAAGGCAGCAATGAACACAAGGCTAGAAAGACTATAGACAACTTAAGTAAACCATGAAACACTGAAGACAGACAGAGAACTCACAAAACAGCACTTATAGAGCGCAGAGGAACGAGAATACGAAATTATAAACTTGAACATTAAAGACCAAACCAGGAAACATTAACACACATGAGGGAAACAAGCAACGCTAAGGAAAAATTGAGAACTAAACCAAAACTAAAACAGACCAAATCATGACAATAATAAGAGATGACCATTAGATACCAAGGACCTGGGAATCTGTCCTGAGTTGATAGATACACTGAGAAGTACATTCATTTGATCTGGTTTTATGAAATCACGCTTTTTTTTTCATCCTGTACAGAATGTTGAAATATATATATTTTTTACAATCATGCCAATGTGGATTATTGTGCATCATGATCCATAGAACACAATCAACATTTTTGTTTCAATTGAATTCAAAGCACTTTCAAAACGTTAAAAAAGGGATTTTTGATTCATGTGATTGTTTGTCTGTATTGATGAAAAATCCATGTGCAGCAATATGAACAATTGAGAATTCCATCCATTGTGAAGCTTTACGATATTGAATCGAATTGAATAGTTGACAGGATAATTGTAATCAATCAAATGGTGAGAGCAATAAAGATACACAGCACTGCCGTTCAGCGGCCCCTGCTGGCCATTCTGGAAACATATTAGCATAAATCTGCAGTTTGGGGGCGGCGGTAGCTCAATAAAGTAAAACCATAAAGTAAGTTCAAACTCCAAACTAAAGTTCTGGAATCTTTAAGGGGTACAGTTGTATCATTTGGGGAGAAATGTCAACTCTGACCATTTGAGATGACAGCAGATGGTGCAGAAATAAAGAAAGATTTTTTTTCAGAAAGTTCACCCCACCAGAAGTGAGACTAAAGTCTTTGAAAGATTCAAAAACGTTGACTGTGCAGCACAGAGTAAGTTAAAGGCAACGGCACCCCTGCATAAACAGCCTCTTCTCATGTACTGCTGAACAGGGCTGTCAGAGTTGCCAACGCAACACAAAGAGCCGCAACAAAGGGAGATTGTTGTGTTGTCCCAATAGCAACATTGAGCACTGAGCAGCCCTCCATCAGTGATCACAGCAGACGTGAAATACAAACTTTAATGGAAATGATCAAAATAATGTAATTGAGAAATGTGTTGTTGTGTGGTAATTTATTCTCATGCTGGAAAATGTCAGCTTCACATTTTTAAGCATAAACTTTCTTTTACTTTTAACAACAATGCTCATTTGAACTTGCTGCATTACCATCAAATAATTCATGCAGGAATGACTCATCACAACTGCACTCAAATGCAGGTTTTACATACATCAAGCTATAGTATATATAGCTGCAGTGTTTGGTGGTGCATTCTTTGATTTCCTGCCTTAAACAGGAAGCAAGAAAGGAAACACATCATTGAGAAATGCTGAGTACAAGCACACATATAATGATTCTTGCACATCTGTGTTGGCCCCAGCATATCGTGTTACCACCACAGAGATCGTGAAAAAGTAACTTATAAAACTTGAACGCAGCTTGACACGGGACAAAAGGCCACTGCAGTCACATTTTCACCACAAAGAACTTTGTTCTCCCATCAGCTGGATTGAGAGAACATACTGGGAACGTAGCCAAAGGCAGGAAATGACTTTTGAAAGTGTGTGATGGGCAGTCTCCATGCAGCTTTTTACATGTACATTAAGAGCCGCAGGAGCAGATACAAATGTGACTGTTGAATAATAAAGTGAATGGTTATTCTGTCCAGGTAGGAGAATGACTTTTGCCCTTTGATAATCCTCGACGATTCACACATTTCTTTCTCTTGAGCTCAAGGTGAGAACGCACAGCCTTGGAGTGCACAATGGCTGCTTCCCTCTCATTTCCATCGCAAAAGGTACTAATGAGCGGTCACTGATGGAGGGCAGCTGATCAAACTGGAATACACAAAGAAGGAAAGAAAAATCACACATCACACTCTACTATCATCAAAGAGTGTGAGAGATCCATGATAGATTTTGGACTACTTTTCTTCAATTGGAATCATTTAATAGAACATGTTGTAATTGTATTTTGAGTGCTTGTGACTCCACAGGAAACCTTTTCTTAAATTCACACTCTGCCTTCTATCCCTCTTAGAATCATCTTCTGTTTCACATAATGTCCTTATTTCATACTGAGATGTTGCAAGATTGTTGTGCTTTAAAAGCTGTTGCACAAAGATAAATGACTGACTATTAGCCTTGTTAGCTCGGAGACTTTAGGGAAATATGAAACAGGGCAAAATGAATTCTTGTGCCACAAACTGCCTGACATTGCTGCTGAAGGGAAAGGTGTTTATGCATGCTGCTCATACTGACTTTTTTTTGTTTTTAACATTTCATGAGGCAAAAATTCTTAATAAGTGATATACTGTTAAATTAACTGTTTAAAAAAAGTGTAGGGTATTGTTCAGGACTCAGCAACGAGGTAAGAGGTACTTGTTCGAGTAGTTGTGATTGGGGGTCGCCAAAAAAGGAAATGTGCAAAAAAAGTTCCCCACAGGAGCTTTTAATTAATGCACTATATTAAATACTGTATACAACTCCTTCAGAGACCCGAAAGGTAGATATCAGAGGTAATATTTGGCCCTTTTTGTCACTAAGATGTAAAACTGTACATTAGATTTCCCCTTTTTTACATGTTTTATTTTATTTTTATTTCATTGTTCATTACTCTACCATCCGAAACAAATGAACATCCTGGGTATGTTCTGCATGCAAAATTCCCCCCACCTCGTTTATATCATGCAAGCAAATGAATTATTTACATGGTCATGTTTAATTTAGCACCCATTGCATTCTTAGTCATAAATCCCTGTTGTCATATGGTTAAAATGTTATTGTTGTATACTATACCTGGACATTAAATCTGATTCTGAATCCATAGTGTAACTTTACAGTATGACATGCATATTTTCCATATAACATACCGTAATTGTCTATTTTTACAACAGCTTGATAAAAAGAATACCCAACACAGCCAAGGAATAACACGTTCAATATTGAAACCCTATATTCTCTATGATGATGGTTCAAGAACAACACATTGGTGTAATTGTCTAGTCTGTCAAACTGACCTGATTTGCAAATGAAAAAATGTGACGTAAAAAAAAAAGGTTTTGTGCTTTTTATGTTGTGTCATTGTGGCTCAAACCCCGCCTCTAACAGTGGGGTACTGAGGCTGCCTAAAGGGGCCCCCCATGCTGGCAGCCCTGTGTCTTTAAGGAGCCATGAAAAGAGGGCGTGTTCAAACACACTACCGAGGCAGGAGGCACTGTAGTGACTTATTACGCCTCAGAGCAGCAGCACCGCTTGTGAGGATGCGGTGACAGCAGCAGCAACCTTTCTATCATTTAATAAGAGAGATCCGTGTCGTTAACTGTGATCTTTGGATATCTGAGTGCCGATCTGTGCGCTTTCGCCTCCGCCTCCCTCTGTTTGATGAACGCACCCCTCATTGTCTACCTGCTGGGGGCCTTAAAGTGAAGCTGCACCCGGCTTTATGAATGGGGATGCTCGGTAAGTGCGTGCGTGCGTGTGTCTTTCAATCTTTGCACTTGCACTTTAAGTTCACCACATAAAACTGTAGCATTTGCACGTGTTTAATGCCGCACACATGCATTGAACAAACAGAGCGGCTTTTATTCGGAGGCTGAGCCGAGCGCACCGTGCGTAAGGCAGCTGACTCCTTTGTGGTCAGCCACTTTATTGTTCTGCTGCCATTGACCCACCCAGAATCAGAGCTTTATTGTAATGTGATCGAGTCAGCAGACAGTGATAGATGCAAGGGTGGAGTAAGTACTGTCAAACGCACCATTAGAAATAAGTATTTTATTGTACTCTTTGGGGCGTTTCTTTATGGAGTCAGAGTGTCGCGAGAATTGAGCTTATTTGTCTGCAGCCCCCAAGCGACTTATCAGCTCTCCATAAGGGGTTAAATTAGTTTATTTGGGAACACTTTAAGCTGGAAATGATGCTTCGTTGTTGTTTTTATGTCACTTTTTTCCCCCAACGTCGAATTTGAGAATACACGTTGAGTTTAGAAATATCCTAACAATTCTGTAAATGCTGACCTGGTCAAATGTATCTCAAATGCATTTCTCAATGTATTGTTTAAATATTTAAAAACTTTTGCAAGAGTAAAATGTTCTTTTGGACAGTGAAAGAATTTAAATCAGCATGTATTGTCTTGCAGCAAGAGAAAGATTCAAAAGGATGAGATGACTAGACAAAAATCTCTCATTTCTGCCCCAGCATGCACTGCACGCCTGTCCTGTTTGTCCACTTCATTACCTTTTATTCCCAGGGTCTGTTGACTTGGCAGTCCTGCTCGGTTTGCTTGGCACTGGTGTCAAGATGGCATCTGATGAGCTCACTGACCAGGATAATAATGAGGTGATGGACCTCAGGTCTGTCGGCCATCACTCCATCACAGTCATGCTGATAAGAACTCCTCAGCATTTGTTTGTGGAGATAATGCTATCGGCAGACTCTGCTTCAGAGGCATATTGGGTGGTTTTCTTTGTTCTGGCCTGTTTAAATGTAACATTTGACCTGTCTTATCCAAAAACACGCGGAGGGCTTTGTGAGATGTCAACTCGCTCTGCCTAGACGCGGTGATGGATGTAGGTTGATGACACAGCACACAAGCAGGCTTCATCGCCCAGATTTCTGTCGTATTAGCCTGTTGACTTTTTCACCCAGAAGTGCCTCTCAAAGCAGGGGACTCGTGTTAATACCAGCCTGTACAGCCTCTACTCTCCTTCCAAATCTTAAATTACAAAGCATCTAATTGCCTACAGGAGACATGTGTTTAGTGCCTGCAGGTGAAAGTTATCCATGCTGGTTGTGGTGTTCAACACTGTGCCAAACACTCTGTTATTGGGCTCAGCACAGTGGAGATAGCAGACAGCAGTTTTTGGCGTGTAGCCCGGGAAACGCTACCTGACTCGGAATAATGTTTGCAAAAGTGAGTTGAAAGTTTGAGCACCGGACTTTTCAAGTTGGAGGCAATTAGCGTCTCATAAGCCTCCTGTGGCGGTGCACAACTTTCATGTGTTATTTGTGGCCAGTGAATGTGTGTAAGGCGGCGTCCTGTGTTTGAGCACGTCTGCTCAGTTTGTGTGCTCACTTGAAGCAATGTGTGTCTCCTGTCCAGCCCCCTCACATTCCAGGAAATACAGATACAAACTGTTATTTTTTTCCAGGAATGCCTGGAAGAGGGACGATAGTAAACTGTCGGATTATTATAGAGGACATGACAGGTCCTTTTGAGCGATGTGCAGCCATAAGTGACATGCTGCACTCTTCTCAGTTTGCTATGACCACAGGCGTGCAAATTGTCGAATTTTGGTTTCAGAAACATTCTCACTGTACATGTTTATTGATAGAATTTGCGCGGTTTATTTCTTGAGAGCTCAAGCAGCACTTCAATTGTACGCTTGTTTCCACTTACCCGTTTTATGACCTCGTCGCCCGAACGTCTCATTCTAAGGGCGTCTCGTGTGTCGTTGTGTTTGAATGCTGTGTTTGTTCCTGCGTCTCTTGTTTGGTTGCATTGTTTTCTGGTTGTACCCAGCGTGCTTTCATTGTGACTGTGCATGCCGGGGTCGGTACTATGAGCTGGAGGAAATGTTTATTCTTCTCTGCCATCCTGTTTCCTTGTCAATAGTTGTAAATATTAGATGGTGTTGACATCAGGGAAGCAGACAAGGTTAGAGTGTCATGAAGGCAGTCTGGTAGACTCTGGAAACTGTCTGAGCTCTTCTGTCCTAGTTTACGAGATTTGTTTTAATTCATTTTTTTTTATGCAGAGTGCACTTAATATCCACTTTAAGAATCAGCCTGTTGCCAAACAGAAGTTAAGTGTTTTCTTTTATTTAGAAAATAATTGATTCTGCTATTAAGGGCCCTTCTAGCTGCTTCTTTGGATTCCCTCCAGCCTGTGAAATGTTGTTGCTTTCCTGCGCTCCTGACCCTATAATTATAGCACTTGTGCACTTTAAAAGCGTGATTCTCTGCATCCCATCATTTTCCTGCATTCTTTCCGTTGAGGAACGCAGGTTTCCACTCGAGGGTTTAAAAAACAACAACAAAAAAAAACCCCTGCTCTTCTTCTACAGCTTTTTAAGAGTTACTTGACCGGTCTGTGCCAGTTCAGCTGGGACTCGTCCTTCTGCAGCAAAGAGGATCAGGTTTGGAAATAATTAATGTCACCCAACCTGAGGCCCTCTGGGTTCTGATTCAAGTTCACATGGGGTTGTCGATGAACACTCTGTCCTAGCTCCCGTAGCCCCTGTAGGTTATTAAAAGCCGTGTGCTGATGGAGATATGAGCTGTGTTTGTTTGCTGAGCCCGTCAGTAATGCCATACGATGGAGGCCAGCCTTGTTTACATTACGAGCGGTCAGGAAGGGCAGGCTGAGTAGATTTCCGGAGAGATGGGAGGGTTTGCTGCATTATTTTCTCCCGGCCCTTCCTGTGGACGTACCCCAGAACACGATAACACGTTTCCCTGTGTGCATCATCATGTGTGGCCATGCTCGGGTAATTGTTTACGGGTGTCGGTCACTTATCCTAGTTGTGCTAATTAGTCACATTCTTGCCTTCCTTTCTGCGTACGTAGTTTTACGAGTGCTCGGACATCTCGGAGAGAGCTAATAACGACCTGGTGCATGGTCGTTGACCTCGCAGGTCCAGCTGGACGAGAATGGAAAGAGTTCTGCCACGTCTCATTGCTGCAAAAACCTTGCAAAGTAATGCGAAGTGCTTATTTCTGGCACGCTCTTCTGTTGATATTCCCAGTGTCAGCCTCGCTTTCTGTTCATTTCTCTGTGATTATGAGACACTCTAAATGCTGGAGCCGTGCCAATGTCTCCCATGCGTCATGAAGTGATCCACCCTCTATTCTCTTTTCGGAGGTATAACAGAGGCGTTAAAGGTGACAGGGCGTCCGCGGAGCCTTCGGGGGGAGTGCAGCGCCGATTTGTGTGCATGTCTGACTTTGTGTATATGTGGAGCGAATGTTGTGCCGTGCTTCTGCAATGCCAAAATACGACCTGAATTCACAGACAGCAATAAATGAGAGCCGGTAGCATCTTTGGGTATCTCAAGATTCGATTAGATTCCGATTTCTTGGGCTACTTCAGGATCTACTCAAGTCATCTGTGAGACTGGCTGAATTTCTTGTTGCTCGATTTGGTATTCTGATGTGCAATCAAAGTATCGTAGCATCAATAATTGTGACGACCATGGCCCGCAGAATACTTGTCGTTCTTGAACGTGTCCAATTGGAGGACATCATTTTCCCCCGCCACCGGCTCCTTCTGCTGCTTCAGTCTGTAACAATAAAAGCTGCCGGTTCTCATCAAAGTGGACGACAGATAGGGAGAGAGATGGAGTGTCGTGTCTGGAGGCTGTGTTGGCAGTAAATGTGAAAGAGACAAGTCATCTCCTCTCGGGTAGCAGAGGTCGGATGGTACACGTCGAGCTGACTGGCTGCGGGCCTCTTCTCTGCCAGGAAGGCTTTCATTGGCTGTCGGGGTCGCGTTTGAAAACTACAGTGTCTGCTGCCCTGTGTTGACCCCGGTCCTCATCCGTCCATCACTTTAACTCCTTCCCTGTAGCCTGTCTCATCCACTCGTGTAGCTCATTTTATAGCTGGTATATTAATAAATACGATGCTGCCTTGAATATGTCGGCGTTACCTCATTTATTCAGCCACCAAGGCATTTTGATTAAACAGCATCTACACTGTTTTCAGTTCATTTAACAGTTTACTTCATGTTATTTTTAAACACTGTTGAGTTCTTGTAAGTTTGTTCCCCTGGCCCGAGCTTCTTACTGATCTAAGGATAGCTGAAGATTTAGAAGTCGGTTGATATGAATGCCAATTCAAAAGCCTGCGGGCGCTTTTATTAACAGGAAGGCTCTAAAAATCGGTCCTGCTTTGATTCTTACCGAGCAAGACATCCTGCTGGGTGAGGTGTGATATTAGCATAACGGACCGCCTCACACCAACATGCTAAGCATGAGGGGACTGGAAAAAAACACAAAAAAAAGCTGATGTGTGAAGTGTGTATTAGTCATTTCCTTCAATACTCCTCTTTTTTGTATTTCATTTGAAGAGTAGTTGTGACTCTGTGGTCATGATTTCCTCACAAAGGTTTAACTAAAAATAGTTTTTGTTTTTTTGACATCAGTTGATGATTTTTACGAGTGTTTGAGGTCTGCGAATAATGAATACTTCCCATTACAGTTTCCCTAAGGCCAAAGAGTAGCTTCGGCTCTCTTAATTTTACTGATTAACAGTCCCAAACTAAAAGCTATTCCATTAAAAACATTAACTAAAAAGGACAGAAAAAAGCGGCAAATTTTCCAATTTGACAAACTGGACCACCCTTGTTTGACCTTTTTTGTTTTTTTAGCCTTTAAAGTCAACAAACTAGATGTTTCACCTCTAAATCTTTTAAAGAGCCGTTAAATTGTGTTGCACAAAAAAAATAATTAAAAAAAATGGTGTCAGGATCTCTGTTTCCGTGCCCTCTATTTCCCCAGCGTTTCCTTTTAACAGATTTGTGGACTTGCCTTGCTCTTTGGACCGCCGCAGATTTTCACTTTGATCCAAAAGTGCCCTCGGCGTTCTTGCCGTTTTGGTGCTGCTTGGTGAAGAAAGGCGTGGGAAATGTGTGTTTGGGGCAGGAGGGCACTGGAGGATACCCTGTGGCTACGAAACAACTTGATCTGAATCCTCAACACCACAAGCAAATGGCACGTCACTCCCAGTGCCCTACATGGGCCTTTTCAAAGCAACTGCTAAATCTGCCTTTTTATACAAGCAGGATAGCCCTGACAGTGAATATGTATTAGAGCTGCTTGTTATCCTATTGCTTTATTTATCTCAAAGGGCAGAGTCAGCTTGATGTCTGTTTTTCCCCGTCTGTGTGATTGAGAGTTAATGTGATTTCCGCTGTTTGTCCTTGGGCTGCTCCTTCCTAAATGAGATATTAAGCCCAGCTAACTGAGTTGCATAGCAGATACGTATCTTGCAAAGGCCATTTGTCTGCTTAATTACTGGAACATGTGTGTGTGCGTGTCTTCCTATACCTAACCACATGGGAACACATGAGATTCCACCAACAAATGTCTGCAAATGGTATGAGTAGAGCAAGGGCCAGACTGATTTGGCATTTTTAGGGCTGATACTGAAACTCGAATGAAATGTTATGTATTTGATTGGTGAATGAATGTAGTAATCGGCTAATCAAATTTGCAGATACCAATAGTCACTGGAAATGCTTAAATCAGCAGATATTATCTGCTGGCCGATGAATCGCTCTGCTCTAAGTGCACCAGAATTGTAAACTTGTAATAAGATATTTTAACTATATAGATTCCTGATTTGATACCCTGCTAACGAAAATAGAATAGTATGAGACACCCAATATTGCATCATTTCTTGTTTGGATATACCACAATTTGCTGAAAGACTCCTAGACACACAGACTACATTAAACAAAAAAAAATGAAACATTGACCATATTTTGTGCCAGTTTGACCGCGCTAGTTTGTTTGCAATTTCCAATGGATTTCTTGCTTTGTCACGCATCTCTCATTATAAAATTGTAGCCCTTTAATTTCATTTTGTTACTTTTCAATACAGTCGATCAGCAAACTAATGGCGATTGTATAGTCTTGAACGTGTGGTATTAAAAGATATGAAAGTATTGAAACCCTGCACAACGGTACGGATGGTTACTGTAGGCTGATCTGCTTCAGACGTCTATAGGAGGGAGGAAACCAGCCTTTTGCAGTCACAGGTTTTGGGTTGCATGTGACCTCCCTCCCCCCCTAAATGTCATTTCACCCTCAGGTCATTCGGTTGTCCATCCAGGTCAGTGACTTCTAATGAAGCAGACAGAAACACCCCCCCCCCCCCATCCCCCCCCCCCCCCCCCCCCCAACACACACACACACACACACACACACCAACACATTAGCAGTGGCCCTCTCCCAGACAGTAGAATACACACTCGACGAATTAAGCACAAAGAAGCTGCATCAATACTCAATTAGGGAAATGGACCATTAGTCATGTTTAAGTGTGTGTGTGTGTGTCTGTGTGTGTGTGTGTTTGTGTGTCTGTATGCGTTTGTGTGAATTAGTGTTGACTGGCCCAGTGTAAGAGAAGTAAGAAGTCATGTTCCTGTTAAAAATCTAATTATCCTAGAGGTCAATATTTTCAATAAATGTTTTACAGAACACTGCATCATACCCATAAATTCACTTTCTAGTGTTTTTCTTCCCGGTGTCTGAGCTGTTAAACCTTAAAGATGAAGTGGTTTTTGAGCGTAGTTCATTCCCTCTTATGTAGCATCTTTTTACAGTGTTAAAAAAAAAAAAAAAAAAAAAAGCAGTGATACATTTCCTTTGCAACACAAAATGCTCCCCGGTGAATTCACCCAGGTTATAGCGTCTGATTTAATGCTCCTTTTCTCACCCTGTTCTGTAAAAGAACTCATTTCTATTTATCTCCCTCCTACGTTGTTTCTGTGCTTTTCCCTCCAAGGAATTGGGTGTGTATTTGGTTCCCACAAAGTAGTGGCTATAACCATATGATATTGAAGCAGATTTGGAATCCTCCCTCGCTAGCCCCGGCAGGCTAGGTATTTATATTGATAATTGGGTTATGTGATCTATAAACAGGAGCTCACTTTACATTCCCATGACATAAATACATGTGAGGGGAAATGGGGTGGAATACCATTTACCCAGGCAGATTAGAGAAGTGAAGCATCGTTGGTTTGGAAATGTTCCCGCTGTGCTCAAGTTTATCACGGCGTGCAAACATGCATGTATGCACTGCTGCTTTTTTCCCTTTGCAGGACTTGAGAAATACCACATCCACACCAGCTAGTCAGCTTAAAAAAATCACATATCACTGCAAGGGCTCAAGGTCTCGAGGTCAGACTGAAGTGTGCATTTTTTTTTTTTAAATTTAAAGCTTGTTAGCGGTTTCAGACGCTGCTGTCGAAATGAAAAGATGCAGATGTGCCTCCCTTTTTTCCCCCTCTTCCTGTCTGTCTCTGTCCTACATTCTGCATCTCACTAGAAGCAAGACCTCGAGTGTTGTGAAAGTCTGTTTATAAAGTCACCCCCCCCCAACCCCCTCCCCCCTGCTGGGACCCCTTAGTTCCCACGCTAACGGCTGCCTTCTCAGGCCCTTTTTCCACTTTTCTTTTTTATATTTCACGTGTACACCCACACATGCATGTACACACGCACACTCACACAAAGCTACACAAAGCTATAAATATAGCAGGGCTGTGGATCCGGCTTGATGTAGTTGCTGAAGGCCTTGTGCTTGTGCGGAGCTTTTTGGATCTGATTTAGATTCGGCAGATGAAGAACCCGTATCCTTGCAATGGGCTTCTATTGAGCTTTTCAGCTTGATCTTGGCCTGAGGTGTAAGATGAAGGAGAGGGAGGCGGGCTTTCACCATGTCCCCTTGTTCCATCTGCTGGTTGTTTTTTTTTCTTTATCTGTTTGTGCCACCCAGAAGCAACTAGTCAGAAAAAAAAAAAAAAACGGTTTGGGTGTGAATCATGTCCACCTCATTATTCCCCCCCCCCCCCCAACAAGACAGATTAGAACTTGCAGCTTCAATAATATGCATGTGTTGTGGAGGGAAAACAATTAACTTGTTTGTGTGCTTTGGCAGAAAAGTGTTGAGAGTTCATGGAAAGTTTTCACATCGTGTCTCTGCTGCCTCAGTCAAAAATACCCCGAACCCCGTTCCCCATCAAGATTCTTCTGTGCGCCTGTTGCCAGTAGCGGAACATTTGTGTATTTGAATAATTACATTTCCCCCTAAGAAATATACACACGACATGGATGGAGTGACTGTGCAGAAAAACACATCAGACGAAAAAAAGGGCCGTATTGTATGGTCTCTCGGTTGACGCAGAAGGAAGCCATGTGTGCACGCTCACATGAAGCCTGAAGCGTTCTGAAGCCACTGACAGGAAACGCTGCTGCAGGAGGGTGTTTCCATAGAAACCAAAGCAGGTGAGGGGCATTAACAGGAAGACAAGTAGAGGCTCAGCTGGCTAAGACGAGAGGGAGGGGAGAGGGGAGGGAGGGGGGGGGGGGGGGGGGGGGGGGGGGGGGGGGGGGTGGGGGGGTAGTGACAGAGGAACGAGGTCAATGCACTAAAAAGCCTGCCACATGAACAAGCCAAATTCTCCCGCCGGCACTCCTACTGAAAACATCTCTGACTTGAATGTCTTTTGAAGGCTTGCCTGCAAGATATCTAAAGTCAAGGTTAAGTTTGCTGACTGTTTGGGATGATACGCTCGGCGTTGAGCGCGAGTAAACAAAGAAAGAGGCCACTACAGTATGTGTGAGCCCCAAAAGGTTCAGGCCCTGAGACGGCAAGGTAAGCCATTCCTCCAGGCCTCCTTATCAAAAACAGTCGAGATTTCCCACCCACCAGTCAGAGGTGTTTTTGTGTTTATGATGTCTGTCTGCAGAACGATGCCTACACTCCACTTGGAAGACCACCGTGGCAGTGCTCTTTTTGATGTGTATTTAATATGTGGGGCTGTCTCGCTAATGAGACGCCCTGCGTCTTCAACCCCAGTGTGGCACCTGAGGAAGAAGCATGGCGGCCTGAGGTGCGGTTTCCTGTCTGGGGCCGCGTGTTTCAATAAACACGTTTTCTATCAACTGTCAGTCAAAACAAAACCTCTCGAGGCTTAGACGCTGTCTGAGGAGAAGCCGGAGATATATTGCCTCTCTGTTTCACTTGATCACAATGTCTCATACATTTGTCAAAAGTCTGCTTCCATACAGTTGATAGGGCTGTTTTTTGTTGTTGTTGTTGTTCTTGTTGTTTGTATAATTTAAAATCTTCTCTGCCTTTGGGGTTACTCTCTGGACATTCGTGTAGTCAGGGTTGAGTTTCGCGCCTGGAAATCCCCAGCAAGCACTCGACTATCCCTCTCCCATTCATGTTGCTCTGCGGTTGGTGTTTTGCTTCCAATTATAAATCGGTATGAAAGCAGAATCCTGTGGTGTTCCCCCGTGTTTGTTGATTTTTGGTTTGTTAGTGTGTCATAGGTCATCTCACAGGGACGTCAGTAGTGTGGGGCTTATCATTACTGGTGTGCATGATTGAAAGCTTCAGCTCTTCTAATTGCCGGAACATTTGGAATTCCTGGAGATGTTTTTATTGACACGACGGGATAACACAGCCATATATGGATATTCATAAGCAGGATGTAAGGTGCAAGGTTATCCTCACGTGATCAGTCTTGTGTTTCCTTTTGACAGTTATTGTGTTTGGCTTTGGAGGTGATGAATTGTGACGTGCTGCACATGCTGCTGCTGCTGCGTGTCTACTTAACTGTGTCTTCTCCTTCTGCATGTACGATGAACTTTCAATCACAGTTAGTGAAAGACAGCGAGCAGACTGAGAGTGTCTTGGAAGGCGCAGATGTATCCGTTGCATCCATCTGTATCGGCAGATATCTGCCCTGTTGACAAACATCCGCGGCGTGCGCTGATGTCGGTAGTCGATGCGTCATAGAAAGCTCGTGAGATTGAGAGAAGTGGTTTCATTGGGCAGAGAAGATCTCCATGGTCAGACTTGATGGAAAGAGTTGGCGGCGTGGGAGTCTCAACTCGCTCGCTGAGAGAGAGATCTGCGACGTGCTGTTTGTGATGCACGCTCCAGTGACATTTGAAGAAGAGGAGGAGTGAAACATCAACTCTCATTTGAAGGACAGTCGGAGAATTACAAAGAAGTGAAAAGAAAAACATTGTTATCAGTGCATCTCTGTTTGTGACGTACGAGAAATGCATGGGTCCGTCCACTCCATTTGTAAAGTTTCGAATCTTGCTGACTTGCACCTGTACTCTCTCTGCCGTCGTCTCACAACATTTGCATGCAGAAAGTTAATTTCAATGTTTATGTAAACAGAAAAGGTATTGCAGTGTCAGTTGTTACCGATATCTTGCAGCCGTTATTTTGAAGTGTAATTTATTTTTCTGTATTTTCACATTTTAGGTTCTCAGGCTGACTGCATTTGAGGATTCAATCCAAAGTCTCTAATAAGGATTATACTTAAGGTTCGGGAAAACCCTTTTCGAGGCCCATCTGCATCTTGGACTATTTTAGCGAAGCAAAAACCCCCGAAACAGTCAGCCACCATGCCGATCCTGAAACAGCTGGTGTCCGGCTCCGCCCAGACCAAGCGTCGCTCCCGCATGGACCTGACCAGGGAGATGATCAGCGCTCCTCTGGGCGACTTCCGCCACACTATGCACGTGGGCCGCAGTGGCGACGCGTTCGGCGACACCTCCTTCCTCAGCAGCCGCTCAGGGGAACCTCCTCCCCCTGAGTCCACGTCCTACCCCAGCTCCCCCCGGCCTGGCCTCCTGTCTCGCACCTTCCGGAGCAGCAAGCGCTCCCAGTCGGTGACCAGAGTGGACCAGCAGAAAGACAACACCCTGGTGCTCCCTTGTGGGTCGCCCACTTATGTGAAGAACGCCATGTCTCTGCCTTTTCTCTATGATGAAAGCAGAGGAGACAGTGCGGTGTCTAAAAGTTTGTCCTCAAGTCCGTTAAAGCAGCCCGTGGACGTGGATGGCAAAGGCGCAGCCGCAGCTACGGCCACTCACTTCTTAGAGCAAGAGGAGAGGAACTTCGGTGAGCTGATGGAGCTTCCCGAGACCTCCCATCACTTCGGAGGCGGCCTGAAGCGAGCCGAGTCGGTCATGTCCTTCCATTTAGACCTGGGACCCTCCATGCTGGGGGACATCCTCGGGGTGATGGAGAAGGAGGACGATGATCTGGGCTACGAGGAGGGCAAGAGCAGCGAGGGCCGGGCCTCACCACCCCTCAGCACCCACGGCGATGAAGGGGACAGCGTGGAGCAAGGGGAAGAAGAAGAGGAGGCAGAGGCAGAGGTAGAGGTAGAGGAGGAGCTACAGGAGGCATCCATTCATCCAACCGGCTCCATTGATCTGGAGCCTGAAAATGGAGGCCCCTACACGCCCGAGTACACCCCTGAGACTCGTCCCAAACACTTGCAGCACCTCGACAGCTGCTCCATGTCCAGCTCTGGCTCGGCGGCCCTGGATGAGAAACCAAACAGCCAGACCTACGCAGGAGACACGGACAGCGCCACCTTCAGCGCGCCGCCGGAGGAGGAGAGCAACTTCTCGTCCTTCTTGGAGGATGAAGACGATGAGATCCGCGTATGAGAACACTGTAAGCACAGAGATCTGGATGGAGGTTATGTGAAAGTGGCGAGTCCTTGCGGAAACGAGGCGCTGCTGTCGAGTGCTGCAAGACTGCAGAAGACTACGGAAGGAAGACAGTGAGGAGAGAGTGACTGCTCCTTTTAGGACGAGACTCACCCTCCATTTTTTTTTGTGTTTGTCTGTTGATCCATTTTCTCTGTTTTTGAACACTTGAGTGAACGGACATGGAAAAGCAGCCACTTTATGACTCTGGATCATTCCAAAAGTAAGCAGGGACGACGTCTTGGAGAGAAACCTTTTGTAGGAAAAAAAAACAAACAAAACATTTTTCATTACTAAAGCTCAGCTCACACTTTCTCTATTTCTGTCCCCTCCTCCTTAATCTGTCCCATGTTTTGTTTTTCGTTTTTTTTTGCTATCACATTCCTCTCTCCTTGTCTTGTTGTGCTCTTTCTCTGCCTCTGGGATATCAAGCAGCCTGGGCTGAGCTGAGCTGAGCAGAACAGGCCTCTGTCACCACAGGATCACTGGTAGGTATCTTGTCACAATAATAAAGAGGGCCGTGTTCGACGCTGCAGTGTGAAGCCCTGCCTTAAGCCTCATGTCATCTGAAAGCATAGTAAGTGCCACAGATCTATGAAGAGTTCTCTCCCTTATGCAACTAAGGATCCTTGTGACGCTGCTGCCATTTCCTGCAGTTAAAAAAGAAGAAAAAAAGCTGGACCACAAAGCCCCAAACCGAAATTCTGTTCTGTTTTTGATTCCCTCTGAGCGCCACACAGGCTGAGCCTCAATGTCAATTTGAGAGTAGAAGGTTTGTAAAGCTAGCAGAGACACATTAGCCTGCTTTTACTGCAAACTACAGTGTTACTACAGGAAACCAGTGGTGGTGGGAGTAGCTTGTGAGCAAACTGGAGGACGTCTCTACCTCCCCCCCTCCCCCCAGAAATGTTTTCTTACTCCTGCTTGAAGCCATAATAATGATGATAATGATTTTGCAGATTTCTTGAAACTGACATGAGTCGACTACCTTTCTTCTTCTTCTTCTAATCTGTCATCAGAGCTAAAACTGAGAAGCCTCTGATAACCACTTCCTCCTTATCTCTCTACATCCGCTGAACTGAACTTTGAAAAAAAAAAAGAAGAAAAAGTCGATCCTCATTAGCGTAGAGGCTGCCTTAATGCATCAAACAGATTCCACTACCACTCATGAAGAGGGCTTGAGGGTGTGTGTTATTGAAAAATGAGTGCACCAGCAGGCACAATTAAACCAGACACTACTTGTATTTGGTGTTTAATACCTGTTGTTGTCTGTATCTTTGAAAAGAAAGGAAAAGTCTTTGCTATGTTTGTGCGGAAGAGTTGATGAAAAAGGAAAAGACGCAGCCAGCAATAGATGCAAGAG
>NC_136707.1:17029692-17304692 GCF_947650265.1 Symphodus melops | reverse complement strand
ACCAATGTGTACTTTTTTTCCTAAACCAGGAGGAAAACGAAGTGTGATGTACAAAAAGTGTATGATGTATGTAGAGAGAGGGGGAGAGAGAGAGGGGGAGGAAGAAAACATCTTCAGTGCTGCAGGGAGGAAGAAGAAGAAGAAGAAGAAGAATGGGGTGCAGGTAGATGGAAGACTTCTGTTGGCTCCATTTCTTCTGCTCTTGGTTGTCCTGAAAAATAGACATTAAGCAGAGACACACAAGATAATCACACAGACCCAAGGACATACAAGCACATACACACAATCCACACAAAAAAACACACACACACACACACACACACACACACACACACACACACACACACACACACACACACACACACACAAAAAGAGACAGAAACTCATCAAACTGTCTTCACAGTGTGCTGGAGGTTAGTTTAAGGCCACCTTGGTTGTTTGTCTGATTCATTCAGCATTTCTCTTTCAGGGCCCTTTTGAGAAATAAGCCACTGGCCTCTCTCCCCTTAATCACTCTGCTCAGTGCTCTCTACAACCCTATCAATTACTCCCACACTAATGAGTACGGCTAGAAACACACACTCGCCAACAGACACACACACACACACACACACACACACACACATCGCCAGAGTTCTGCGGAAACAACTTCGCTTCCTCCGTCTCTTTACGGTGCTGAGAGATAGCGTGTCCTCTGCAGCTTCTTCCGCCCTCATCCCTCTAAATTTTCTCCCACTCTCATTTTACATTTTTCACTGCAAAGAGAGATCCCTCTCAATTGCCCTGAGCTAATCCTTCTGCTTCTAATTCACCAAACATTTATGAGACGCACGTCTAATGGGGCCCCGATACATATTAATAGAATTTCATTTTTAGTTACTTTTCAAGTGAAAACGGAAAACTTGTCATAACACAATGTTGTTGTTTTTTTTCCAAACAGGTCAACTATCACTTCCAAATTGACGAGAAAGGATTTAAGGATCAGCTGTGAAAGTGGTCTAACTGTATGACCTGAGTAAGCGCTTTAAAGCCACTTCTTCAGCGACCTGCAGTGTGTGTATTAACAAGATAAATCACAGCTGATGAAACAGCAGAGGCACAACACTCAGGGAAATGGCTCTGGCATGGCAAGCATGCATGGCATGAGCAGAGGGAGCATTAGTAGTCAATAATGATGTAGTACTGTGTCCTGGAGGAGGGGGGGGGGGGCAGGTAGAGTTCTCTCACAGGCTAGATTTACTTTGCTTCTGTGTACATCTGTATTACTGTAGGGAGGCTGTGTAGGGTTTCTACTGCAGTACAGAGCTTCTGCAGCCGTGCGCATGGATCTGTGATGTCTTTATTGAATCCAGCAGTTTACAGCAGGCTGTATCAGAGCAAAATGAGAGTTCACTTGAGCGGTTTGGTCTTTCTCTGTTCTGGCAGGCAAAAAAAATGCTTTGTGTCGGGGAGACCTTAAAGGGCTTTTTTTGGCTGGATGAGATATGAGTTGACTTGTTGGCCGATGTTGTATTTTGCCAAGGCGATCCCCCGCTCAACAACATACACAAATGTTCCGGCCCCTTGTTTGAGCTCAGTTGACATCAGTGTGTTTGTGTGTGTGTGTGTCAGCCCAGCTCGGCCTGTCACGTCGCCGTTTCAGGTGACTGCTAACATGGCGCCTGGTTGACACGCACATCGAGGACCCTGTCACACACAAACATCACACGCTGCCGGCAACATGGCCGCACAACATCTCATACGCCGTGACACCAACCTTTACAGATCATCTCTCTATTCTTCTCCTTTTCTGTAGAGGCAACCGATGAAAAACACGCCTCAGATTTGGATTATGCCTGGCGTTCCTAGCCAGACGTGAACGATGGGGCATTACCAGAGCGATTAGCAGGAGCAAATTCAATTAATCTTGACAAATCTCTGCTGAGGCAGAACTGAGGAGAGCGACACCCCCTCCTTCTCCAGGTAATTAAAAGTGGCCGAGTTGAGTGGCGTGTGGTGCGACGGTGGCTAGGTTTCGGGATGAACAGTTCCAGCTCTGAGTCTGAACGTGTCAGGTCGTATTTATTTTGTCAGATGAGCACAAACACGTACAGCAGCCCACAGCACGAGACGTGTTGTGTGTTCTATTTGTTTTTCTCTCTATGCGAGTGTGTGTAGCGTCATTGTGTTTCTACAGCAGAGGAGAGTGACAGAGGACAGGGGTAATTGGTTCTTCTTTGTCACCTCAGACAGGCGGGACTTTTCATCATAGGGGGATCAGCTTCCAATTTTCTAAGCCGTGCCATAACTCAGACGCAATCAACAAAGTTTTTTTTCCAAACACAGGGAGGAAAAATGCAAGTCAGCATCTATTTAATCATCCCTTTGATTACTTTGCCGTGAAAGAACGAGCTTAGTTTTTTTCAGTCAGAGGGTAAAGGACAAGGTTAGTATGCAAGTCTGGCAAAGTAAGAAACTGCCATGACCCTTTACGGACGAAACAACAGAGGACACCAATCTACAGCCCAGAACCACCAAAGGACTAACAACAAATTCAATAGCATGGAGAGGGTCACTCTGTTTGCAGCTAAATTCGACCGAGAGACAAGTGAGCAAGAGGGCCGAGGGGAGTGAAGGACAACACTTGTTGCCACTTGGAAGGCTGGGAAGAAAAATATTCGCACGAGAGAATAATCCCTCAGCCACAAGAAAACTGAGCTAAATCTCGTTTTATCTCAGATTGTGGCTGCAGCCTGCATCTACAAAGTCTCTCGTAAGGTAAACTGAGGGCACAACAGCACTGAGCAGAGCCAGGAATAACATTGACAGAAGTGTTTGGAAGTCCCTGAGTTTCTCCGAGCTCCACTGTCAGAGCCGGATGCGTGGATACTTGAGAATAAATCCCACCTGTAAAAAAAAAAAAAAGAAGAAAAAAAAAAAGATAGAGACAGCAGAAGAAACAGAATCGAATGATAAGGTACAGTGGCAGATTGATGGACAGGGTAAAAATAGAAGAATGAGAGAAATGGGGCAAGATTAAAGACCCTTTGAGAGTAGATGGAAAGTGACAGAAAGAAAAGCAGAACACAAACAGAGCGACGTGAAAAGAGGTGATATCTACAGTGAGAGATAATAAGCAGAGAATATGTGACAGACCACAGAGAGAAGACATGAAAAGGAAAGAAGAAGGAAAGAGAAATGATGTTAGCAGCTTGGCGTCGACTGGAACCAGTGGCTCGCCAAAACCTCTGTGCCTGAGGAAAAAGCAGAGAGAATCACACTGTGTCCCCACTCTGATCAATAAAACAGCCCCTCTACCCCAAGAAGACCTATTACTACCAATTTCCCACCCCATCCCGAATCCCCTTAACAGTCCTCCCACCCCCTTCTTGCACCCCAATACTGCTTCTGCCTGGCAGAGGGGAGCGCCACTGCTCCTCCCCTCCAGGCCAGGTGCTCCTGCACAGTGAGAGGATCAACGCTGTGCTCAGAGTATTAATACATGAGAGGGAGGAGGGGAGACTGAGCGGAGATTTTCACATGGACAAGGGTAAACACAACGCATTGTATAATCCTTTCTGTCTGCTCCTTTAGCTGTGTGAGTGTGCTTCTTTTTTTTATTTTTTTTTAGGTGTGTGTCTGTTTCAGATGGAGTGGGAAAGAGAGCAGCCGTGTGTCCCTCTTTTGCCTGTTGGAGGTAGGCTTTTTGTGAGTGCAGGCATGTTTATAAGTCACACCTGCCACGGAGCTTTGAGCAGTGCCGTGAGGATGTCAACCGTTACCATGGGGACACTAAAATGTGTGGCGCTCCAGGGCAGGTGGTCTAAAATAAGCCTTTTGCAGTCAGTGTTGACATTCCTATTGTGAGGTGTGGCGTACAGCACTGCGCCCCCCCCCCCCCCCCACACACACACACACACGCCACCACCTCACAATCTTACCGCAGCCAATTTTAATTTTTATTGGAAATCAGAGGGACAGCAAATGTGTTTGGCAGCAGATAAAGGTAGAGGCGGACCCCTGGGTCAATCAGAGTACAAGTGTGGGGCGATGTGTGTGTGTGTGTTACACTGCACCAGTGAGCGCCAATGAGGGCTGACCCCACATTTTCGGTGGGTGTGCGTCAAGTGCTTATCGGACACCTTGTTTGTGGTGCACTTTCCCCCATGTGAAAATCCCTCTCAGCTACTGGTGCTTCGCTCTGTTGATGAAGAAAAAAAGGTTTAGCGCTCTGTGTGTGAGCGTGTGTGTGTGTGTGTGTGTGTGTGTATGTGTGTGTGTGTGTGCCTGTATGTGTATGAAGGAGAAAGAAAAAAGAGATAGAGATAGAGAGAGAGAGCAGGTGAGGATGACTGTCTGTCCTGTTTTGTTTTACCAGTGTCCAACGTGACAGGGGGAGCAAGTGTGCATGTGGGAGTGTGACAGTGTCATTTGTCGAGGGGCTTCTGGGGGGTTGCAAAGGGGGGGGGGGGCAGGGGGTTCGGGGAGGGTTGGTGAATGGGGTGAGGGGGGAGGGAGGTGGGACTGGGTGACAGGGTCTTAGTACTCACTGTAGGGGACACACTCGTACTGGATCTCCAGGTACTTGTAGGTTCCTGGGCAGGGGTCTGGGAACACGTCTGACCCCGCGACCACCACACACTGGGTGCGGTTATTACACCTGCGAGGGGAAGGCGTGGGGAGAAAGAAAGAACAGGACAAAAAAAGAGTGAAGGCAGGAAGTAAGTGAACACAAACATCTTCAGGCACTGAGAGAATAGTACGGAAGGGAGTCATTTTACACAAGACTAGATCATGTGACAGCAGCACCCGCAGGGAGGGGGGAAACAGAGTGGGAGTGAGGGAGGTGGGAAACAGAGTGGGCAGGGAAGGAGCTCGGGAAGAGGAAGGGAGAGGGCGAGTGACGTAAGAGGCTCCTCTCCTGGGGGATTGTGAGTGAGAGCAATTAGAGGTGAGAGAAGAAGGGGAAGGACGTCGTGGGGGTGGGGGGGGGGGGGGGGGGGCTAAAGCAAATACTCTACACACCACGCGCAAAGGGAAAACATTCATCTGCACATAAAACCTTCATCTTAACCCTGTCATTGCATGCTGTCTCACGTTTACGCACACAGAGAAGAAAAAGATACAGTACACACTCACTCATTCTCATCACATAATCCTTCCCTACCATGCTTTTAGCATTTCTCCCCGGTGCTGTCTTTACTCCCTTTATATCTTAAATCATCTATGCTGAGCTCACTCTATCATCCCATCATTTCTAGCTGTCTCTCTCCTTCCTTTACTCCCTCAATAGTCCCCTACTCCCCCCCCCCCCCCCCCATCCCCCCCTAACCCCCCCCTTTGCTCTCTCCCCAAGCTAGCACCCCGTGCCTCCATTACATGCGTGATGGATAGCTGGGAGAGCGCTTCCATTGATCTGAGCTCAGAGGAAGCAGATGCTGAGCCCAAACACACAGAGCAGCTGTAGGAAGCCCGACAAACACTCTTGAAACAACCCAAGACTAACACACACACATGCACGCACACACACACTCAAGCAAAAACGCACAACTAAAAACACACCAGTGTTCTCACGCACGCCAGAATGCCATGGCATTCTTCACAGAGTGAGGAGGCTGACTTGAGTTTTTCACACGAGATATAAACACCTCAGGAGGAAAAAGCCCAATATTCTGGAGGAATTTGTTGTGAAGTAATATCTTGTTTCCTCTGCCAATAACAGGCACCGACTCTGTACACACACACACACACACACATACCCGAGATCCAAACAGATCAATAGTTACCTCTGTGACATTATCTTGAAGGCGTCAGGAAGGTAGCACTGCACATTCTCCATCTGGAAGGGGTCTGCGTCACAGATCTTGTCATCGGTGCGGCCGTAGTTGGCCGTCTCGATCATAATTACATCACTTCCAGGGCAGCGCAGCTCGATGGGGTAGCCTTCGCATGCCAGCTCTCGACGCATCAAGCCGAAGGGCATCATTGACCGGCTCAGAGCTGGAGTGGAAAGGGGGAGAGAGGCAAAGTTATTGATAATTCAATGAACCTTAATACTTTTAGGAGGCACTTTATTATTCGACCACATTGTAAAGATGATGTGTAGTGTATGACAAGAGCAGGCGGAATGAAAGTGGTTCCAATTTTCCTCATGTAGAGCACAAATTAGCTGCTATCGACTGGCTTTAACTGAGCAGCAGTAATATTTCAGCCCTGTTGAGCCAAAGCCTGGCAGTCCAGTCTTCACATTGGAAAATGACAGATCACATATTGGCATGAGGGATTTGCATCCGCACCAGCTTCTCCAATAAAATATTGCACCACTTGCGAAACAAACTGTGAGAGTTCCAAACGCTAACACACTCCTACACACAGCCAAGCAGCAGCATATCACAGTGATCCCCCACCAGAGAAGAAGCGCGTGTCCTTCCCAGCGTCTCGCGAGTGTATTCGACCTCCAAAGATGTGTCAGAGCAGCACCTTAGGATTCACTGAGTGACACAGGAGGTATTGAAAGAAGAAGCAAAAGGAGAACTAGTTTCTGTGGGTACACCTTTGCCTTTTTTTTTTTTTTTTTTTTTTTGTACACCATTTGCACACCCACTGCTGTTAATCAGCCGTCTGAGTGGCCTGTCAGTGCAGAGCTGTGGCCAGTAGCGGGGCTCTGTGTGGAGAAGGGTCAGCGGGGACAGCGAGGTACTCAGGGTTAATCGCTGAGCCAGGCTGAGAGGCATAAAAGAGGGCTGCGAAGAGGCGCTGAGAGAGACACTCGCTGTCTCTACAGCTCTCTCCACAACTGCATACTTTTCAGACTGCCTCCACACACTAACCTTCACACATACAAAAATAACAAAATGGCTGCCGGCTCTCTTTGCTGCCTAGGTGTAGGCAGGGGCACAAAAAAACAGAATGGAAGTCGAGAAATGGTGAATGATCTGGCGGTGAAGTCGTCCTCTGGGGTTGAAGGACAGTTTTTCTCTGTGCAGAGACTCATGCTGGCGGCTGTGAGGGCTGCTGTCCATGGTCCTGAACTGACTAAAGAGAGCACCTACCCTTTGGCTGTTAGAAGTTTAGAGACTGCAAGGTGCTGTCCACTGTTCTGAAGGAGCAGCTGGCTCTCACTGAGCTCCTCTCTGCATTGTCAGTTGGGAGGTAATGGCAAGCTAATGGTGGGCATACGTCAGATCTAAACAGATCAGTACTGGCGCCGCTGAAGCAGGCAGGAATTTAGTAGTTCTTTATAAATTGAGGCTCTCTCTGCACAGACTTTTCTCCTGCCAGACGGGCAAAGCAGCAGACAAGGGCACTGAGTCAGCCCTCTCCCCCACAACTGTTAGTGCTGAAACCCACAAAGCGGGGCTGTTTTCCCTTCCTGACACTGAGCAAGTACTGCTTAGGTTTCAGCCGCTGTCCATTCAGGAGGAGTGCCCATCTGGGTCAATGTCAATGTCAGTCATCCCAGACATGCTCTGCAGCGGTGCGCTACATGATTCACTGCCATTGGACTTGCTCATGTTTCTAAATGCCACCCATTTATGCGGCGGGGACTTGAGTTCAGTTGTGTAACTAACGCCATTAAGGCTGAATGACTAGCACAGACAGACTTCAAATCTTTTATGCCTCGCCAGCATGCAGTGCTAGTGCCAAATCACAAAGGCCTCGATGCAAAAGCGCATACTAATTAAAGCACACGGAGATGCAAACAGCAGGCGAGGCCAGACAAACAGATCCGCACACACAAATTCAAAAACCCACATAAGCAAATTAGCACGTATAGAGACATACTGAGCAGAAAAATGTGCACATTCACAGTCAAAACCCACACACTTACAGTATAGACACACCAACATTCCTGGCTTCACAGTGGGATTACAATGTACAGCGTCAGTGTGTGGCCTTGTTCTCTTAACTACCCTGCGGTGTAAGTACACAGCAGCGTACAGCTGGCCAGTCATTAGAAACACACAGAGAGCCGAGAGGGGAGTAAAAGTGAAGGGGGCCACCAGGAGGACTCACACTCCACTTACACTGTGTCGACGAACACAACAGGAACAATAACCCCTATCAGAGGGGGCAGAGCAAATGTTAAAGACACTTAACATATCAAACACGCTCTTTAAGACATGTTTTATTAAAGGCCATGTGCAGCCACGATGATGTGTGTTAATACAGAAAGCTACATGTGAGGCCTCAGCTTTTTTGGCAGAACAGCCAATAGAGCACTTCATTTACTTGGCTGTTACCTGATTAAGAACTAGCGTCTTTCAACAGTCATAACTACTTAGTTTAAGATTAATAATTGGGCCATTTGATTGCCAGCAAAGCTTACGAGTTGTGTTTCTTGGATCATGTTGGCCTTTTACCACCCCTGTCTGGTTTATCACCTGGTTTGCCATAAAGAACTAGATTTACAGTCAATGAGCTAATTGACGTGTTGAGCTAAACTCTCAATGTAATTGAAGTCCACTGATGTTTAAAAATCCACGGTGTTATTCAACACTGAATGTGGTATATGAACCCAACTTGAATCTTGTCCTGGCCTGGCTGTTACAGTGTATATTTAGCCATAATTGAGCGCAGTCATTATAGAGGTAGTGTACTCAACAGTGGCAGCAACCATGATAACTAGCCTATTTCTGGCATCACTGCCAATCTCTACTTCCGCATTATTGCCTCTCATCTTACACCCACACATTTCACACCCACGCTCCCACTATTTGACAAGTTCTGGGTATAAGTTGGAATTCACTGAGTAAGAACAGCTGGGTGAACCTTACTGGCTTATGCAGAGTTTTTAGTTTTTTTAAAGGCGTAGTAAGAGGAAGTTCGAAACTTAACTCAGTGTCTGTGTGTGTGTGTGAGAGAGAGAGAGAGGGACAGAGAGCGAGAAAGAGAGTGTGTGTGTGTGTGTGTGTGTGTGTGAGAGAGAGAGAGAGACAGAGAGAGAGACAGAGTGTGTGTGTGTGTGTGTGTGTGTGTGTGTGTGTGTGTGTGTGTGTGTGTGTGTGTGTGTGTGTGTTTGAGCCAGATGGCCTGCGGCCTAGCTGGAGCTGTGGCTGAATCTGAGCTGAGATGAGATGAGCAGTGGATAAGCTTGGACTGGCCATGGGCTACGATTGTCCTTCACTCTGCAGGAATCCATTAAGGTTTCAGGGTCTCTTTAGCCAACACACAGACACACACGCATACACACGTGGCCATTTAGTCTTGGCTGTCAGGCTCATAATAGCAGGATGACAAAGTATCGTTCCGCAGCCATATGTAAAGGTGGATTTAATCCCTCACTGTGATACTGTGACTCATCTCCCTTGGTATAGCAAACTGTGTTAATATCTGTCATCCACAAGAAATGGTTACCAATTGTCACACATGCTGATAATTATATGAGCCAATTTGATAATTACACAAGCTGATTAGCAAAGACGTTATGGTGAGCAGGAGACAGAGATCTCACACACACAAACACACACAACAGACAGGGGCCTGGTGTCACTCCAGGGCAGCTGGTGTGAGGGACTGAACCGTTGGCTTCATATTAGAAGCTCCACACAAATTAAGAGCAAGAGAGGGAAGCTGATTGGATTTGACTCATTATTCCCACACAGTAATTAAAGCCTGAGGGTGGATACATGCTGGGACCCTCAGACAAGAACATCGTTTTGCAGAAGCTCAGCCAATCTTTGCCCATCATCATTCTTTCTCCAACACAACAATCTACACTCCTGGACATGAGCTCACACCTGATATCATCAGGAGAAGAAGACTTGATCTGCAGTCAAGAGTTGTATCTGCTTTAGATTTGAACCCATAAACATCCTGTTTGTGATTTTGGATGAAGATGCGCCTCAGATGACAAATACTATTATTCTGTTAGGCAAAATCTTCATATTTAAAGCTCAGTCAAATAATAGTTTGAATTTAAATTTCATCAAAAATATAGTTAATAAACAACATCTGTTGGGAAAAAAATTGCTATAAACCAGTATAAAGTAGAAACTTCATAAGGCAAAATAGTACTGATGAATGATGAATGATAGGATACAAACAAAAAAATAACATTCAAAGAGCAATGCCAGGTGGGAGGGTCTGAACACTTGGCTCCTGTCCGGCATCATGGGTGGGACGAAGACAGTTATTCATGCACAGGTCTTTCATCCGGCTAAAGAGGGAGAGGGGAGGCCCTGTGATCGAGGGCGTGGCAGTGGGTCGACGAGGAGGCCGATGGTTCTTGTGTAGGCGGAGCCGGCTTTGCTGGGGGTAAGCTCAGCATGTCGTGCAGAAATGTAAAGTGTGCTGGGACTGAAAATGTTTGAATTGATGTATACTGAAGGTATAAACTATTTTATGCTGTTTGTTCTGTTCTGTTTGGTCTATCCAACTGTCTTATTGTTTGTTTGTTTTGTTTGGGTGGTGGTGTTGTTTGTCAAAAATAAATACATTTTAAAAAAAAATGCAAAGTCTGAATCTGGTTTCTTGTACTAACAAACCTGACTTGGAGACTCAAAGGTTTCACACAGTAGAATCCAAAAAGGTTTGAATAGACAAGGATTTACCTTCATCGAAACATGACCAAAAACATTCCATCAGCTCTGTGCTTTCAAAAAGCACTCTGTTTCCAATGTGTCTAACAGTTTGACCTTGGACTGTGTCAGACGCTCTACGGTGTATTTTCTCAGCAATAATTGAAAGAGGAGGTTTGGCCTTGAAGGTAGCCAAAGACTGAGATAGCGACTGTGCAATTGAGTCACAATAGAAGATTATACCCGTGGAGCTCTGTGGCCCTAAGGCTGACTTGTTAGCTGGATGGCTGACTGTCTTTCTGGGGCCAAAATGTGATCAGCTCTTCTTTGCCCCTCTGTCTGTTCGAACAGTCTACTGAGTAGTTCCAGAGAACATTCTTAACAAGCACCATAGGTAGTTAAAAAACTGGGCATGCAGCAGATGAGGTTGGATCCTGTTATATCACCACCTTCATGAATTTTAAGTCGCATCTGGGCTAATAGGTAAGAATGCTCATTTTGCAACGATACGACAGTGGAATATTGAAAAGATACACACATGCAAACATCCACATATGAGCTTAAATTCAGCTTGGGCTGAAAAAGCGAATGTGAGGTTTGTTCCGTAGTAAAGACGGTGAAGAAGTAATTTTACAGTCATTGGACAGAACTAAAAGGTCTCAGTGATGGGAAACCCTCTCTGGCTACCCCACAAATTTCTCCAGTACTTTATCAGCTTAGCGCTGCATCTTAGTGACTCACTTAGCACCGTGAGTTAGCGTAATGACTTGCTGGAGCATGGCCTGTCACCACCAGACAAGCTGAGGCGATGCGGCCAAAACTGTCACATCCAGACAGCCTTCAAGCTGAGGGGTTGTGACAAAGTGACATCCTGAGACAAACCTAAAGGCCTAACATGAGGGGGCAGGGGGTGGGGGGCTGCTTGTGGGACTGTATGTGTGTGTGTGTGTGTGTGTGTGTCAGTGTGTGTATGGATGCAATGGGGGGGAAACATGGCCTCGAAGCTAGGATGCTATCTCATCTCCTCTGACTCCTACGCCTGTCTCCTACAGGCTATAGAGACAGAGGAGACGAGATGAGAGGCGACTGTGTGTGGAGTCACCAGCAGTGCTATAAGGTCAGAACACAAAGCAGCGCCAAAATGACACACATCCACTGTGATGGAAGCGAGTCAGGCTAACACACAGGGAAGGGGAGATGGAATGCCAGAGTGAATTAGAGCATGGAACAATAAAAAAAAGATAGAATCCGTCAAACTAGATGCTAGTGGAAGATGAACATGATGGCCGCTCTTTGTGGAGGCACAAGGTCATGGGACATAAAAGGAAAGAGGCAAAGAGATTTGTGAGAAAAGGGGAACTTCACACTGGCCCAGTTCTCTAAATTAACTGAATTACAGCAAGGTCCTTAACATTACATCATTCATAGTTGAATTAAACCTGCCCTTGCTGGAAATGGGATACACACACATACACATGCATTCGTAATGAAGCACACACACCAACATTCTTGCAGGCAGACACACAACCGCCTTAACCCTCATCCATCCTCATCCTCAAGAACTCAGTGCGTGTTGACTAACTTTGCTGTGGGGAGAACCAGCAGGCAGAGCAGGGAGATTAAGACAGGCTGGTGAAAAAAGCAACTGAGACATAGAACAACACACACACAAAGTTGAGGAGGGAGGCGAGACGGGACGTGCTCATACTGTCAAACCACTTCATTGCTGGCCCCAGTACCTAATTATGCAATAAAAGTGCCTCAGCGGGAGGAAACAGCAGAGCCCAAAATAAAAATCAGCCTGCCTAAAAAGTAGGAGATTCACCCGGTGTAAAATATCCTCCATGTCCCAAGGGACTGGAGCTGCGCTACAGGCCCAACACAACTGTATTTTTTTCTTTGTTTGCAGCACATATCACAAGAGGCAGGCTAGCACACTGTGAGTAGAACCGAGATTCATATAAACACTGTGGTGGAGTGAGGATGGTGATGCAGGGAAAACAGCCACAGGGATGAACAGAGGAAAGTAGTAGAGAAACTCAAGAGAAGAAAAAGTGAGAGCGAAAGATAAAATGTGGAGGAGAGAAAAGAAGACAGTGAGCACTGTAAGGCCTTCTGTCAGAAAGGTGTGTGTGTGTGTGTGTGTGTGTGTGTGTGTGTGTGTGTGTGTGTGTGTGTGTGTGTGTGTGTGTGTGTGTGTGTTTTGAAGGGGTTGCAAGCCATATCCAGAGACTTGTTAGGGAAGCTAAGTGCTAAAGCCCAGTCTGTCACTGTATTAGACACTTAATTAACCTCTTTTTACGCTACGCCAAAGACTTTGAGTCATGGACAGAGTTTATGTCACTTAGATCTTTGCATTTTTAAGAGATAAAATATCATTGTGCAAGTATGCTATGAATACACATAGTGTGGATAGAATTCATACTGCTCCATTTTTTGTGTTAATTAATGATGGACTTAAAAAAATAAAGGAACTTGCAACTTAAAAACTAGGGATAGGTACAAAATGTTTGTTGACATTATTTAAGTAAAATTTCAGTACTAATCCTCGCACGCATTGTTTATAGGCTTTAACAGTTCAACTAAGTTAGTGTTGCATGTGTACCTGAACTTTCTGGATTTACCGATCGAAATATACTTGGTAAGAAAACTGGTAGAATGGTACACAGAGGTGTAACTTCTCCCGCTTCAGCTTTCATCAACACACGCCTGCACAGCCAGCCGGATTACAGCAACAACAACTGCTTTACGGCAACTGTGGTTATTCTCTATAGACGTATATACACAGAAAAAACACAAGACAAAGATAACATTTAATTGCATTAAACTTGCATATTGTTGAGATACTTTAACCACACTAACCACATGGTGTTAAAGCATCAGGAGAAACAAACAAAGACAGAAAACAGGCAGTCTCACTTTCCATCAGTTGCTAACCCTGTTAGCAAATGTCGTTGTCATGACAACACATCGCTAAGAAGATTAACTTTATGTCCAGACAGGCTAATAACTAAATAACTGTGATTTGAGATATGCCCCCATTACGGTTTGTGAAAGGAGAACCCTTTCTGTGAGTTGATAGTGTTTGTCGAGCCGGAGTACAAGCCACCAACAACAGCTATGAGAGTGGAAAGATGAATGAGGAAAGAGCAGCAGAATTGAGCAGAACAGCAGAATCACTGTTACAGACTGGGAGACAGCTCTTTGAGTAATATGTTACAGACACTTGTCTCTTTGTTCTAAACTGGCCTTTCCAGACCGCTGTCCTAGAGACACTCAGTACAGATGAGCGACATCACAATAGACAAGGCAGATCTTTGCCATTTTTTTTTTTACAGTAAAAAAATAAAAATAAGTGAGTACTAGAGAATTTGAATTATTGTAGACGCCCATCCCCAATAAGAAAACTGCTATGTTTCCTGCTCTCATTTCATTTGTCTTGCTTCCTAACGTCAGCGCCATCCCTCGATCCCTCGTCCAATTTCATCCACCTGGAAACGCTCATTTACCCTCCCCAGCCTTCCTCTTCACATGTTCTCCGTGTCTTCATTCCTCCCTCTTGTCCTGACCTTTCACCTCTTGTTTTTCCTTCCATCCTTCTCATCCCTTTCTCCTTCTTTACCCACCCACGGCTCTTAAAGCTTCTCCACTCATCCATTTCTCTCCCAGCGTTTCTCTCACTCCTCCTCTCTGCTCTCTCTGCCCTTGGCTGCCAGCCGTAAGCTGCTGCTGGTAATTATCAATGTGCAGGCCACAAACACATGAGAGGCAAATGAACACACAACACACCTGTAAAATATACTATATGTACACAAACACACGCGCATTACACCCTGCTTCATGGTTACAAAGCATCGAAGTTGCGCGGCCGGGTCCTGAGAGAGAAGAAGAAGCTATCACACGACTGCACAAACAGGATCATAGTCCCCGATCCTTCATGTAGGAGTGTGTTTGCAGTACACAGATCAATGTACACAAACTAACATACCCGGACGCACACTACTACAAGCAAACACAAACACATAAACAAAACGGGCGCACACAAACGCTCACTAAAACTGTGAACGAATGAATAAACAAAAAGGCCCAGCGCCTGTATACAGGCAGAGACACACGAGAGCCATGTGCGTCATCTTCAAAGGAGAGGTTTGAAAGAACACACGAGCACTCCGCCCCGGCCTCTCCCTCCGTCTCCCGCCCGTCCCAGACTACCAATATATGTTCAAAGGCCATCCATTAACCTTTCACTCACACAGGCCTCTCTGTGATCTACTGCTCTCAGCCAAGGGCTTTGAAGAGCACAGCAACCCCCAGCACGGTGGAGGGAGCGACGGAGGTAACAAACGAGAGAGGAGAAAAAGACAGAGTGAGGACGCAGAGAGTAAAGGGAAAGAGAAAGGAGGGAATGACAACAAGAGGATATGTGTGATAGATTTGATATGTTGACAGATAGCAGGCCAAGATTAAGGAAGAGAGCCAGACAAAGGAGAGGGAAGAAATGTTTAGAGAGAAAGATGGACGGGCTGAAGGGAATGAGAAGGAGAAAACAAAAAAACAAAACAAACAGAAGGAGCTTGGGAGGTAAGGACATCACGAAGCAGAGCAGGGGTAATAGCTGAGAGGAGAGAAAGTAAAGAGCTTGGGTGAAAATGAGAGGCAAGAGTCGGCTGTGAGGGGGTGAAACGCCGCAGCTATTGCTAATAATGTGAAAAGGCAACAAAAGCTTGAGAAAGCACACGAGGCAAAGAGGGAGAAATTAGAAAACAGGCTTACAGCAGCTCTTTATTGCTAAATCCAGATGATGCGCAGCGATATTCACATGCTACTAGATTAGCAATTAGTGTCAGCGAAGCCTGTGGATTTAAGCTTTATGGCAGAGTAAGATAAACATGGTAAAAAAAAAAAAAGTATTCAAAGGTCAAATTAAGACAAATTGGAGAGTTAACTTTTCTCAATAAACGCACATCACCAGCCTTTGGATGGAGCAGATCTATTTAACACAACATGTATCTGAAAGTTATGTATTTAGTTCTGTATATGTATAGACATGGCACAATTTGTGTCTTTTATTAAAGGCTACACATGTGTACTTTCTTAGTCGAGAAAATAAATCTCTATTTGTTTCCAATATAAATGTAATCCAGCATCAAGAAAACAAAATAATTCTTATTTAATCGTAGCAGGTACAGCTGAAAGGAGAAATGAACATCGCCTTTTTCGGAATGAAATTGTTGTTTTATAGTTAGAAATTATCCTGTATCAGCTCTGCTCTTCCAGGAGTACGCTCAGTTTTTCAGACCGGTCTAAATGTGCAGAGCTACGACGATTACAAAGCAAAAGTTAAAGCAATACAATATGCTGCTCAACAAATTACACAACAACTAGAAACCAAGCGCACATATTGTAGCAATGTTAGCGGCGCTACAGCTTTATTGCCTCCTCTCGAAGTATTATTGCTGCAAGTCTGTCAGAGGATCAATTCCTATGAATTAGTGAGTAGGTAGCAGTTTAGAAATTATCTTTTAATATCAAAGTATTGGAGGACTGAAAGTCTTCCCAAAAATTCAATTGGAAGTCTTTTCAGGTCAAGTATTTTCTAAGATCTTCACTCAGAGTGTTAAAGCTCGTGTTGAGCAACACTTAGACCTGAAATAGCTGTCAGCTCAAGTCATAAAGTAACATCTGGTATGCAAGGGCTTAGTGAATTCTTCATGAGGTACTTCATGAAAAATAACAACCAGCCTCTGCATTATAGAAAGCAAAATACTGCATTGTTATCAGTCCCCATTCAGACATTCTGTCACCATCCAAGGACAGTCCAGAGACTAAAGCACTTTGTAGAGAAGATGTGTAAAAACAGCTCGTCCACCAGCCTTAAATAATAACTAGTGTTCAGGGAGAAAGGCACAGAAGAACAAAGCCGGAGAGAGGAGGGAAAGACAGATAAAAATGCCTGCGTGTGCACTAAAGGACCAGGGGCCTTTCCAAGCGACTGATCTGAGAGCAAAGGCTTAAATACAGGGGAGATGAGAACAGATTCCACCAGTCAGCTGGCACTGCTGTCCTCATATGAGTGGCACACACACACACACACACACACACACGCACACACCCATCTGGATATAATACATACAAAAACAATGCTGGCTTACGGACGCACTGACACATACAGTATATAGGCACCTATTTTCATACAGACAAGAACAACTCCCAAGAAGTCTTTTAATGGTGCGACTGCCACCGCTGGTGTACATAAATACAAGCACTTACACTCACACACATACATACACAAACAAACAGTGAGGCTTTCGCTGTGCTAAATGAAAAGCTCCGTGTCAGGGCTTCATCACGTACGGCGCAGCTGCCTGAAATGCCTGCCACATTAAGCAGGCCTAATGGGCTTCCAGAGCAGCAACACCGCATATGAAGAGTCGTACACTCTCAAACATTCTGTGGAATCCGCGGGGACGTTCCGTTTGTTCGAGTTGCACGCGTCGGTCTGTCTGGGAGAATGCGGGGTCGGGCTGGTGGATTCTCTTCAAGATACAATAATATATTTGTCTGTACTGGTGTGACTTTGCATTCAGAGAACAAAAATAGTATGCCTGGTTACACAAAGAAAAATGGAGAGAGGTTTAGCAACATAAATATTCAACTTGCGGAGTGGGCAGGTGAGTGAAATTGTGGGATGGAGCTGGAAAGAAGTACATGTACAGAGCTCGTGCAGGCCAGAAAAAAAAATCTGTGTGAAAGCTGATTCAAGTGGGGAATAAATGTGTGGGTTTTAGGGGTAAATATTAGAAGGAGCAGAGTGAGGTTAAAGCTTGGCAGATTAGTTAGGACACGGAGAAGGAGCGGGGGTACACATTAGACGGTGAAGCCATGTGTGATGATCCTGCAGGTTTCCAAATGAGCTCTGATTAGACTGAGAGTGATTTAAGCAGCTCTCATCACACTGAAACCCTGTCCTCTTCCTTTAAACACCCCCCCCCCCTCCCTTGTTCTCTTTTATTTTTCTCTTCCAATCCTTTATTCACACTACAATGGAGAGAACACTCTCCCAGCCAAAATTTGACTGCCAAAATGATGGGCACCATAAAAGTGTGGGTGTGCATGAGCATGTGTCTACATCTCAGCTCCTTTGGAGAAAGATTTTCTTAATTTCATCAAACCAAATGTTGTGCCTGTGCCAGTGCTTTGAGGCTGAATACAGATAACAGTCAATTGATTATTAATGCATTATTAATACTCCCAAAGTGCCGGGTCACACAGATAGTTAGAGGCTTATGTTCATGCAAACACCCACACACACACACACACACAAAAACAAAACAACATAGCGCCAGAGGCCAAATGTGTCCAAAGGAACAGAACGTACGCTGCACAAAGCCAACGTAACAAAGGCAGCGAAATTAAGATAGCGAAAGCAGAAACTTCTCAAATTAGAATCGCACCTGGCAAATCAAAGCTTACACCGAGGGGTTTGCTAAAATCAGGCTTACACCAACACATTTTAATATTCGCCCTCTCATTCCCTCCCTTTCCTCAGCCTCCACTGCCCTTCCTGATTCATCACTAGCTCCTCCCAGTGGAGGCTGCGTGTCTCGCCGATGCTCCTCCTCCTCGTCCTTGCTGTCTATCACCCAGCGGCTCGTTGGCACTGAGCTGACTGAGAGCGTACAGCAGATGGTGTGCTGCTGTCGCTGTGTCAGGCCACTAGCAGGACACCCAACAGCCCCTCCTCTCCCTCATCAGCCCTCAGCCTCCCCCTGCAATCCCTGCTTACTTCCTTCGTACACATCTTCCAACACGCACACACAAACCCCGCAGCATCACTTCAGCTCAACCAGGTCACCTGCTGCTAGGACAACCACCACATACACACAAACACAGACGCACACACACACACACACACACACTCACAAACAGAATGAAATATCTCATGGTACATGGCACATTGAAGGAGGTCACACATATGGCACCATTACATGCACGGATTCCCTCTTATATTCCTGCTACGCTCCGAGTAACATCAAGATGACAAGAAATTTTATTGACATTCACACATACACCCTCCGCCTCGCTCACACTCTTCCTCTCTCTCTCGCTCGCGCTCTCTCTCTGTGTAGTAGCAGTTCGGTTAATGAAGTGCAGCATTTCTAGCATGGTCAGCAAGTCAATACACTTTCAACCTTCATCACCGAGCTAACGTATAAATATTACATCCTCATTTGCAATAACCTGGTCAGGCCGGTTACAGGGCAGAGTGAAACCAACAGGCACTTACGAGCAACATTACAAGCAGACTCAGTGAGGCGATACAAAATGATACATATTGTGCTGCATATAAAAAGAAACCCATGCACTATAAATAGTGAGTGAAGATAGGCATGGTTTTAGAACATGTTTGAAGTAATGTAACAAAAACCATAGCACACAACGTTAACATTTATTTGCTCACCTTGCGAGGATGGACTGATGTTGGTGAAAGCCACAGCACAGGTGAAGATGATCCAGACTGCTAGAGCCATGTTGGATGATAACCAGGGGATGGGGCGAGGGGCGGGGCTAAAGCGTAGAGGCAGTCAGCAGGCACAGGTGAGTGAGGCGGCACTTCCTCAGCTTACACCCTCCCTGAGAGGGACCCTGCTGGTAAAGACAGAAAGAAACAACAGATAAGTAAGTTCCTCATAACAATTATATGAAACTGTGTGTCCATAAAGAGATATGATTCCACACTATTGTTTTCCCCCCTCTTCCCTCTCAGTATGGCATTTGAATCAGATGGCGCTGACTAATTTATTCTGCATTTATCACTGGAATATGTGATAATAACTTTGCACAAAATAGGATGGCTCACGGCTGGTATAGCATACTAAATTGTATCAGAGCATGCAAAAATGAGGGAGAGGGGAGGGGAGGAGAAATGAGGAGAGGAGAAATGAGGAGAGGAGAAATGAGGAGAGGGGAGGAGAGGAGAGGAGAGGAGGAGAGAGGAGAGGAGAGGAGGAGAGAGGAGAGGAGAGGAGAGGAGAGGAGGAGAGGCTACCCCCGTGCTGGTCAGGTAAAATGATGGGAGTTGGGGATCTGAGGCCATTTTGTGCAGGATTGCATGGCAACAGCTGTTGCCACTACAAGCTCATCAGTCCACAGTGTATGAACGCTTGATAGAATCAGACATGCTACATATGTTTTGGGGCTGTTAGTGTGGCTATATTCAACATGTGAAAAACACAAATACATGTCCTTTGTGTGTGTGTGTGTGTGTGTGTGTGTGTGTGTGTGCGTGCGCGTGTTTGTGTACTGTCACACACTCAAAGCGAGACAGTGAAAAGCGGTGACTCAGTGAGCAGCGCCGTAGGGCTCACACATCTCATTTGCCTAATGAAATAAATCACAATCTGGAACTTAAGCTCTGATTTTTTTGAGAGCGCAAACTGCTCTACAATGCCAGGGGCTGAGGGACAGAAAACAGTAGATTGTATTGTTAGAGCTAATACGTCTCCTGCTGAGATTCCTGATGAAACAGACTGATTGGACAGGGTCTTTGTGTATCTGTTTGTGTGTTTGTGTGTGTGTGTGTGTGTGTGTGTGTGTGTGTGTGTGTGTGTGTGTGTGTGTGTGTGTGTGTGTGTGTGTTTGTGTGTGTGCGCATTTTAGAAGTTGAGAGGATTTCCTCTGATCTGATTGACCCTCCACCCCCTTTATTTGGTTGATCCTACCAACTTATATTGTGGATGTGCATCATAATAGATTACTCTCACACACGCTGGGTTCAGAGTTCATGTACGCATTTCTTTATAAACTTCTCAGTGACTCCATTGAGTATTTGAGGCTAAATAACCACCAACCAAACAAACTATGCAGCAGAGTTTCTCTATAACTGTTATTTTCAATTTGAAAAGGCCTTCAAGTGATTTTAATGCTCAGCTTTTCTCCTCAAAAGCCAACTAGAGCTTTAAATCACACTTAATAACTTAAAAGCTTGCACAAGACGCTCAAGAAATGATTTATCTATTAGAAATAACATTTTGAAAACAAAAAGAGAGAAAATGTGACTTTAAAGACTTTAGATGAAGAACGTTGCAGATTAAGTGGTTTAATAAAAAAAAAAAAGAGAGAGGAGGAGTTCTTCTGAAAATAATTGTGCAAAATCCAAAGTCAATTAATATTGGAGACAATAAGTACTGAATGTCTAATCCTTTAATACTATTCTTTATTTTAAACTTTAACCAGAAACACAAATCAGACATTTGTGATGGTAATTTGTCTCTACATTTTTCCATTTTGTAATCTTTTCATCCTCCCATGTTCATTCAAAGACATGCTGGGATGGCCGAGCTCTCTACTCACGGTCGCCAAGATGGCAGATCCTGAGTGACGGGCTGGCTTCAGCCCCTCTCTTCATCATCACTGATTTGGCTTTGCCTCCACCTCTCCGGCCCCTCCTTTTCCCTGACCTTCTCTGATATTTACCCTCCTCCCTAGTGGCAGCACCCGGCCCACAGCCACCAACCTGCCTGGGTGTCACTGTGTGGATTAGCATGTTGGATGTTGTAGAGTACGAGAGAAAAAGAGAGAATGGAGGGGAGAGTAAAGGGAGCGAAAGCAGAACACGGCGTACAAAGAACATCCACAGCAGCTGTTTTTAACACCACTGTTTAATTCTATCACTCACACACACACACACACACACACACACACACACACACACACACACACAAACAACAACCTCTGCACTAGAGCAGCCTGTGCCTTATTTTCTGTTTGTTTGCGACCACCCTCTACGACCAGCAGCGGAGAGTAAAGGACACGCTCGGAGGGAGGGCAGGACAGACAAAGAAAGAGAAGAAAAGCAGTAAACAAATAGAAGAGAGACATGTGATGTGGTACTGTAGAAGCCTCCGGCTCCGCTCTCTCTCTCACGGCCTTTCCTCTCCTCGCTGGATTATTAATGGTCAAAAAGTGATCCCCTCCTGTGCAGTGACAGGACTTTTTTTTTTTTTTTTTTTTCGAACTTTTGTGGTTTTAATAAGAAAAATCTGTCTTTCCTCTTGTTTCTTTTGACTCTGCTCCTGTCTGTACTTTTCAACAATAGCTCTCCTGTGGTCTCAGAAGATGAGGAGGACCAGTGAAAGAGCAGGGAGGGAAGGAGTGCGGGGAGGGCTGGTTGGGGATTGAGGGGAGGAAGGCAGAGAAAAGTGCAGGGTGGATAAATTGACTTTCATTTTGTGACAAAATGAAAGCTCGTATTACACAACACTCCATTTCAATGTGGTAGGAGGGGAGAACAGAAGGAAAAGAGGAAGAAGGATGACAAGAATTAAGAAAAGGAAGAAACAAAGGACGGCAGAACAAAGGAACGAGGGAAAGATGGAATGAAAACAGAAAGGGAACATCATGCAGCATGCATAACTAATAAACAAGGAACAGAAGGAGCAAAGGAGGCGAGCAACAAACGAAGTAGGGACGACTTTCTGTATAACGAGAATAAATAAGACAGAGTGGGCGGGAAACAGCTGAAAATAACCAAGTGAGAACAGCAAAGAAATAGTAAGAAATTAGAAGAAACATGGTAAAGGGGAAAGTATCTCGTCTGCCTGCGTCTATGAGTCAGCATGCCTTTGGGCCGAGGAAGGTTAGGAGCCTTTGGAGGGTGTGAGATGGGTGGCTTCGCCCTTAGTGATCTCCTCTCTTCAGATGTTACATTCCCGAGGCCAAAGGCTGACCTTTTGTACTGATCACATCCATTATTACTATCGTCACTGTTTCTCTTCTAATAGAGCAAAACATCATACCCCCGCTGAGACTGAACACCAAAACAAAAGAATGGACAGCTATTTCCCCACATAGTAGAAAGGTAACGACTTGGGTGAGTGGAACAGAAAGTGCCAGGCAGGGCAAATGGCAGTTGCTTTAACACAAAGACGGACATGCGGCAGTTTTAGAAGAAGCAGCGCAGGACTTTCACTTTAGTACACAGCTCTGTCATCTTGTTTGGAATGCTACCCTCCGTTTCTTCGGCTATTAATTCCCAGGCCGCCTTGATCCAAAGCAAATAACCTCATTATCCACTTCTATTGGATCCTTACGATAATCACCATGATCATTAGGATCTGTTTGCTTTAGCAGACATGCTCATCAAGAACAGGGTGTCACAAGTTCTTCTTATAAAGAGTGGGGGGTACTGCTAAAGGCTTTGATTGTCTGTCATTAGAGCCATTTATGTTTACCCCATCATGCAACTCATTTCTGCACAGAAGAGAAAGGCATTTAGGAAGATTACCAGGACTGAATAAAAGGTAGGGGAACAAAGAGTTTACGTCAACACTTTTTGCTGCATAATTAGAAAAGCTGGTGCAACTTTCTGAGCTGCTGCAGCTTCAGGCTTCCTCTCCCTCTGCTTTTCACCAACCGGGGGGAATCTGATATCAAACTGGGAGAGACAAGTATGATAAGTGTGAGTCGACTGTTTTGTGCGTGTGCCTGTGTGTGTGTAACTGGGCGGCCTCTGGTCAGAAAGGTTATGTCCACATCGCTAACACTGCAACTCTAAAAGTAGATTTTCCACTAAGAGCTTGGCAAAGATGCTTTTCACACATAAAATGCTCTGCCTGCTGTTAGCATCTTAATTAGCATTTCAATAAATTTGAAGCTGAGTATGTTGTGTGAACAAGTGAAAATCATGCAGGGCAATGGGGGGCAGAGCCGGGAGCGGGGAAAACACAAGCACAATTTTATTCAGCCGGGAAAACACTCATGATTGATTTAAAGATTTGACAGTTTTAACTTGAGACGGTCTATTGCCTCATACATGTCTTTGCATCTTAAGATGAAGCACCAGCATTTCCCATGCTATTAGGATTGATGTTTATGCCTCAGATGCTTCAACAACAAATAGTTGGTTTGGTAGCAAAGCTCCCGCTATGAGAGAAATGATTGCCTCCTAGCAACCGACACAGTGGAGCGTGCCAAAACTGAATGGCAAACACATCTCACTTACAAATAAGAAAGTGATGCAAACTGCTGCATTAAATATTTGTAATCAAGTCAAAATTCAGTTCATATTAACTTCCGACATCCACTTAAATTGGAGTAATTGAGAGCATTTTTCGCTCGGTGCTGGTGATGTTTGGTTGCAATCAGGTCTACGACCGACACTTTCTCCAGAGGAAAGTATAAGTAGAGTCAGTGAAGACTGGCCATGTAGAATTAGAGTTTGATGAGACCGCAGAGAACGACAAAAACGTATGCCTCGCCTGGGGGACTCTAAGTAATTCTCCCTCTGACTCATCGTCGAAGCTTTGTCACACTTGATACTTTTTTGTCCTCTCGAGTTAGGCGAGAGAGAGCAATACCAGGAAGTGTAACAATAAATGAGAGTGAGTAAGAATTCATTAATTACTTCTTCACCTCTTTAAAACTAATCACTTGCCAAAGAGAATATAATTATCTTACTTTCCTTTTAAAACGTAACAGACATACCATGAAATATCATTACCGTCACCATCTGCGATCTGGCGCTGCTGAGTGGGAGGCTGTGTTTTTACTGTCAGACCTGCCTTCCAGGATTCTGAGGTATGACAGTTGAATTGAATTTTTATGATTATTCAAATTAGCCAGAGTGATGATTTGGACACTCTTTCAAATGCAAGTGTCTGTGTGTGTGTCTGTGTGTGTGTGTGTGTCTGTGTGTGTGTGTGTGTGTGTGTGTGTGTGTGTGTGTGTGTGTCTGTGTGTGTGTGTGTGTGTGTGTGTGTGTGTGTGTGTGTGTGTGTGTGTGTGTGTAAAAAGCTCCCATTAACAGAACACATGGAACCAGCTTATTCTGATTATGGGAAAGTTTCACAGCAGCAATGTGCCATGGAGGGCTTTTAAAAAGGTATAACTGCAATCCCATTAAGATGACTCATTGCGCTCCCGGTTGAATTTAAAATTAAGAGACCCCCAGTCTTTGGGTAGTTACGTATAGTTGACTTGATCTAAATCGGACCTTTGCCCTAATTTGTAATGTTTTTTTTTTTACTTCTACAATTATAAATGCTGAAAATCTTTTGATTCATTTGCCACAAAAGGTTCTTAGTATAGTCGAGTCATTTGGTCTTAGCAGCAGGTTCTTGGGCCATCACATAAAAATGGGCATACTAGCTGTATATGATTACTTGCACATTTAATTTGACAGGACGTTAAAACAACCGTGGTGTGTAAATGAATCCAATACGCTCAATTTCCAAAGAAGAAAACGAACCACAACTTTATCCAGTTTGCCTTCCAGCAATAATTTGTCTGCAGACACAGACAAGCTAATGAATAAATTAAACCTTTTTGGCAATTTCAATTTAGATTCTGTTGTATTTTTCGAGACAAAGACTAAAAATAGTAAACTTGACGTCTTGGATGAAAAATGCATTTTATTTTTTATTACACACACATGGGTACAGAAGGATGACAGAGAAGGGTTGGGAAGAATGAGGCTACAGGTGCATTACAACCATATGAAAGCATCACTGATTTCTTCTAAGGGCCATTTTTTTTGTTTTAATCCATTTAATTTACACTGTGGACAACAGTTTCAATCCTGTATGTTTTCATCAGTGGGAGTAATTGGAGAAGGAGCGGCTTAAAATTGTAATCTCTTTTAATTCTCAAATCAATAAAAACTGTGGCTCCTTGTTGTGTGCGTTTTTTAATTCCCCCTGCCCCAACCATGCTGTGATTATGTTGACAGTCTCTTTAAACAGGCTGACTATGGCACAGCTCAAACACTCCACAATCTCTGTATGTACTAAATATGACCTTAAACTAACTGCCCCTTGGCTGATCATAATAATTAACATCTCTCGATCCTCTGGCCTTGTCATAATATAAATGATGGTCTGTGTGCCACCATTTATCAAAAAAATCCCACCATGTCCCATCAGACTGCAAATCTCGACTGAAAGTTTCAGTCTGTTTTTGAAGAGAAACATCTGACTGAGTCTGGTCCAATGCAGCTGATACTACTATGCCCCATCATTATACTGCTGGACTGAAGTGAAGAATTTGATTGAATTAACCACAAAATTAAGATTGACAGACTGCAGCACTGGGTGGGTATTTCTTCAAAGAAAATAATTGAACAAATTGTTCTCTTCTCACAGCTGAGTAAATTGTGGAGCAACTTAGAGGTCATTATTTTCACAGTGTTTTTCCCGATGGGCCACAATAAACATTGACGCAATATCTGATTGCAGTGCAAAAACTTGGGTCAAAGTAAATAATAAATGGACGTCAGTGATGTGTCCATGCTAAAACAGGGCGAATTACAACATAAATGTCCTCTGGAATATTAACAGAATACGATCCATGCTGAGTTTCAATGACCCTTAGAAGCTAATATTCATGCTTTTATATTCTCATGATTAAACCACTGTAGTGGTCTTTTAAAAGGTTTGAATCAGAAATCAATAAGTACACTTCAGATTAGGCAAATGCATCAGCATGGCTCCAACAAAAATCAAGAAAAGGGCTCTTAAGCTGTGGAACCCCGGCTTGCCTCATTAGTATAATCTTTTAAATCACTTTCAATACTTAACTTTATTGAATTGCTTTCCTGTAATGTCGTACGCCTTGTCCTTAGTGTTGTGCTTATTATTTTATGTCACCCTTTGTTTAATTCCTCATGTTTTCCTCTTTAACTTGTACATGATTGTAAATAATATTTAAAGCAGTCAGAAGACTTGAAAAGTGCTCTAAAAGCTCAAGTCCATTAACCATGTACTATTTATTTTATTGTGAAGTTTTACATGCTTAAAGTACTTCATAATGCGGGCTTTCTGCACGGCTAAACAAATAAACTGTAGGAAAAAAGAGAAAGATATCAGTTTGTATGAAACACCACCCTCCCACCCCGTCATTGTTATCTTCCAATTGGGCCTATCACTAATCTCCCTAATCCTTTTTTGTGGGGGTATTGCTAGCAAAGACAACATAATAGCATTAAATATTATTTTTTCCCAACAACTTGATTACATTTGCATCGAAAGCCCATACGGCCTCGGCAATACTACCAACTGATAGCCCACTAACACAAAGGCATTCATTCAGGATGGATAATATTGTTCAGCTAGCAGGGACTAAACAAGCACATTCAGGTCAGATCATCCCAACACTTCTCCATTTACTGGGGTTGGTCAGTTAAGGCCGAGGTTCTGGTGTGGTAGTATCTCACTGGCTGCAGCAGCAGGGCTGTTTATATAATGACACCATTGTGCCGGCTGTGTGCAGATGGAACATCAGAGCTCTTGTAATGGCCTGTGTATTAGGGCCAATGTGTTTGATTACTGACTCACGGCGAGCACGGATAGGCTGTGTAGTCAACAGGGAATAAGGCTCCCTCTAAAACAGCAACCCAGGGAAAAAAAGACCTATTTGAAGAAACAGAAGGAGAGAGGGAAGAGACAAAAACAGGGAGAGACTTTAATGGAAGTGTGCTTTAAGGGAATGCAAATGAGACAAGGGAATCTGCAGAGCTGCAGAACACAGCGGAGGGATATCAAACAGGGCTAGTGTGGCTGTCAAAGAGGTAAAGGCAGAGAAAGGGAGAGAACCCCTCTCGCTCATTTCAATAGACACTCCTTTACCAATTTTCCTGCTCCCTGCAGCTCTCTACACACCCAAACCTACACACCATTGCATCTCTAGAGTCTACACTTTAAGTATTATATGTTTCCAAAAAAGCTACGACTCTAATAAAAGCCTCAGTGCCTCTATAGCAGCCAGCAAAGTATTGCTGAGTGACAGCTGTACGTGCTAATCAGCATGCAAAAGTGTCTGATGGGGGTGTTAGCAGTTGTGCATCTGTGAATGAGTGACAGAGATAGTCTGCCCCTTAGCAAGCCAGCCAGCCTGTTCCTCAGCATCGACACCTCGCAGCAGAGAGAGCGTGCTCCCCGGCCCGGTCTTCAGTGTCTACAGCTCAGCCTGTGATTTATTGTGGCGGCGGGGAGCTTGTCACTGTTCATTATTACTGATGCAACAGGAGGCAATGCCACCACCCATCAATGCTTGCCCTGTGATGCCCGCCACAGCTGCCAGAGGAAGTGACCTCAGCACCCACCTGTCTTCTTAGACAAACGCGGGCTGAAACCTCACTCTAATGGGCTCTAATCACTTACAGGGATGGAACCTGTGAACCAATTTGGCAGGAAGCTCAAAAACCTATCGCTAATCATGTATAAAAATTAAACATTAATTCAGTGTGAATATTGCAATTTTTGGATGGACAAAGGTGAGAAGCCTAATTTTGTGATTTTCTATAATAAAAAAAAAATCTCTTACACAATTATCAACTTATGCAGAAAATTGAGCAGCTCATTTTGTGCCACATCTGTCTGGAATGCGACAAAAACATGTGTTAATGGCTTTTGACTTTTGTCTAACTCTCTTCTACTCAGTTTCGTTCTGTCTGCTTTTCACCTCAGAGTCAAATTAGATAAACTCCATATCAGTCAACCTGCACTGTCAACTTTGTCAGTATGAGTTGTGTCGCAAATCAATAGGAGGAAATGAATAATTCACTGTGACCATTAAGTCAACTCAACAAGATGATAACTGCCGGCCCTGACATTAATCTTATGAGCCACCAACAATAGATTATGATATAACATGATAATGTTATGAAATTGAACTCTCTGGTGAATCTTGCTCTCTCCCGCCCTTTGCATTGAGCTGTTCCCAGATGTCACTTGGCTGTGACTGGCAGGCTGCCACCCCGAGCGCCTGCACGCCGCCAGACCCGGCTAGATCCATCTTCATTAAGGACAGAAGCGCTGTGAGTTGTGTGTTATTATCAGTGTCTATTAATCTGAAAGCTCCAGCAGGGCAACCCCGGCCTCACTGATACGCTACAGTACACCATAGCCAAGCATAAGTGATGTACCAACACACAAATCTCACTACACAAACAAACACGTGCAAAGTTTGTATGCAACTGCACACCCACACACACACACACACACACACAATCGGTTTACACTCCCGCCTGCAGCTCTCTCTAATAATGAGTACGGCAACAGTCTTAAACAATTTGCAGATAATGCATGCTCACTACTAATTGGGGACGATAGACAATAATTACGCAAGGCAAAAACTCATTTGTAATTGTTTAGTAACCATCGGGATTCACTCAAGGCAAACTGTAGAAACCCCTTCCTAAGTCTTAGTTTGAGTGTATGGGACGACGCACATGATCATCGCTTAAAGCATTCACACACATGCCCACGCACATGCAGCCAGTCACAAATGTACACACACAGAAGGGCCCACCGGGGTGCCACATGTGATGTTGACCCAGTTTAGATCTGTGGCACAAAGTAGAGCAGGGATTCAGAACAAAAAGAGACAGTGACATTTAAAAATAGGTTGACATTCTTTTCATCTCATTTTTTTTGAGACCCTTACGATGGAAGTAACCATCTTCTTTGGAATCGGCTAATTATTCCTTCATTATCTTCAACCTGACGCTCGAAAGATCTAATCTTTTAACAGGCTAGGTCAGATTTCAGGGATGCTAACAGGAGTCAGGACTTAGACAGATTTACGTTTTAACTAATTAAAGAAGTTTATCAACGATTGATCCATCTTAGCAGGCCAACAGTGTGACTGTAGAACATTCTCACCCAAATGTAGTGTTTCCTTTTTTTTAAATGTTTTAACATGTTTCATCCCTTTCAAAGCATGTTGTTTAAAAAGTGTGCCTCAAGCTGTCCCTTTGAATGTTAAGCTCACATTGTTGTTGTGCTTTGGAGCGTTCAGTGTTTGTAAGAACGATCATGTCTCAAGATTGTGGCTGTCAGCTGGTAAAGAGCAATCTTTTCATTGGTTAAAAAGATCTTAAAAATCCTTTGGACAAGGTTAGTGTTTGAGTTGTTTTAAGCGTTCGGATTTCTGACACGATAGCTTGAGAGCGCCGTTTATCAGCAGGGCTCCTTCTTCCCGAGCGCTACAAAAGCACAACACATTAAAGGTGCAAAGAAGTTCACATCCTGAGCCCTTCATAACAGTAAGCAATTAGCCATCAATGTAAGCGTACATTAATTACACTGCAGATACATTTACGACGTGTCAAACTGGTGTGTGCTTTCCTTGATCCTGTGCATCTTCCTGGAGTTGTTATGATGGTTTTGTTCTGCAGAGCAAGTAAAAACTAAGTACAAATGTTAGCTTCTTTTTGGAGATGCAAACATATCTACCTTTAACAAATGTCCGAACTCGAGTGATTTGTGTTGTGCTACAGTGTGTGTCTCTGTGTGTGTGTGTGTGTGTGTGTGTGTGTGTGTGTGTGTGTGTATCGGTGTGTGAGAGAGTGATGTATCCAATTTGATAGTAGTGACCCCAATCTGCCTGCCAAGGTTATCCAGCTTTAGGTTGGGCAGAGTGGGCATCAGGAGATTCTGACACAGCAGGCCTGCCTGACATGCCCCAATTCTAAAACATGGCTGCCACTCACTTGCCCTCTTCCATGCTTTCTCCATCTACCTTTGTCTCTCTCTCTCACACACACACACACACACACACACACACACACACACAGAGCACATACATGAAGGCACACTGACACTGTCCCACATTCAGCACAGTGGAAGCCTTCATAGCTATTCAGGATAACTGCGGAGTAAAAGAAAGTCTGCATATATATATATGAGTGCAGTCGAGCTTACACAAGCATGAAGCCGTCCTATTCAGCAAAATCTGAAATTGGAAGTGAAAACCGCTCTCTTTTTGGACCTGCATTTTAAACAGTGACAGTTGAACAGCAGGTGTTTGTATAAATAAGTCTGAAGAGATGTGACGCAAATTGACTGTTGACACATTAATACTCAAAGGGTAAAATTAAGCCTCCAGCACAGCAACAGTTTAATCATCACACAGCAGTGTGTGTGCATGTGTCTATTACTCAGCTGTCTGGTAAGACAGGTAAATGTTTGACAAAAGCATGCACATTTTGATGAAAACAAAAACAAACTACCGACCATTACTACTGAAACTATTGTATTTAAATTAAATAGAGGATATTTGCGCATTGGCACTCAGTGAAGAAAACCCTTCATCTCCAATTATCCCCTACTGGTAATTTACATAAAACAACTCATCTTCAACAAACCTAGGTTCCATTTATGCAAGCTGCCTTAGCCAGGGAGTAACGCCAATACAACCTACCCTATTACATGCCCGTCCAACAAAACTATGTCGACCACTGGGCAGCAAGAGTCATGACATCACCAGGGTTTTCAAGTGGGAAATTCCCTTTACCAATGGTTCGTCAAATTAGTCCCACGTTGCCATGGAAATGCTTAATCGTGAGCTTCTGCATCCAGGAGGCACCCCCTTCAATGCTAGCTCTTCCCGCTAGGGCTGCACAAATATTGAAAATGAATCAAAACTGACATTCAGAACCTCTAACCGACTCAAATCATTTCAACTGATTTGAGTTCAAAATATTCAATAAATAACCCAAAAAAAAGTTAATCAGATATTAAAAAAAACATACCCCAGCTTTAATAGTTAATGGTAGGCTATAGGTATTTTCCTCCAGATACACTTTTTAAATTTTTGGTTGTCTTAATGTCCTGACAGTAATTAAGATCTTATGCACTCTGAAAAAGGAACAAAGAAAATCCATCATCTGTAAATCTGTAAAAACTTTGACCAATCTCAGATTGACGGTTCGTTTTCCATAAATCAATCAAGCCTCCCTACACCGTGCATGCACGAGCCCACAATCAAAGCATGAGCTGAAATCAGCTTCTGCACCTATGGCACTTGTGCATGTCAGTGAGGGGCGGGACTTTTTAGAGAGCATAGAGGGGAGGGGGTGGGTGAAGACGGAGAATGGCGAGGATGATACTTTCAAAATCATGCTAGTTTCCGAAAAGTACCGACGCTGCATTTACAATAGAGACCATGTCAGTGAACTATAGAGAGCAAAAAAAACCAAAATGAAATAATCATTTATGAATCGTAATCAAGGATTACGATTGTTCACTGTTCACTGAATCGTGATATTGATTTGAGGCCATATCGCCCAGCCCTACTCCCCGCGCATCACACCCACACCTACTTATTTATCCATGCTACCACATAGCCAACACAGCCTTGCCACCTGCAAACGCCATACATGCAAGTTCAAGGTACCGACAACGCTGCTACTACCTGCCCTACCATATGGCCCCTAACAGCCAACCAAAATGCAGCTATAACTCTTGCTGTATTCCTGGTAGAATCTCTCCTTATGTGTCCCCATCCCCCTCTTATCCACTTTTCCCCCTTGTTTTCAACAAAACACGTAATCACACAAACACACAAGTGCTTACTTTCATGCTGTGAGTTCCCGGGGGAGAGAAGGGAAGTGGTGGTCTGATTATTAGAAGGGAGCAGTGGGAGACACAGCCCAGAGCTCAGGGCCTCAGTCAGTCAGTCAGCCTGTAACAGGTGCTGCTTTCCACTGCCTGCTTCTGTTAATTACCAACAGCGCTGTGTTGGAAGCGCTTTGCCAGGATCCACACCAGGTGAACACCCATTAGTGCATGGAGAGGATCCAGAGAGTCTGTCTATACACTCCCCCCCCACCCTCCTTTTCCTCCCACCAACAGCACTGCTCACAGACTGAAGCCAACACATGTGTGCAAAAAAACACACGTGTAAACACTGCTGTGTATGCACTGCACACACACACTTGTATATTTTCCGTGTTGCTATGCGCCAGTATTTAATGATTATGCCTTGAGACATTTACACTCAGACACACACCTTCAAATGTGCACACACACAAGTTTCTGCCTCCAACCTTAATCTGTTTTTTTTTTCTCTCCCTTTCTTTCAAATACATTTTTCCCTCCATCTCCTTCTGTCCCCCTAGGCCTGAGTACATCGGTTCATCGACACATTTCGTTATGGTCTGTGGTCTCCATGGAGCCTCCTGTTTCATGTGACCTTTCTCCCCCTCCGTTCCTGGAGTCTCGGGCGTCTGGTCACTCTGAATCACTCTCTCCGTCTGCCTTTGTTCGGGTAGAAAGGTTCGGCGGAGAAAGGGAACCAAACTAAAGAGAGACGAATCAACAGACATCTCATGGCGCCTGCTTCTGCTTGTCACGTGAAGGATAGTACTATTTGTACCCATCCACCTTATCAACCCTCCCCCTCCTCATATCTCTGCACAACCCCACGTCTCTGCCTCTGAACACCGTCCGCAACTCTCATCCGATTTTTCCTTCTCATCATTAAATCCCAGTTTCCATCATTGCCATAAATAATAAACTATTTATTACTGGGTAAAAATAAACAAGTCTTGCAAGTCTTGGTGCGGTAGGGTAGGGGTGTTTTATATTCAATCCACCAGGAGCTGTCAACCAATAGGAATGCAGCTTTTAATAGCTGAAATGAGATCAGAAGAGAGTTTTTGCTCTGATCCCATTGAAAGAAACAGTAAATTATTTAGGTGACACTTCTATGCTGCAAATCACCCTTAAACCAGAACAACCGATTTCACTCTATGAGGGGATGCCGGTGCATCGAAGAAAACAATGTTGTTTCCACATGGTAAAAGATTTAAAATGCTAATTTTATTCGCCGACAGAAGGAATCAGTCATACATTGAAACACCCTTTAAGATAACATAACACATACAAATTAGCTGATTAGCTAAATATGCAAATGAATTAATTATTTGTAGAAGACATTTATATGTTAATGGAGGTGGTGGCTCACTGATTAATTATATACATTATATACTAAGTGTAGAATTATCTATGGCGATAGAGATAAAACGATAAGGATAACAATTAGTTATTGCTTAGAACATCTCTTTCTCTCCTCATTGATCTGATGTGTGGCACTGACCCAAGTCACAAATTAAAGAAATCTCAATCTAATTTTCATGAAGCCGCGCAGAGCTTCTCTGTGTATTCACGTCAAAGCGAAGGCTGTGCTCTGCATTCAAAGAGGATGGGTTCGGGGGGGGGGGCACTTTTTTCTTGAAAGCTCTGTAGGATTCTCTCTCTCTCTCTCTGTCTTTTCACTGACTCTTCCCCTCTGTCTCTGGCCCCCCTGACCTGTGCAGGTCTCACGTTCCTGACTCCTCTCTCAGCAAGCAGCCAATCGATGGATGGATCTGACTTTACCCTGACTCAATAGCCCCCTCATGCACACGCTCTTCCTCTGAGGAGTGAGCGTGCATGTGCATGTTTGAATGTGTGTGCCAGTAAAGACAGGGTGTGGGTCCGCAATGTGCAAGATTGTACTTGCAAGACATGGTTTTGGGGGGTTTTGGCAGAGCTGAGCATTTGTGTGTGTGTGTGCGTGTGTGTGTGTGTGTGTGTGTGTGTGTATGGGTGTCTGTGTCTGCCAGCTCTAGTCTCTCACCCCAGGGCCTAGAAGTCACGGCAGTGAGAAAACAGATTGATTTCTCCCCTCCCATGCACAAACAATTAACTACACAGCGCTCAATTAGACACACGCTGGAGACGCCTTCAAACAAGCCTTCGCCTTGACCTGGGATCTGTTTACTGCAGACCAACCTCTAGTACTTCTTTATCCCTTTAAACAAGCATCCCAGGTGTGGAGGATGATCGGAGCCAGTTGGATAATAGCAGGAAGGTGTCTATGTGCCGTGTTCTGGCAGAATTAGCTCTTCCTGTTGTTCACAGCCTTTTTAGGATTATGTGTCCCAGCACAAAATGAGTCAAGATTATCTTTAATGATGTAGACGGTGTGCAGTTTCATTATCGCCAGTGTTCACGCACACCACTCCACAGCCTGCACACTATAGCTGAGCAAGCGGAGTTCAGATGCTAATTTAAAGGAAGGGAATTCCAGTGGAGCATGGAACCCTGTGTTTCAGCCTCCCCGTGTCCACCTTTGGGACCCCCATCCTCGTAAGACATGTTGATCATCCGGTAAAGGACAAACAAGGTTGTCAACCCTCCGTCAGGTTTCTGTCACTTTTCATTTTTCCATGTGAAACACTCCAGTGAGCACGTCTTTCTCTGTTTCTCTCTCCCTTTTCCTGAGCCAAGACATTTGTCAGAATTTCAACAGTGTCCTCCTACTGCTTCAGTAAACCCGGATCTGTCTGCTGACTGCCTCAAGAATAGATGCCTATTGTCTCCTGTGTGCCTATTCAATGAAACAGAATGGAAACTGCTATTAACCATCACTAATTCTTATCCCACAGTCTGAATTATCCGGCCGTGAATGTAATTAATTTCACATCTATCATTCCATTTTCACCTTTTTCAACTCTCATTTTTTGAAAATACTGTAATTAACAGCTGATTCCCGCAATTATAATGAACTATCACATTTGCAGCAGACGCAGTGAACAAATGAATATTCTTATATACAGGGAAATGTGAATTTATGAAATTATTTCTTATTAAAAAAGGAAAAACAGGTCATCTGCATATTAGTGACAATTATTTCCACAGATGCTGGCATTGGATGCTAATTGTGATCCACTGCTGCATGGCCAAGTTATTTCAGGCTCTAAGTGTGTCATTCATAACACGGGCAAAAAGAGATAATAGAATATGAGTGTGTGTGTGTGTGTGTGTGTGTGTGTTTATGAAAGAAAGACCGGAGAAAGATCAAATGAGAGAAGGATAGAATGAAACTAAGAACTCACAGAAGTGTAGGCTCCACTGAGTGTTAACATTTCTAATTATCTCACTGTCACGTCTGGAGGGTAGGAAGATAACACCTGAAGTCACCAGGGCGGGAGAGCAAGCACACGCGCACAACACACACACACACACACACACCTCTACACACAAACAGTCCCCCAAGTTCACACACCTCCCACCTCCATCCACAAATTTGTCTCGCTCTGCACGAATGCCTCCACCTTTCCCTCTCCTTTCTCTGTCGTTTCCCTAATTTTAAATCCTCCCCCTCTCTGTTGCTCTCACACTCTCTGTGTGAAGTCTATGCGAGGTCCAGATTGTGGGCTCTCCCCTGTTTACTTACGCATGAGCTGATGTCATGACGCTGCACTCGTCTCTCCCCCCCGCTGCCCTCTTATGCAGGCAGGGTGAGCAGTACTGAAGGTTGCGTGCCTGTTTCCACTGATGTTTATCCTTGTCATGCCTATTGAACACGGCTTATGGCCTGTGTTTGATATTAAATCCCACGCTGAGGGGCGAGCTGGTTGCTCGACTGATCAGATAAGCACCAGAGGGAAGGAGGGTGGATTTAACTGGTTTTAGTAATCACAAAAGCTCATCCCCCTCCTCCATCCACGCTACTGTACATTCCAAACAGAGGGATTTGTATGAATACTGTAGGCTAGTTTGGACTTTGCAATATAAACTTACTGTATAGCCTCAGACAAATTATGGGATCTCATAGCACTGCATCACTGCTATGACTGTACACCCTTCACCAGGCTGCTTTATTCTACAACTCCCTTAAAGGCTGATGAAATATTTACAGACCTGAGTGTTACAGCAATTTCTGGCGCTGTGAAGCTTTTTAAGGTCAACTTTCGCTGAGACTCTCGCTTGGCAGCCTGTCCTGTTTCCCCTCTGATGCCCTACAGAGGCCCTTTAGGTAGAGACAGCCATTCTCCTGAGACTTCTTTCCCACTGTCACCCAGCTTACTACCACCTCACCCCCTGGCCTGCTAACAGCAAGTGCAATGAAAGCTGGGAACATTTCCAACATGAGACTAGGTCAGGGTGACTCACTGGGTGCCAGAGACCTGACTTCTCTTTTTCGACTGTTTAAAATTATTGAGACACGCACACGGAGGAGAGCCGTGAAATATTAATCATATTAGAATTAGCAGAGCTGTCAATCAAACCAACCAAAGTGCATTGCCCCTGTGCCTTTAGTGGCCCGAGCTGCAGTGTCACTGTCATCATCCGCAAAGTGACACAAAGACAGAAATGCAGATTTTTCTCCACATCTACATAAACACATTTGAAAGGTAAGATTTGTACAAGACTGCTGAACTAACAATGAAGCAGGATCTTGCACACATGCCCACACTTCTAATTAGAAGGGAACAAAAAGAAGCACAAACACATCCATCATTTAGAGACACACAAACCATAACAGCATTGGTGACCCAGCACCATGCCATGCAGCACAATGCACCTCATCATCCAGCCCGCTGATGCTCACACACTATGATGGCCTGATAGTGGTCCTACCATCCAGCTTTATCAGCATAGAGTTCCAATGTGATTCATGGCATTTACCCCTCCAAGCTCCCAAGGAACCCAGAGCTCTGTCGCTGTGACATCACAGCTAGAGCCCTGATTGGTCACCAGATGGCTGCCCTGATTGGATTCCATCCCAAACTGTGCAGGCTGAAACACTGGCTCAGTGCTGCTCTGGATACTGATCCAGCCCACCTGCACTGCCCAGAAATCACACACAGTCACACAGTCACACACGCACGGAGCACGCACGCAAGACGTGGACACATGCGCACAAGCAAGGAAGCTTCGAGAACCAAAATCAACGACTTTCAATCACACATGCTCATTCATAAAAAAATATGCCACTTAACGACCAACAACTTCACCTTCCACCTCTCAATCCGTCTTTACCTTTTATATGTCTTGTCAATTGATTTTAAAGCACACCTTTTTGAAGATTATGGCCCTTTAAAATCTAAGTGCCCTTGTTTAACTTAGCTTAAATGACTCTCTCTCTTTGCTTCGCGGGTTAGGCCCCATTTCAACATTTCTGAGCACTGTCCTGGGAGACATAAAGCGAATGAGAAAGCAAGGGCATTCAAAGAGAGAGAGAGTAAGAGAAGAGGTTTGCTGTGCTATGTGTCAGTCTGTGAGTGTACTGAGGCTTTTACGCATGTATCTACTTTCGCTCACTCTCTGTTCGGCAATGTGAAGCAATAAGTAGCCCTTAAGTGCAGACAGTCTCTTTTAAATACACTACAATTGTGCGTTAGCTTCTACTTGAGCCTTGAGAGGCACTCCTGAAGCTTTCCTGATTGAGACATGAAACCAGAGCACCTCTCTATTCCCTCCCTTTCCTGCATTCCCAAAGGAAAGTGTGTAGCGTGTCTCTCTAAAGATACCCCTGGCACACACATCCACAAAAAAAAAACACACAGATCCCTGAGGACAGCTGCAGGCGCACTGCTGTGTCCATCCAAACTATACTAGACCTCGACTCCATTCCTGGTGAGTCCCCGAGATGCACAACACTTTTGGAAGAGTCACACCACTGTTGTCACTTATTTCAGTCGTCAAACACTTTTTCTTCCCTGTTGTCTCAATATCTTTTTTTTTTTTTTTTGCACTTCAGTCTCTCTCGCTATCTCTTAGCTTCCTGTTGTATCAGCAAGCTGATCAAACACTTGCTTTCCCAGCTTTTTCACCCCTTTCAGAAGAGAAAGAAAAGCTCTGCACAACCCTCTCCTAAGCCCAAAGGAAACAGAAGCACAAGATTTGGCAGAAGGACAGACCTCCTGCTGCACCTGTGCCCGTTCAGGCAGATCAGTCTTTAGCTATAGGGCCGCCTGCCGCCCCAGGGACAATGAGAGGGGATGGACGGATGGACTGAGGATTTGAGAGAAGGACTTGGACACTGTTCCTCAGCCTTTGTGCCAGCGTTACGGGTCGAGTGGACCAAATGTCTACTCACTGGCACTAACACACAGCTGTTTGGTGATCTGCCTCTGGGCCAGCCCCACACAGACACATTCAACATCTTGTCCAACATTACAGTCTCCCCCTTTTCTCTGCACTATAAAAAAAGACGAGGGAAAGGGAGGGTGTAAGTAAAGGCAGGGACAAAATTAAAATCATGGCCGAAGCTAGAAGCTCTTGTGATTAGCAGTGTTTTATCGGGACAGATGTAACTTCTGCCATTGTTTTTTAATTCTACAGCCCCATCTCGCCTTCTTGCTTTGCATTTTAGTGCACGCAGACAAGACTTCAGATGTGTCTCACACTTCTTCCCCAAGGTCGTCATTACAAGAGAAAAAGCTCTGCTCTAAATTCAGAGAGAAACCATCCCTCCCGTTGCCAAACACTCCCTCCCCCCTCCCTTTTAATATTTAAGAAGCTGTTGATCACACCTGTTCCCTCTCCATCCTCGGATGTGGGAATCACGATGAAGGGAATGGCACAGAATGTGTTATCTGCTTGGGAGCTGTGACTCTGCGTTTCCATGGCAACACTCCACCCGGTGTTACAGTCACTTTGCTGTCTTTTCCCCTGCTGCCAGCTATTCTATGAGACAGTCTGGGTCCTATAAAAAGGGCCAACAGGAGTGGAGCCAGATAAAAAGGGCAGGCTAGAGGCTCCCTTGATATTTTTTTTTTTTTACTTTTAGAGTTTATGTCCCCTCAAATGTGTTTGTCCATTTTCTCAACTAAGCTATTAAGGCAAACATGAAGCATTTGATGATGCCCTTGTGTTGTTCAATACTCATGTTAAATAGCTTATTATTCACAAAGGAAATTTTAGTTCATTTTCCTGTTGACTAACAGCTATGCTTACCCAATTACGCCCCAAACAGACATTTATCAGAGTGGCACTTGTTCGTGCCTACGTTTCCCTCTTGAATAAATGAACACAGGAGCCTGTGGTGAGGCAGTAACACTCTCCCCTGGGAGCCTGGTGTCCTGCAGGGACGTCGATCTGCATGGCAACAAACTGTTGCTCTGGTCGATCCTGACCATTATTGATTGTACACTGATGATCAATGACTCCTCCATGTCTGTATCATTACTGCAATGAATGACATAAATGAGCCTCGGCGCTTCCTTTATCCTAACACTGTACTTTTACACTCTAACACCTTCCGTCTTGAACTCTCACCTACTGTCTGCTCAGAAAACACAAAGATGTAATGTGTCATTGTGTTAATTTAATCACGACATCTGTTAGAAAATCATACACACACACACACACACACACACACACACACAGAAGACACAAATCCTGCTCTGTACCAAATTATAAACTGGACCACATTTTACACGAGGGAGTGAGGGGGAGTGAGGAGCATAGAGGGAGGCAAGATGTGAGGGGAGGCTAGAGAGAATGAAAGTCCATGTACACTGGCCATATCACTCTTTCCCTCTTCTCCTCCGGCTCTGTAGGTTTGCAGTAGAAAAGGGAAGGAGAAAGACTGTGAGTGAATGAGAGGAAGGTCTCAGAAGCTGCAGAGGACTGAGGGTGAGTCTGGGTGCAGTAAAAAGGCAAAGCTCAGAGCAGACAGCCCCCTTACCAACACTTTTTTTCCTTTTATTTCCTTATAAATTCCACTACTACATGCAAACACACAGCGACATACTGAGGGCGTATAACAGACAGTAATGGAGACGTGAAGGGGAAAAAAACGAGAGAGACAGCAGCACAGAGGGGAGCCTGATGGGAAAAGAGAAAGAGGAGGGGAGGGATGAGGTGGGAGATCCAACACATAAAAGAGTTGTAATTTGCCAAACGAAAGAAGAGAGTGACAGATTAGGAAAAGAGTACATTGAGTTGGAGGAGAAAATTATAGGCCAGGGAAACATGGGAAAAGGTTGTTCGAGAAACACAGCATGGATGAAAACTGGAGAAGGTCAGATATGCAAATACTGAAGGAAGCAAAATGAAAGAAAGTGAGTAAATGTGAGAGCAGGGGGGATAGAGGGATGGGAGCACGGAGTGAAATGGGAGCTGATGAAGACGAAGGAGGGCCGGATTGGGGAGGGTGGTCTTTAATCAAAATGTTTTTCAATTAATTTTACAATTAGGGCGCTGCTCGTTAGCTTTGGCACACACAAGAGATGACATTGCTAGCAGTGCTATGCGTGTCATTAATATAATGATGACAGATTGCCGCTGCAGTGGGACTGCCTCTGCTCCGTGACAGCTGGGCCCTCCAAACAGCGTCACCTGACCAGCATGACATCACCTGACCCCATTCAACATGACTTCCAGCGGTACAAGGGACACGGCCGGGACACAACAACCACTGCACGCAGTCAACAGGCTCTGCGAGGAAGCGCAATGACAGACAGAAAGCTGCTTCTTTTCTTTTCCTCCATCCCTCCCTCCCGTCATCATTCATACAAGGACAAACAAGCAAACAAACAGTGAAAGGAAACTTACTCCCACCCACCTTCTTCTTCTTTTTTTTTTTAAAACAAAAAAATGCCCTCGGTGCATTTCTGTTACAGTATCTTACTGTATATTGTCTCACACACAATCAATCACTTGAGAAGCAGAGAAAACACACAAACACACATACACGTATACACACTAGACATACCGCACACTCTGCTGGAGCCTGACTCTCCTATACACTGTTGTCATGGCAACCCCATTAAGGGAGGACACTCAGGCTGCAACTCTTGTGAAATCAACTTGCCTCTCTTCTACCTCTCTCTCTCTTTCTTTCACATACACACACACACACACCTTCTTTTTCTTTCACTGCCAGCCATTTCTATTTGTCTCCCTCCATTACTTTCTCTTCCTCGCCCATTGTCCTTCTCCCTCTATCCTTGCATCACCCTTGGCGCACCTCTCTGCCTGTCTCCCTCCATTACTGTGCTACGTTTTTCATCTTCTCACCTCCAGCCTCCCACCTCCCCGGCGAATGTAAATGTGTCATCTTACTTCTCAAACCCTTGTTGTGTTTAGATCTCTGACTTTTGGTTGGTCTCCGCCCACACATTCTGAAGACCTCTCTATCTGACTGCAGTCTCTCTCTCTCTCTCTCTCTCTCTCTCTCTCTCTCTCTCTCTCTCTCTCTCTCTCTCTCTCTCTCTCTCTCTCTCTCTCTCTCTCTCTCTCTCTCTCTCTCTCTCTCTCTCTCTCTCTCTCTCTCTCTCTCTCTCTCTCTCTCTCTCTCTCTCTCTCTCTCTCTCTCTCTCTCTCTCTCTCTCTCTCTCTCGTCCATCCTCAGAGACACAGAATACATTTGTGATTGAGGCAGCACCTCTCTCCTTGTGCCCTCTCCAATTAAAGGAGATTTAAAGGGTGAATCAGTCAGAGGGCAGCCTTGGAGGACAGCTTTAATAAGCGTTCCTTTCTGCAGCCACTCTCTTTTCATGCTCTCGCTCGCTTTCTCTCTCAGGAAGACGGCTTGCCATTTAGCAGGAGCCAGGACAGGAGACAGGAGGAACAGGTTACATGATAACCCCTCTTTGGCTGGAGCATTAAACAGTGGCCCTGCTCTTAAGAGCCAGTTAAGCAATAATGATCAATGTCGATTTGCAGGTGTCTTAATGCAGTTAAAACAATCACATAAAAGCAAGCTCTAACTTGCCAGCTAAGCTACACATTATTCAAGCTCATGCCTGAAGACTCAGCTGCCACATTAGTTCCAGCAGATACGCTATCCATCTTGTCGCTCACTAGCAGTTGGTGGGCTCACAGCATAGCGTCACAACTTCATGATGTTGACGGCACGCCTTAACGAATAATGGTCTGTTGTTACGAAACCACACGAGTTCAGGAAAGATTACGGAAACTCCACCAACCTCCATCCATTTTTACTTATCGCTGGAAAGTGCTCGTCCCTACGGACCACCTGTTTGCCACAAGCCAGAGCATCCACCCTCAACCCCCACTCAATCTGATCCACTCCAGCCCACTTGATGAGCTGGATAACACAGTATGGCGGAGAGCACACACAGTACACCCCCAGAGAAATAATGTGGAGATACAGAGAGTGAATACAGAGGATAAGCAGCAAGGCCCAGGGCTGGCAGGAGGCCTGCATGATGAAAAAGGAGAAGAGGAGTAAAAGAAAGAGGGACAGAGAGAGAGAGAGAGTAAAGGAAGGAGGGAGGAGGATGAATGATAGGGAGATTGCGAGGGACGGTTAGAACAAGTGGGGGGTAGTCTTCATTAGAGGAGTCAGGGATGTGAGATGTAGAGAGTGAGTAGGTGGAAGGAGAGTGAAGAGGAAGGGAGGAGCAGGCAGCGAAGGGAGACTGAGGCATCTGCTTCTGCTCCACACGGATGTTTATCCAGCCTGTGGCTTCCTAGGAGACAGAGTAGAACTCCCCCCCCCCCGGAAGCTGCCTGTCTTAGAACTCTGAGAGCCTTTGTGTTTTTCAAGTCTGTAAAGAAGTCCAGATACATTTTTATTCTTACTGCTCCTCGCTTGTTTTACACACTGGCCGAATGTGCCTGTGGTGTGACTTTGCCTGCCTCTGCTTAGCCTCGGTGTCTCTTGCATGTGCTTTGCTCGGGTTTCAGTGTAGTGTGAAGGAGCACAACCCCTATCGCAGGCTGGTGGTTGTGCTCAGCCCTGGGTGAGGGGGGAGGGTTAAGAGAGGATGCAGGGATGGCAGCAAAGAGAAATGACGAGTGTTTATATTTAGCTCCGTGCACAATCAGTTGGGAGGCCAGACTGAAGATTCAAAGCTGTGCTTAGTATTTTCAGAATGCACTGCTAAACACTAACCACAGAGTAGTTGACTCGGAGCACAGAAACCATGTTCAGGCTAACAGCAGCTCTGGCATGAGAATTGCCTCTCAAGATGGAGAGTCTGCAGCACAGAGCAGGGAGTTCTGAGTTGCAGCGTGGCTGTTATGAATATTTGAAGCAGCCATATCGCTAGGCTCCTGGTTGTTGCTCGAGGGGGGGAACATGGGCGCGGGCACAGTGCGGTTGGCAGTGTAGAGAGGCCGGGACGGGGGGGGGGGTGGCGGGCAGTAGCGAAGGCAGCGGCCCGTCCTGAGGCTGGCAGCAGGCGGCTCAGTGAATGAAAGCAGGGCAGGTCATGTGTGGGTGGGGAGGCGGGACTCTCCTGCTGCTGAGACAGATGCCACGGTTGTTAGGCTTAATTTCTTCTGCCAAGCACCACCCCACACTGGCCAAAAACAAACTCAAAATGCTTGTGGCCAGTGTGTGTATGCGTGTCTGTTGTGTCAATAGTGAGAAGGAGCACTGTTTGATTCAGTATCAGGCTCTTCCAGGGGCACACACAAGCAGAGAAGAAATCGTTTACTGTTCCATCCTACCACCTCCCATCTCCTTCTCTGTTCTCTGAGCCTCTTCCTCGCTCCTATCACCATTTCTCACCATCCATCTCCCTGACTCTTTCTAGCCTGTCTTTCGATTTCTCTCTCCATACTTCCCCTCTGCAGCAAAGCTGGCTCCCTCTGCAGTGAAAAGGAGAACGACAGAGAGGGTGGGGAGTGACAGAGAGAGAGAGAGAGAGAGAGAGAGAGAGAGAGAGAGAGAGAGAGAGAGAGAGAGAAAGTGAGAGATGAAGAAAGAGCAGTGTGGTATTTGGCTCAGTGTTGCATTATTGGTCCTTGTTGATCTGATCCGAGCAGATTACAGGAATACAATACTAACAAATCGCCGCGCTGCCTCCTGAGCCTCACACCCCGTCAATCGCACGCAAACGCCACATTAAAAGCGAGAGCTGTCACACATGAACACACCAAAACAAACCCCACAGCCTCCACTCAGCCCACACCTGTGGCCCGTCTAGCCATTCTGTAGTTGCTGCTCTTTATATCTAACGCTACACACAACGCTTGAGTGCACACGTCATTCACCACTCCACTGCTTTTCTTGACAAGAGGCATCACCCATTCAGCAAGACATAATTAACTCTCAAGCAATAATTACCTAAATAACACATCAGCAGATAGAGAGATTCTTAAACCCAAATGCCATTCAATTTAAACAACTTCACTTCCCAATGATCTATATGTTCTCGCTTTACTCGTCTCTTCCTCCTTTCAGCCCAGCTGGATTGGAGGCTGCGGTGGTGGGGGCGGTGGCAGGGCAGAGGCTTCTGCCGAGGCCAGCGGGACATGTTTTAGCTCTTTACTTACACATTAATTCAAGTATTGATTGTGTTTGTGTTAAGCGCGAGGGAAAAGGGAGCAGGGAAGTCAGAAAAACAGCAAACAGAATTCATCAGAAACAACAGGCACTGTTGCCATTCAGGAAACAGGAAAAAAAAAAAGAAGCTATTTGGACACACAGCGGCAGGCACACAGTCTCTGAATTCCTGAGGATGAACACGTCATATAGTCACACAGCCATACATTTGAAGACCACTTTCAAGTATCACAGCAGCCTTCGAAACCTGGCATCCACAACATCCCACTGACGAACACAAGTACGCAAACACAAATCCACCACCGCATTCATTTCATGTGCAGCACAGCAGGTCTTTGAATGCCAATCCATAAACATTGATTCACACTTCGACAGCACTTATTCATTTATCTGTTTGCCCATTCACTGTCTATACAGTACATGTCTCGTCAAAGAAGTGCCAGCTGCTGTGGCTGATCTCTGGTAATTGATTGACTTATGTAGAATTTGATTTGATATTTTTGGGACTCAACTGAGACACTGACAACTCCTGTAGGTTGTTACTGTGTGGCAGAATACTGAACAAAATGTGCTTTAAATACAAGAAACTGTTGCACATGTGAATGTTGTTTTACAAATGCTTCACTTGTCATTGTGCAGTACAGCAGTAATCTCTCTCTCAACACACACAACAACACAACAATAGTGAAAGCACTACCAAAGCGCGCCATGGTGTCTGGGTGGTAGACAGGCTTTGGAGGCAACAACAGTGAAAATTAAATTCCTTTTAAGGCTAATCCCATCTTGAAACTCTGCAGAGTCTCATTCTGACAGTCAAGGAAATCGGTCTCAATTGTTCCATTCTCAGGGAGTTGGTGAGGAAATGCGATACAGCATAAATAATGGAGCTTGATCACCAGGAGACAGGTTCTGAAGGAGACTACGACAGGGTCAGACATGCATGCTGCAGCCAAGGGTGGTGGAGAGGCCACAGGACAGAGCCATGTCAGACAAGGAGGTGAGAGAGACACAAGCAGAAGGCGGAGTGTTCAGAGCGGACGGATAACAAAAAAACAATGTGTGTGCATTTACACCATGCTAATTCTCTTGACATTTCACGGGAAGTATTGTTTTGCTGCTGCCACGCTCGCCGAGACAAGGTGTCGCCACTGACACACACATAAACAAACTTGCACTGTACACACGTCTTGCGGAGGAAAGTGAATCAGCCATTGGCATCCAAAGTGACAGAGAGGAAGAATGAATGATATTGCTGCTCTCTAGTAACAGCTCCTCTCTAATCGAGCACTGGCAATGCTTAGTGTTTGTCTCCCTATGAGTGTAAATGTACTCACATGTAACAAAAGAGTTCAATGAAACACCATGTAGACAATTTTGATTTATTATTATTATTCAATATTAAACATAAAGACCCTAACTTTGGCAGCCGGATGATGAAAAGAGGAAAGGACAAGTAATGACCCCAGATATAAATCACATGAACAATCCCATTTGATTACACAGAGCATAAAATGACTTGCCCAAATTCGCTTGCATTTATGTGCCAAAGAGAATGCTCATTCCCTTGGGCTCGTCTAAAACGATGCGGAAATGTCAGCAGACTGACACATGTGGATCGACGTGCAAACACCATCCACCTACTTTTCAGAATTGCATTCATTTCGCATCCAAGTCGAAATTCACGTCCACATTTACAGTCGCTTCACGTCCAAGCTGGCAGTCAAACTCAGCCACTTGTGCATGCAGCTTGTATTCGCGGGTCAATGTGGTTAAAGCTGACACTTTATGTCAACACACCCATCACTAACCCCCATTACTTGCCCACTTAGTCTCTTTCATCATGCCTCACTCATTCATCGGCCCACACGCATTCACGTGAACGAGCACCCACGCGCTTCGCACAAACGCGCAGTCCTCACCGGCTTGCTTGTTTGTTCAGCAATTTGTTGGTGTGCTTAGGCATTGACTCCATCACAATGGTCTCACCCACTCATTCCACACTCGTTCATGCTCACAGCCACTTCTTCTCTCCTCTGGCCCCCGATCTCTGCCACCACTCCTCAGTCGCATGAACACACTTTCACCCACACTCCTTCTACTCCTCACCTATCATTCCTAGTCACACACATTCTCTCTCTTTCCCTTCCTGTCCCAATGTCCCTGTCACACACTGCCTCTCCACTCTGTCCCTCCCCTTTATTAACCCTCTGGATGACACCGTCCCCTCACAGCCTCTCACATCATCCTCCATAACTCTCCCTGGCTTGGACCTCTGTCTCCCTTTGAATAGATTGCCTCCACACATTCCAATAAAAGATTTAAGAGCTCCTTTAAGTGCTAATCAGGTTGTCATCCATGCAGCCAAAATCAGAGGGTTGATAAATAAAGGCTCGTCTCTGTTGGCTAGCGGCTCCCTGTGTTTAAATAGGTGACACCGGAGTGCATTCTGAGCATGCCAGATCGATGCCAGAACCCCTGGGGTCCCCTGAAACGGTGAACAGAGACAAAGCTTAGCACTCACTAATAACGCAGGGATAGGAAGCTCGCTCCCTATTTTCAGAGGATCTCTCACCGGGCTTGTCCTCCACTCCCCCTCGATCTTTTTCTTCTCTCATCATGACAGGCCTTTTTTTAAGTCACCAGTTGGCCCAATAGCATAAACAAAGACTCCCAAAACCATTATTTTTCCTATATTACGCAGAAGGTTAAGTAGTTGCACCGAGGGAAGTGCATTCAAATACCAACAGACACAACAATTACTCCTATCTTCTGTTCCAAAACAGAACACTCTCTTCTGTCCAATCATCACATCACATCGAGCCACGGCCAATTTGCTGCTATGCCCAATCTCTCCTCCGCACTCAAACTGCTCGCCATCATTTCAAATAGCAAATCACCAGCCCTTGCTGTCACCCTGCATGCCATATCACCAAAACTCCGGGCCTCGTCCAAAATATTCAGCATGAAGCCCGGCTTGAAAGACATGTGCTATCATTGAACCTCTGCCTACACAGAACTACGACACAGCTCCCCTCCTAAACTCTCCTCACCCTGCTCCCACTTACATTCCCTTCCATGAAAGGTCTTCGCTCCGCAATCGCAATACATAGGTCCACCTCTCCCTAGGTGGTTTCTTTCCCCGAGCTTTGATTTTCTGTCCATCAAGAGGGCGTGGATTAGCCCTCTCTTGTTTATCTGCTCGTCAGTTTTATCTATCTATCACTAAGCCTTCCACTGGGCTGCAGCGGCCTCAGCACTGCATTAATCCCCTATCAGCCAGCCAGCCATCCATCACCCTGCTGTCTATCACGTCAGATCCATCATCCGCCCATCTGTCTCACACCGCCCGTGCTCTGAGATGATCTCCTCAGAGAGCCCCACGAGCGAGTCACAGAGGGTGGAGGGGACAGCGGGGCAGGAGGAAATTGGAGGGAAATGCAGACACACCAGACACGGGAGAGAGAGAGAGAGAGAAGATTATACCCCGCACTTCCCTTTCCTCTGCCTCTCTAAACTGGCATCCTTCTGAAAGCTTTCTCTTCATGTCACTACATGCTTATTAACTGTTGTGTTTGTTTCCTTGTTACTTGTTTGTTTTCCTCGCCTGCTAATTCTAGCCAGTGAGAGTAATGCCAGGGAAGGGAAAGATAGCTGGTGGGGACGGGGGTCATAAATCCCATAAAACCCCCATGTAGTGAGCATCGCTGGCCCCTCCTACCTCACAGTGTCGAAGCAAGGAAGGGATATTGTCTAAAGCCCCAGGCTTTAAAACAGCTCAATATCTGGGTTCATCAGGGGTCATTTGTATTTCCATCCATATCTGCTACCATCAGTAGGTGAGGGAGGGGGGCACCTGAGCAGGAGACAAGGTGAGTGTAGGGCAAACATTAGTAGAGTTGCAGGGGAAGAAGAGTCCGCACAGGTGCATGTAAGGGCAGGGTTCAGAGGCAAGAGAGTGTACACAGGCCCACACTAAAGGAGACAGTGAGTATGAAGACAATCAGGTTTATTAAACTGCAAATAGTAAAATAAAAAACTGCATGTACAGTATGTTGGCTGAGGAACTGTAATAATAATTGTCAATTACAGTCCTGACGCCAGAGGGTTCACATCAAGCAAAATAAGATGATTGTCAATACTTTTATACTGTAAAATACACGAACAAAGAAACACTGCATGGCAAAACAGTGTGAAACAGTTCATTTAAATATACACTATAACCTGTTTACTGTGAACCACCTCAAGGCAATTGTATTATCATGGTTTCCAGCAACTCGATTTGCTCAGGAGACAGTGTTTACATGATTTGTTTGATGCTAAGTAGACGAGAAAAACATCTTTTAAGCACCACAAGGAAAACGGAGAGGCTGTGTGTCGATGTTTTGTTATGATGATGAATTTACAGAAGCCTGTAACACAAGCTTTGTCACTCGTAACATGAAAGACACTTTCCTGTCGCCCTGAGAATGTGTTTTCCTTCAACTTCTTGTGTATTCCAGTGGTAGCCATGCAGTTTTTCTAAAGAAATATATGCCACTATATGCAGAAAAAGATTGATCTCAGGGTCAGACAAGTTACTTACACTTATTTCAATTATGGGTTTAGTTCACCGAACAAAATCGAGTTTACATGTTTCACTAACAAATGCAATAATTTGATTCCTACTATGAGTATTCTTAAATCTAGCTATTGTGAAGTTACCATGGAAACTCGGTCAGCATACTGTACATTAGTTTTGTGGGATATCTTTTAGCAACTAGGGATGCGCAGGATACACGTTTTAGCTCTCACTAGTTGGTGCTCAAATTAGTTTGTTAAACAAATTATGATGTGTTGATGTGCAAGTTGGCCCTTGATGCCGGGGAAATGTTGTGCTCAAGCTGTAACCAACCATCCACTACAAGCTAGGGCTGTAAAAGACCACCTGCCACCTCAGCTGGGGGCGTCTCTCTTCGCTCTACTACACAAATGTAAAAAAAAAAGCAGCACAGTGATCAGATAGCATCTCGTAGGAGCAGCTTATAGAGATAAAGCTGCATGTAGGCTGTGTCAGGTAAATTAGTATATCAAGTGGAGCAATGAGCAGCAACATTTCACACAAGCATGCAGGTTTTTGATTTACAAGGAGGACCAAACGCTGGTAGTGCTAGCACGGCTAATTTTAGCTACACTTGACAAACCAGTTTAACAATGTTTACCAGCAGATGCTGTAATCCCACTCGGTGTGGACAATTACATGGTTCACCATTACTATACAAGAAATGCTACTTCCTAAATGTAATAAACTGTGCTACATCATTTAATGCAAGTCTTTTTTGTAATTTTAGAACTGGCTATCTGACTATACATTACACCAACTACTGTAGGATATTAGTTATTAGTGTGTTTTCTTGTCTCTTCCTTGGGTTAGGCATTTAAGGTTTCCAAATGTTTAACATTACACTAGCAAGCAACAAAAACAATGGATGTCATATAGTAATCTTCTTTTACAGAAAGAAAGAACCTCCCTGTCCTATCTGCTGAAAACCAAAGATTATTCCTGGAGTATAGTTGTTCATCTTATTAACTATTAACAGTGTAATATAATGCACAGCAGAAATGGCAGTGGAATACACAGTGTTGCCCTTTGAATCTGTTTGAACTTGTATGGTAATTATGACCTGAGCTACAGCCCATGCCAACTGATTAAATAAACACATGGAGTAGGAGTTTTAATTTCTGCTGTATTTCATTACTTTACAAGTTTACCCTCCAATATAAAGTTAACCCTGCTCTCACTGGATTTTTTCACCTATAATCTACCTTTAACCTTTCTGAATTCTCAACATCATATGCAACAGCATAAAGTTTTAGGATGCGACTCTTGACTTACAGTGCATGCTGAGATTGAATGGAGTAGTTTTTAACGTGTGTGTTTATACAGCCGTGTAGTACTAAAGCTAGGAACTCACAATGTCTTGTTAATGGAACTTGCTCTATGAAAGACCACCAATTTACAGCTGAGGTTCTCTTTTGTGCAAAATCAATGTGTGTGGTAAAAGAGGAGGAAAGAGATGTATAAGGGTTCTGCTTTTTTTTCGTAATTAGCCTAAATAAACATCGCCACACAAATGTTCTTGTTCCACATGCAGCTGAATCAGATGAGACAGCTGTCAGAAAGCATCCATATCCATTCTGAGTTAACTCTAATTGGGGAACTACTCTCCTCCTCTGGCCCAATTTGACAGATACTGCTCAATCACCCTACCAGCCCTGAACACGGCTGCAGCCCGGCAATAGATGGGCTGCAATAACGGAGCGCTGTTACACAATGACACCCCACATTGCACACATTCCACAACACTTATTTGCATGAAATAGTGCACGTTTCTGCTTGTTTGAAATCATTTGTGCATTCATCTCAAATGCATACATATGTAGCCTACGTTTGTTTTTTTATCACTTCAGTTTTTACATTCGCAGCAGGTACAGGAAAATAAAATTGGAGATGTAACATATATCAATAAAAGAGAAAGACATGCAGTCCATAAGAGATGCAATTACCAGCTATGCAAATATACAAAGAAGGAGCGAGGGAGAGACACACAAACAAAAACAGTTGCACAGCAGCGACAACACACACCTACATTATTTCGTACACACTGAATTAATCAGCTCTAAGACAAATAGCTGAATAAATACTGTGGATAACCAGATCAATATTGTACACTCAATTCATCTGAGTTCACAGAGATGTCAAATTCTGCATAGTTCCACATCGCACTGATTAAACTGGCACCACATTAATTCAGTAAATCAATAAAACCAATCTTTCAAATAAATCAAGTCGCATGGATGGCTAAAGCCAATTGGAGGGCAAGAACACATTAAAACTCCCTTGCTCCAACTGCATATCTATGTCAAGCAGGCGGCACACTGATTTGCTGCGTGTATTCCACAATTTGTGGACTGAAACCGATTAATCCATGAAACAATAACCAGGGTGCCAAGAAGGCACATGGTAATTCTATAATGATCAAAGACTCAATTAAATCTGTTTCCATTCTGTTCCCTAAATGCCTCATGTCTGTGGCTGCACAGCAAATGTGTCTGTGTGTTTGTGTGTCTCTGTTAGCCAGTTTATGCCCTGTGTGTGAATGTGTGTGCACGTCCATTTTTGTCTTGGTGTTGAGAGATGACCAGAGGTTAAGCTGTGGTCTGGTGAGTGTCTTTTGTGGTCGAATGACGTATGCGTGTGGTGAGTTCTTGCATTCCCATAGCACCAGAGGAAGGGGACAAAATGGGTGCGATAGTGAGTAATAGTGACGGTCATTGGATAATGAGCATATTCATATATCCTGACAGACTTGCTATTTGATGACATATTTAGCTTTCAACCTCAAGCTTCCTCGGTGCTCAACACTGAGATCTTATCATGAAAGATGGCCTTTTCCTTGACCCTGATTCAGAGAAAGTAAAACATACAGTTTCGAAAGAAATGTTCAACAGCAGTGTCGTTTTTAGAAACAAAACTAATACGTTTACCTGCGAAGACTTGCTGAGCTTGCCTGGTCATTTTTAGCAGCATCTTACTCCATACACACCTGGTGGCTTGTTCTTGATCATTTGCAGCATTTATACAGTAGTCATGGAGGAAGGACATGTTCGTTCACATTAGTTTCATGTGTTTCTTGTCTTAACTTCATGGAAGTTCAGACAAGAACTAATAACACCAGGACTGCAGATAAGTCACTGTCATTATTTCATTGTCGAGCCAGAAACTACCTTATGTGTCAATATATGATAAAAAAACATCAATTTGGATTCCAATCTTGTAATACAAGAAGAAAATAATCTTAATCATCTGCTATTAAGAAGAGCCTTGGCCAGTTTTCTATCTCTACAGCTCGAAGATAGATCTAAGACAGATAACAGCCGGTATATACATTTTTTTTATTTTTTATCACTAATATCGACATCAGTATCAGCCCTAAAAATCCCATAGTGTTCAGGCTCCACTTTTAAGTTTCCACTGCTCCATGTGTCTCCAGAAGTCGCTAGCAATGCCAGTTTAAAAGAAAACCGTTATAGCCTGTTGAATCCTCAAATTTTTTAACATCTCGTCATTCATGCAAAACAAGAGGTCAAAGATGCCCTTTAAATTGCATGTCAAAATGTATTTGATATCAAAATTAACCTGAAGGTCAGAGAGAGTTTGACAGTGATATTATAAAGCATGTGGAGAAAAATAGCTAAATGATGAGGTATTTAATGTGCCTTTGGCGACCAAATTATACAGCAGGTCTCTGTAGTAAAAAAAAAATAAAAAATACAATTACAGTAGCTGACCATTTGAATGCTTTAAATGTTTAAAAATATATATTTTAGTTATTTTAAATGACAATGAAAAGGTGCTGGTGTCCATTAACGCAGCTTCTTTTCTGCAGCTTCCATTTTCTATACAAAACCAATGCAGTTCAGTGTTCAGCATCAGTACTCACAGTTTAAAGTAGTTCAACTTTTGGAGTATCCCCGCGACCTTCAACGTCACTTCTCCAACCATTCAGAATCAAGAAGGGGCGACTTCCGATACCAGTTTGTCAACAACAGTGGCTAAGGGTAAACTAATCTGACTCCTTTTTTCGAGCGTGAAGTTTCGGGCTCGAGAGCTGCGACTCATGCAAGGACAGGATTCTTTTCATGTTGTGTTGGTGATATCAGACATACAGAACAGTTGAAAACAGCGTTAACCGTCAGCACCGAGGGAAGTGCTTGAGAGTCTGGCTAACAACAGTAAGTGCCGATGAGAAGTCCTCTGAAACCAATGCTGTGTTTGCTGTTAACACAAATGAATGGAATACAGCTCCTTCAGCTGGTTTGACCACAGGAGAAATGTTAAAGGTTCTTCTGCGTTGTCTACAAATGAAATGTACATAGCTAAATTGATCCTTATATTTTAACCTCTACCATATACATTATATCTTAGCCTTTCACCTTCTTTCTTTCCTCATGATTACAACAAAGCAAAGAAACAAATGGGGCAATGTTTGTTTGTAGAAGAAACTTCCGACAGAGACAACAATGGAACAAACGACAAATTTTGCATTTTCAGCCTACAGCTCCAGCTTGATTTCCCCGATGAAATCATGGGGAGATGAACCAGTGTTTGCCCGATCACAAACTTACGAGTATAAAAGGTACAGTCTTGCAGTATTCAGACTTTTTGTGCACACATATTTATTCGGCACAATATGGCCTGAACCAGAGACTCACATTATAATACTGCTGTTGCTGTGGGTTTATTAAATAACAGCTGCAAAGGTTAATGCACTAGCACGTTCATTCACTTTGCTGCACGGTGTCAGAGAGGTGAAACTATGATACCACAAGTGTGCTGAGTATTTTCCTGCGGTTTGTGTCCATATGTGCAGAGGAGCAGAGGGCAGCAGGATTGGAGAGGAGCGGCACGGGGCAGTCTCAGGTGAGACATGCATAGTCCCAACATAATTATAATCCTTAATTAATCCACTCCGGATGCTCCCAGTACCCTCCTCCCCCCTTCTCTCTTTCTCTCTATTCATTGCTCTAGGTGTTTATGGACTTTTTCCATCATGTTGCACCTCCCACCTCTCTGTCTCATCTGGCATCTGCCTACTGTACAATAATGCTCTAGGTGTTGTTGCAGCTGTTTATGAATATATGTGCCCTTTCAAACCTCTGTCAAGGAGCTTCATCACTCCACCACCACCACTATCTTTTCTCTACCTGCTTCGCTCCAATTCCAATTTTGGCAGGCGGACAAACAAACAGCTTCTTTTGGTCCCATGTTGTTTCTTGGTTTTTCCTCTTTTCACTGTTCAAGGTACGGACACGCGCATATACGCAGAGAAGCACACACACACACACACACACACACACACAAACACGCTCACCACAGTCCAACACCATATTCTCCGGGGGGAGTTGTGCTGACACAAATATGAACCTGCCCGAGCCATCCTCTGCGGAGCGCCTCGTCTGAGTCTCAGATGAACATCACTGCTTGTAAGGGCCAGACAGCCTGACGCATTCATGAGCATATAGAGACTGAATTAACAAGCACACGCAAACAGAGTTCCTGTTTGTGTACACGTCCCTCCTAATTCTGTCACCCAAGCTCACGCGTCGAAAGCACAACCAATCTTCAACAACTCCCATGTTACTCACTAAGTGTAAGTGGCTGGTTAGAATTCAACAGTGTAAACAAAGGTGTAATGAAGGATCATTGGAGTCCTGCAGCGCCACATGAAGCCTCTGTACATGAAACTAAGCTGAAGGTAATGAGGACAAAGATGTCCATATTGACGGTAGCACAGTGAGACTGCCAGGTGTGAGAAGGAGCAGTGACTCCTCCTGCCATTACCACTCAGCGTCCCGCTTCACCCTCTCTGGCCGAGCCAATTAGAGGACCTCATCCGCCACTCTGGCCTGCGCCCCACGTCAAGCCATCAGAAAAAACATAAGGATTGACCGGACAAGCTATTGAGTCAATTGATCCCTGCTTCCTTGCATCTGTGTGCAGCTCCTTTTTCAGATGAACAGATTGGTCAGGGGAAGCTTCTGCAAGTATCGGAGGATAAGGGTTTAACTAAGCGGGCTAGATGATCCCCACTCTGTGTGTCTTTATGTGCAAGATCTTTTTTTTCTACCTTTCTGCTAATTTAGCACCTGATTTATGTCAAAGTAAATCATAATAAAGAGGAAACAAAGATGTTCTTGTTTGAACATGCGTTTGTGTTTGCTTCCCGAATCGCTGATTGTATGCGAGTGCGCTCCGCTGTAGGTACACAGGGACCAGAATTGATTGCAGAGTGTTAAGAGTGTCATTGCCATTAAACACCCCTTGACATAAGCTGCCACGACTGATTTCCTAAAATGTCAGAAAACCAACAGGTTAGGTTTATATGGATTTATGATCATTATTCTCAAGTGCATTCAAAAGTGTGTCCTGGCACACGGCTTTGAAACCCCATTAAACACACATTTAGAAATGAAAACTGACAAAAACAGTGTGAGCTGATAACTGGTATTTGAAGTTGCTATTAACAACATGAATAGGAAAATCAGGCAGGCTTAAAAGGGCATTCAAACCTAACTATTACAAACACTGGTTGAAATTTGGTTCTCATAACTGCAGTGACGCACTTATGAAACCCCAATTCAAAGCCTCCTTCCCTCTGACAATTATCTCTGTAAATCCAAATGAATTGCTGGTGAGGCTGATTGGTCACATTGATTGAGCACAGAGTCTTTTCACTGCTGTACACCAAGTCGTCTCTCAGTCGATTGACACACCCCAAATACACCAGGCACTCAATCCAATGTGTTGCTACATGGGCCCATCCAGCTAATTTAACACCCACTCCATTTATGAAAAAGAGTCCTCATCGATTTCTTCTGTCCATGTGCTCTTGTTGCTCCTGTTCATTTTCGCCATCCCGGCGCCTACACAGGCTCAAGGCTGGCAGCAACTGAATTGAATTAGTATGTGGTGAGGTTTCTATAAGATTGGCTTCTCGAAGCCCTCACCTTCAGCCTCTCTCCAGATGTAGGAGACCACAGAGCCTGCAGTTACACACTGCTGCGTTCACAGGGAAGTCTGCAACGCACAAGCCTCTGGATTCACGACGGACACACGCTGCCCATCACTTTCACACCTCAGCAACACAGCAAAGACAACTCCTGCTTGTTGTCCATCCCCCCCTCCTCTGTACCTTTTCCATTTTCTTTTCCCTCTCGTGTACTTTCCTGGTTTCTCTCTTTCTAATCAGTTATTTCATGTTCATGCTCCAAAAATGTAATCTAGCATTAAGTGGAAAACAGTCAACACATTATGAATAGCCTTAGAAAAATATAATAGAGTTTCCTGATTGCAATAATTAGTCCAACAACAGCAGTTTAAAACCATTTCCAGTGTGTATTTTCAGCAGCGGTAAAACGGGGAACCACAATAACTGTTATTATAATCGTAATGGCTTTCCTGTCAGGACAAGTCTTATCAGTGTGTTGACAACCACAGAGCTGCTGCTATCAGGTGAACAGAGCTGCATATGAAGGGAAGCATTGAGGAAAAGCTACCTGACACTACATGATAAACAGTTTCCAAGTCAATCCATCCAAAGACTTTCCTTCAGAGACAAAGCATCGCAAAAAATATCCTTTGTCTATTCACAAGCCGTGCAATTATTCACAAAAGCACGTAAAAAAACACCAAGTGAGGCACTGACATGTCCATCCTACCTCCATCATAATGGCATGAATAGGTTGAACTTATTTGATCATTAAATGTCAGAAAATATGCAACGGTTTGGCGAATCCTGTTACACAATGTTCGCCGTAAAGTCGGAAGTGATGGCACCATTTAGCCACATCTCTTCGAGTGTGCTGTTAAACATGGTTTAAAAAAAAACAAAAAACCCCGTCAGACATTGAAAAAAAAAGATGCATCTCATTCATGAGTTGTATGATTGGATCATAATTCCAAATAATCTTCAGAATTAAAGAAATCAATACGATCGTGATTATTCAAGGTTTCTGTATATCTGACCATGAGAAGCCTGGGACCTGCAGACTCCTTTGTCAGCCGTGTTGTAGCTTGAATCGTATTTCATATCTGGCAACCTTTCATCTTCAAAAGGCAACGATGAGATAACATTTCTTATCGGACAAATCTTCAGCGTGAGCGCTGAAATCGTCATCACTGTGGCACAAAAGATCCTCCAACCGTTCCCTCCAGGAGGTGAGCAGGTTTGCAGCAGCAGGAGTACAGACTGTGTTAGGTGTGTGTGTGTGTGTGTGTGTGTGTGTGTGTGTGTGTGTGTGTGTGTGTGTGTGTTCTGGATAATCGCAACAAATGGGGATAAAAGTAATTTGAAATTCCAATTAGTTTATTTAAGGAGCCGAGATGCCGTATCTATGATCTCACATGATAAAAGACAAACCGCATCCTTCGACGAATTGTTAAAGTGTTCCTAAAAGAAAAACAAAAATGCAACATAACTGAAAAGACAAGGTGGATGGTTACACATTCTTTTATTAAAGATGCCTAGAATAACACCAGAGCATGTTTTTTCCTGATATAGACGGTGGAAACAACGCTGTGTGCTTTGCTTAAGAATTTTTAAAAATCCTCTTAACTTACAGATGGCTCTAAAATGTGTACAAACTTCTGTCCAGTTTTTGGGAAAATGTTCAATATTATTTTTTGAACACGTTTTTCTTTTTCTTTTTTCAAATAGCGATGAGTAAACGTTGCAGCCGCAGTTTAGAAAAGGGAACCAAAGAAAACCCACAGTAATGAAGAAAGACATTGTATAAACTGTAGGTTTTTTTCCTCTCTCTGACATTTCAATGAATTTATTTGGTACCCCATTGTCAACTGTAGAACAATGTGCAGCTGCGAAAAGTCACGCACATCTTCATATCACACCATATGAACTTACAAGAGATGTTAATGTCCATCACAGCATAGTAAAAGATCTCCACCAAGAGTCATCGCGCTAAATCAACATTTCTTAACTTAACACATGCCATACAAAACATGTCCATCGTGAATGTACAGCCATGTTGGGAAAAATGTACCACTATAAAAATGTTCTCACCACAACAAGAGCATTCAGCATCTGTTGTTATCCAGTGAATGCTATTCTCAGATTATTCTTTGAACTCACAAAGATGCTTCTAGCAGTCCTGGGGGTGTAAAACCTCATAGGTCATTTTCTGAAATTCATATCAGTTCTGTATCTTCCTGCTTTTTTTCTATTAACATATTCATTAAATCAAAGAGCTACAGGGGGTACATACATATTTCACAATGTTGAGGAGAGTAAAAATGGAGAGGAACATAAAGTAGGCTTTACACTATTGGGAGAACGAACTGTTATAGTTATTCATTAAATGATTGTGTATGTGTGTGCGTGTGTGTGTGTGTGTGTGTGTGTGTGTGTGTGTGTGTGTGCGCGCGCGCACAAACAGAAAGTGTGTCTGTGCATATGTGATGGATGCAAGCAAGTATGCACAGTGATAAACTAGAATAGTTTAGTAATTCTGTGCAAGGAGTGACAGGCAGGATCCGTATGTGGCATCTCCTTTCTAACTCCCTTCAACAAAATAACAAGGAGCTTGAATCCTGACCACGGTATTTAGAGCCTCCTGAAACGCTTCACTCGCAATGAAATAAATCTAATTATGATTAGTGACTTATTAAAAGTCTGACGATCATTAATGCCATGCTAATGTATGACTATTATTCACCCACTGAAAGGCGAGAATAATTTTTCTGATGGTGATGTGACACACAGACAAGGGGGAAATAAATCCTTCTGTCTTCCCAGGGAGAGTGTTTGGCAGTAAACCAATTCCAAGTCTGGCTTCTTGAATGCCCAGATAACGCAATCAGACAGTTGCAATATTGCTGTTTTACCACCTGAAGAATTTGAATTTCATTCAGCCCCTTCAGAATAGTAGACATGCCAATTTTTTTCCCCAAGAACCGGCAGGACAAACACAATGCACTCCGGTGAAATGAGGATAAGGCTTACCAACAGAAAATAACTGGTTTTTGGGGGTCTTTCTCATCCGCTTTCTCAGGTTCAATTTTATCAGAATAATAACACACAATGGCAGAAGGTTTAATTTCTTCCATCACTAGTACAATGTAGGCTGTTGAGGCCTTTTTATTAGATGTTTCATTATTAAATTGGGAATTAGTTCAGCATAGTAACATTATGAGGGCTCCCTCACTTTTCATCTTATGAGCCCCTCAACATTACAGGATCACATTTGACAAAATTTGGATAAAAGGGAGGATTTCTCCTGCTGTTATTGTATTCTTTACTGAGGTTATACATTTATTATTGAGTACATGACGCAATGCTATATACTATGATTCATATTTGTGATCAGTTACATCAGAGTGACATTAATCAATGTTTATTTTGCTGGAGACTCCATGGAACATTTCTCAAGGACTCATGGGGGCAGCTGGCCTATAGACAATGATTTGAGAAGGGACAGGATTAATGGTGGAGTCTGGAGCGAGGGGGATTGGGTAAAGTAGTTCACATTGAGGGCGAATACTTTAGTCCGATGCATTAATTCTTCCAATATTAAAAGAGGGACTTTATTTCTTTCTCTCTTTGACTTAAAACAGAGGAAGCGCCATGAGAAATGTTAAATCCAGCATCCCTGGACATCTTGATTCCTCTGTCCCTTTTTACTGCTTAGGAAGATGTTTAACCATTTGCTCCTGAAATAATTAGTTCATTACTGACTGTTTACCATTTAACAGCCTTACAATTACTGCTTGGATTTTCTCAGTGCGATCCCTTTCTTGGACAAGCAAATATTCAGTTTCCCTGCTCCCAGATTGTACCTAATAATAAAAACTGCCTAAATCTATTAGTGTGCAGGCCATGTTACGCAGGCCCACAGACAGGAGTCTTATTCTCAGATCCCATTCATTTTGAGCATCCAGTACGCATTTCAAACATGAAGAGACTGCGTAAACAGCAAGAGTCAAGAGTCTGTTAAAGGCATGACATGTCAATAAATAAATCGGTTTACATGCCTGAGCACCTCACGCAGCCTGATCCTGAGAGCCTGGTTGGTGCACTTTACATAACATTAAAGTCGCACTGGTATCACATAATTTAAGGACATATTTAAAACGAGAACTGCGAGTCGTTCCTACCTTAAATCCTCCAATCTCGTGTTCCTTTTCCCCCCCTCAGTGTGCCTCGGTCATTCTCGATTCCCTCCTCACTTGCCTCCTTCTTCCCTCCTCTGGTAAGCACTCGTTTTCTCCTCTCTGGTCCCGTCTTCGTGCGGATGCATAAGAATTAAAAATTAATAGCGTGCTACCTTAAAGACAAACCGCCGTGAAACGAGAGAGGGGAAAAAAATCCACCCGACTGAAAATGTGATACAGGCAGTGGGATGAATATCCTCACGGGCAGAGCAGATTCTCACGGAAATGCGCCCGTGCGGGCATCAAAATAAACAACAGTGACGAAATCATTGTCCTGCTCGAAAACAAGAATAAAATTCGAGTTAGTTCAGCGGGAAGCGCAGATGGAGATGTTAAACTGCGGCGGAATATTAAAAATATTGAAGTTGCAGTCGCGTTCTCCGTCCGTCGCTGCTTAGATGGCGAGCATTACAGCAAATGTGCCGCCGTCGCAAAACGTCTGCGTAACAGAAATCGACTCTTGGATGTCTCGTGCAAATGTTCACAGCACGCTTTTCTTCTCGCTCGGTCGACTCTTCACCTTCGTGTAGACTGAAACAAATAAAAGCTCTACGGTCTGAAATCATCCGCTGGAATTAGAACAGCCTACAGAGGCCATCTGCGGTAATCTTGTGCGTCCTGACGCACCGAGCGGATCACCCGTTTCTAGTTTCCCTCTTCGTCGGCAGGCAGCGCACACTCTCATCAGGACCATTCACACGGTGTGTTCGACCACTGCAGCTTTGCATCAGGCTTTTTACAACCCAGCGCATTCATCATTGCCTTTCACGTACAGTTTGGTAGCCTAAAGACAGAGTCAAGACAGTTTTTATAACCAACCCTGACTGAAGGCAGGAAAAAATGTGCCACATCTGCCCGCCCACTAGTTATTGTACTCCTTCCTCTGAACAGGACTAGCACCTAGGGAGATCTTACTTTATTTACTTACGTGTCTTCCAAAAGTTAGATTTAGGAACCATTAAGGGTTTTTTTCATTTGAAATATAAAATTACACATTTTAAAGGCCCTGAACGTATTTACACATACAACTTGAAACTTAACCATGATGTTACTTCAACTGGACAATCTGTCTGTAAACAGTCAGCATTTTTTCTCGGTCACCCATGTGTGCAACACTGAAACAATAGATGATAGTCGTCATTGAGCCTAATGTGCAACACTACCTCTGTTCAACACTGCACATGTTTGTAGTTATATATTCAATTCTCTGTACTTGTATACATCGTATTATGTCTTCAGATATTCTGATGAGATTATTTTGATTAAATTCACTGGTTAAATTTCCAGAAGCTGCATGAGGAAAAAGACTGATTTCCCGATGAGGTGAACTGACTGCACTGTTATTTCTCCACTTACTGTGACACACACAACTCTTAAGTCTTAAGAGCTGTTTCAACTAAAAGAAACGTGTGTAAAAGAGTACTTGCTTATACAGCACAAGTAGATGGCCTATAAAAATAAAGCTTTTGTTACTTAAAATCACGCAATCATGAATCAGAAGTTCAGGGCTCTTCGGGTTGGAGTAAGAAAGAAAAAATAAATTTCTAAAAAAATAAATTAAATAAAAAAAGTACAAGGAATAACCCTTAAACGAAAACATGAGTCAACAACAGTGTGCATCATATACAGCATATTGTAAAAAGATAGACAGCCATGTGATAAACACAATATGAGAATGTAAATGTGTGTTGCAAGTCTGTATATTTATTATTATTTAATATATCTATTTAATAAAACCTAACCGGAAAGTCCACAATGGTGACACTAGACTAAAGTGGTTCACTGATCATTTATTAACAAACTCACATACACACATGCACACACACATGCTACAAACTGCACATCCTGCATTTCCACTGCATCATTTATGTTACACACTGTACCACACTGCTTCATATATGTCAGGTATATTGCTTCTCATTTACAGTACCATAAACATCACAGGACAGATAATAGGGCAGCACCATGAACCAGAGCTATGGTCAAATGTAATGGAGCACACACGCACAAACTATATTTGGGACAAAAAACTCATATGGGCCGATATATTTCTTAGCTCGATGGAATTTGTTGTGATAGATACTCTAGGTATATAATTACACATTTAATATGTTGATCCCTCAATTGCAGCTATATCAAACACTTAGAATTTCCCTCGGGATCAATAAAGTATCTATCTATCTATCTATCTATCTATCTAGAAAAGATATAAGGTATAATAAAGACAAGGTGGTCTCTGAACTAGACAGTAAGTATGTGCATGCATCACCACCTGACACTCTGGAGAGTGATGCTTGTTGTAATCCATATAGGCTGGTGAAAGAGGAGGGAACAATAAAACCCAAATTAAATGCAATTTCATTGGTGAATAAATCTAGTACTTTTGGAGCATATCTCCAATAAAAATATGCCAATGCCGATAGTCAGTGGATAAGACAATACCAGTCGATAATATGGGCTCTAATATGCACTAACAAATTGCTCTAAATTAACATTTAACCAAATGCATCTTTCTCTTTTTAAGCAACACTTTTAAAAAAGACTGGATTACACAACTTTGTCATTGAAACAAAAAGTTGCATTAGTTACCAAGACAACAAAACAAACAAAACAAAAAAAGAGCGCACTGAGGACTTGAGCTGCTGCAGCCTTCCGTGGCCTCGAAACAGTTCCTCATGATAGCTCATGTCAGCTAACATTAGCTAACTTAGAGAAGATGCAGTTATGTAAGCAACATTAGTGCTTCAGTCCAATGACTTTAAGACTTTTGTGTGCGCTGTCATTGTTTCACAATGTTCATAGACATTATCATAAAATTTAGATATGAAGCTAATCCAGTATACCTACACATAAAGATGTGACCTACTTGTGGTCCTTTTTACAGTGATTTTCACTTGTTGATAATGTTGCTGCTGTTTCGCTGACAGTGTCACTTTAAAGCAGATTTAAAGGAATGCTTTTTGTCTGTCTGACAAACTGAATGTTTTGGATGGGATTTATTCTTCGCGATTACTTTTAAATCAACATGTATTTTTATTCAAATGTTAACAAATCTGCTTACATTATATCTTTTTTTAATCTAAGTTTTTTTTTTTGTTTGTTTTGTTTTAGCTAAGCCAGGCTAAAACGTAATATCTATAATAAATCTTGGACTTTTCTGAGGCAGTCTTGGGTCTCCTGGTGCGCACGGGGAAGGCAACACTGCCAGATGAAATTATTCTACTTCCATATCACATGCAATAATTGCACCAGTGCCCAGTGCATGTTGCAATTTCTCTCTCCCTTCTGAAAATGCCTTTGTCACTTTCTATTATGAAGGCTAATATTGGGCTCTACTGAATGGGCTCTACACGCCTTTTCCACTTATCCTTCTGTCACACAGCACCTACTCTGTTCTATGCTCTCAAATCCAGTCAATTGACCTTCAAGGGCCGCCTGACTCATCGTGCCAATATACAGCTAGCATAATGTAGTTTGTGTTTCATGGCAGTTGCACACATTCAGTTTTTTTTTTTTTTTTTAGATCAGATGTTATTTATGCAAAGTCACTGTGCTGAGTGTAACCACAAGAGATTGATCACCTACTGTACAGAATGGACCACCAAGAAAAGAATGTGGACGCAGTCACAGCATCAAGTCATGCTTTGTGTAGTCGGAGTAGATGTTCATCGTACGCCGGTATCTTAGCAACAACAGAAGTGACTACACATGATTAAGTGCTGATTGGCCCTCTATACAAGCAGTGGTCCCTTGTTACAAATACTGCAGCTCTCCCTGCTTGATCACTTTACTCATGAATAGCATCATATTAGAAAGTCAAATGTGGTGAACAGGAATATAAACACGTCTATATAAAGCTTTACAGATATGTTGTGGGAAGTCAAAGCTGGATGTTATTTTATTACAGTACAGTATACACTGGAGACGCAGGTAAAACATGTTGCTCTCATTTCATGCAGTAGTCTTAAAATAGACTACAAACACAATGAATGGTAAATCAGAAAACATAAATGTGCATACAAGCACATTTTACACGCATCATAACAAGCCGAACACGTCATTCAAATAGGTCAGAGTATAAGAACTAGTCCTGTCTTGCATGTTTTTATCTTCTGCCTTCGTTCCTTTACATCCAAAGTTGAGGACAATGAGGACACCTTATTTTATTCAGTAGTCTGTTTTTTTGTACAGTCTGAAGAGACCCACAAATAAATGGATGCACTTCAGTATCCTCCAGGAATGTACTTTTTTTTTTTTAGCTAAGTTACAGATCCAGCTTTATTCAAAAGAGACTTCAATATTTTAGATACCACATCATAATTACTTTCCTGCTTTCGCCCCAAATAAAATGATCCAGATAAGTGTTGATAAATGCGGTGGTTAAAATACACAGGGGATGGGAAAAATGAAAGGAAACACAAGATAAGAGGCTACCACAGTGAAGCTTTGTAGTGCTTTTTTATACGAGTGTGTGGGGACGTTCTAGCGCTGAATAAATTCATTCAGGCTCGACCATGACTGTGAAAATTTCAGTCATTGTTAATAATCATTCTTTTTGTTCACTTATGTTCCATGTTGCATTTATATTCTCAATAGGGTGATGTCTTGCATGATAAGATAGACTTTATCAACAAAGCATCAGTGGTCCTGTTTGCCTGAATATTTCCTGTTTTCTTCTAGAAAGGAGGAGAAAATGGACTCGTACAGCTGGCATATTTTAATTTGTTCTGGCTCATGTTTCATTAATGCCAATTTTTCAGAGCTCATGTTTATGCAGCACCATTATTTACACAACACCTTGCCCTATTTGCAAATATCTCCTGTTTTCACAGCTCTACCGCTTTGTGTTTTGTGCTGATTGACAAATTAGCTCCTTTACCACAAAACACAAAATTACAGTTTGTGTAACAAGCCAAGACAAGTTATGAAAAGGCTTTTTCCAATGAGGTGTACAAAATAATCTGTGCAACTGTGTTTTTTAAATGTTTATATTGATTTGTTATAGTGAATTGGTATAGAGAATTCAGGAAGTATATTGATCATATTAATGTTAATCATATATTAGCCATGTGTACCTATGACTACACAATGCATCGGATCAGTCCCAATCAATAGTTGATAAAAGTCTTTCATATTGGCATCAAAATCACGTGTTTCATTATGTTGAATCTTGTTAAGATATTTAAAAAAGACGTATTTTCAGGATTATGAATAAATCCATATCTTGCATATAATAATAGAATCAAAATATTGTCAGTATATCTGCAGAAGCACCATTGTTGGAGGAAGTCTTTGTAGTCCTGCATGCTCAGTATAGAGAGTGCAATGGAATAGAAGGCCTGTGGGTGGAGATATGAACAGAAACTGTATGGTATTTCCAGTAGTGAAAGGGGAAGAAACCAATGAAATGGGTTTAAAAGTCCAACAAAGGCAAACAGACACGAGTATTTGGAGCCAGCAAAGCGTTGGTGTAACACCTAAGCTTTTATATAGCAACCCTGTGACCACTGGAGCGCTCTTCCCATCATGCTCTTTCCATTGGATGGATGTTCACAGCAAACGCAGCATTTCAACATTTTCAGAGACCACATCCATAAAGACTTCGGCGCCGACCCCCCCCCCCCCCCCCGCGCGCTTTCTCTCTCTCTCCCTCTCAATATTGCTCTCTTTTTGTCTTTTTCTCTCGCTATGTCTCTGTGTCTCTCTCTTTCCCTTTTGCAATATCACAAAGTCCATTATCTGCTCTTAGTACTAATTGGTGTATTAACACCATGCTGTGGGTGACATAGAGAGAGGGAGAGAGAGAGACAGAGAGAGACAGAGAGAGGGGGAGAGAGAGAGAGAGAGAGAGAGAGATACTGGATGAATATGGATGAGGCAGAAGCAGGGCGGGAGTGAGGCTCTGGGGGAGGCAAGTACAGAGTGAATCTGCCAGAGTGAGAGAGAATGGGAGGCCAAGGTAAATCTTTTCAGCTACACAAGTGGTTAAGAGCTGCATTGCAAAATGACGAGTGAAAGGGAAAAAAGAAAACCATCCTGTAATGGCTTGTTTTTTTTTTTGTTTTTTTTTTTCAGTTGGCCTTCTCTGTATCCCTTTCTATCCTGCTCTCACCGTCACCACTTTCAACCCAATTATCCACTCTCCCTGGCGCCACTGGCAGCATATGGAAATGTAAATTGCAGGCGAGATGTGTTTTTTTTTTCTTCTCGAAACTGTGGAAGGTAAGCAGCTCTTGAGGATGGGGCGAGTAGGAGGAAGAAAAGGAAGAGATGACAAACAACTGAAACTGAGGGACTGCCTTTAGTCCCAATAGTTTGTCGGTATTGCTACTTTATCTGATACACAAATCCTCCCACGGATGAAAATGAAGTCGACTGAAGTTGATTTATGCTGCTACTTACTCTCATACTGTGAAGCCCAAATAAAGTTTGTATAGAAAGAAGAGACATTATGTCGCTAAATTAGCCGTTAAATCAAAATGACATGTTAAAAAAGCTCCACATATGGACTCTCCCTCCTTCTCACACATGCCCAGTGTGGAATTCACACATTTAATTATATGCAGAGACTCCAGCACAGTTGCACCACAGAGGTTCACTTCCTCAGAGCTCAAGAGGCTTTTCAGACCGGGGCCAGGATGTAAGCCCTCAGGCTGCTGAATAGCTTCTGCAGCTCAGGATGCAGAGATCAAAGGTGCTCATCTTCTCCCATGCATGTGACATTGAGACATGCACAGGCTGATTATTCAGATAAGCACATGTATCCTCGAGGGTGGAGGCAAAATGGAGGCGAATGTTTTGTTCATTATCATTAAGATCAGGCTTTTCCTCTGTTCACCTCTATTCTCTCCACATGCTCATATTCCGCCCCCGCAGTGCTGATGAAGCCAACTTCTCAAATCCGCAATTTGCTCAATTATTTTCAATTATCCCGCCATCGCTGCCTCTATCATTCCCCTTAGTTCAATTGTGAACAGAAATCACTTGTTGATTGACAGCAAAGGCCAATTAGAGGCGGGATGAAAACTCAAACCCCCACGGTAATTACTGCTGATTGGTGTCACACAGACATTTTAAAGGCCCTACCCACAGAACTGAAACCCTCTCACTGATAAACGTCCTCATCACCATGCTGCCGCTCTCCCCAAAACATTCTGCACATTTAAAGTCGACCCCTTCGCGGGCAGTTTAAAGTTTGCAGAATTACATAATGGTATGCTTTTAGATTAGATTTACTCGCCAGAAACTGTGTACTGAGAGGGATTTCAAAGGAAGCTTTGTGATCGTATGAATCTACGAAGAGGTACTGTTTCTGTTTGCCTTTAGCGCATTAACTTCAAGGTAAGGCTGTCTCAAGGTTTTAGAAGTCCTCTTCGGCATGCGGCTCAGAAATCAATGGTGAACTGTTTTTGAGCGCACAGAGAGACACACAAACTCAATCTACCTTCAGCAGTTATGCTGTCTGGCTGCTCTCCACATTATTTTTGTTGTTTATTGGAAGGTAGTTCAGAAAGAGCAGAAAATCAGCTTCTTCATATATTTTCACTTTGTCACGCATCTGGAAGTTCGGGGTTTGGTAACTGGGGTTTTACAGGTTTTAGACACAGTAGTTCAATTATTTCTTTAGTTTGTAGTCAATAATGAAATGCGAATATTTGACCCTGCTGCCTGCTTTTGTTTGTATCCGTGTTGCAAAAGCGTAATGGTCTACTGAGTTATTGATTGTTCTTTGAATAGAGCAGACAAACACGCAGAACACAGCTAACAGATCCGTGATTGCAGCCACTGTGACGGTGTCATTTCCTGTAAAGGAAAAATAAAGTCAATCTATTTTTCTTATGCAGGCGGGATAAAAACACGCATGTTTGTATGAGTCTTTGCCTTTTTTGCGTCTATGTTGTGTTCATTGTTGACATTTAATGTGATGCCTTGATAATAAGAGAGTAGACTTCATTGACGTTAAATCCCTTGTATGTTTTTGACTAATGAAGCCGATTCTGTTTCTGATGCATTCATGAGGGTCAAGTTTCCAAACATAAGCACTGGTCGCACTTTAAATAATTTTCTTTTGGTAACTAAACTACTGTCATCCTTACACAAAACTGTGCTCTCAGTATCAACAATGCCGTGTATAGCTCTATTAGTGTCCCTTGTGCTGTTTAAAATAGGCAGTCTCTCCTTTTAGCAGCCGTTTTGTTAAGTTTCACCTGAGGTTAATTAAACGTCGGCAGTGTTGTATTCTATAATCATAATTAAAGGCAGGGGATTTGTAGACTTCAAGGCAAAATGATTCAGGCCAAGAAAAAACCTAAAGTTACCGATACTGTGATTAATTACTGATCACTGAAGACCTGGCATTTTACTTCAGTCACAGTGTACAGAATTTTAAATGGTAGAAACAACAAAAAAAAACACTTTGTTTCAATGCGCGTTTGCCATATTTAAAAAAAAAAACTCAAAATCTCTGACTTCTTCCAGTTTCCTGTTTTGCTTTCTTGCAAATGGTGTTAACAAATGAACACTGTATTCTTTTCACACATAAAGGGACTGTTTCAGAGGCCTCACCAACCTTAACCCATACATTGTGATGATCAGTAGAAGACAGCCATGGTTATTGTGCAAATCTAAAAACAAAGTGTTTCCATTGGAACAACAGAAGAACTTTGACTCATACAGTGTTTCAACTTTTGCATATAAGTAGCCTCACTTTATAGTCACAAGGTCAAAAAAAACTGAACAGCTTTGAGCAGCTGTAACTAACTAGACATTTCATTCTAAAAGGCAGTGAACTCAAGTCGAGATTTTTCACAGAAATCAACTGAAGGAGCAAAAAAAAAAAAAAAACTTCAAACCTGAACATCTTTTCTCTACACCACTCCTTAACAGTTCACACAGGCCGCAGACACTGACTTGAACCATTGTTTGTCTCCAAGAAGCCACCTATGCAAGCAGTGGTTACTCAACACTCCCCTAATGACATTAAGGGCCTAATGAGTTTTAATTGGGAGGAGATCTTAACTTGCAGTCCTAATTGCATCTGATTAAAGACAATATTAGTTTTACTGCTGGCAAATTGGTTGGGGAGGGTGGAGGTGGAGGTGTTTTTGGAGGGATCGATGGTGTCCTTGTGGAAATATCCTAAATGTCCTCCAAATGGTGATGAAGAGATGGAACCAAAGCATCAGAGCAGACAGCTGCGTGAAGAAACACTCGACATGCATTGATGCTGAGTTAAGAGGACCGGTTGAGAGAAGATGAAGTGAAGGTTAAGAACTTATCCAGAGCGACTCTTTGATGCCCTTCAACAGCTTATAAAGGCACTTTGTTATTGTGTGAATGGTATATGTACAGACTGAAAGTAGAGGAAACAAAGATGGGTCAGTCACACATACCTCAACTCATTACTGCTCTAGCTGCTTCCCAACTTTCACTTTCTACTACAGGTAGCTGAACTGTTATGGCCTCGTACGTCTGTATGTCGTTTTTGATAGTTTTGCCTTACGGTTTTTTTCACTCTGGAGCAGTGAAGTCTACCCTTAAACAGAATTTTTGGTGTAATTTGTGTGATCTTCGACAGAAAAATCAATATTTGAGCAGCTAACTCTCAGAGATGGGAAACAGGTTAGACCAGTTTTCTCAACTCTGCAGACATCTCTCTTAAAGAGCTCTGGCTGTTTAGTTAAGATTTATTGTCTAAATTAGCTTTTATTTTCTGTGGATCTAACTGGCCTCACTCTAAAAATACCATCATATCTCCTGTGCATTACATTATGCAGTGTATTTCACTCTGCAAAGTTGGCCTCTTCCGTTCTGAAATCCTGCAGGACTATTTGGTCTTTGATAGCATCCTCTTACCTCCTGAGGCAAAGTGCGTCTTCACAGAATAAGGTCTAAACAGCTCAGAATCATAACATCAATGAGTAAAAACACTATTCAGGGAAGGTGTTTTATGTTTTCAATGGGAGAGCAGACTGACTACATGTAGAATTTGCAGTGACATTATTAAATATTTCAGCAATTTGCATTTAAGTAATTGATTAAAAGTTGCGACTTCACCCTGAGTAATAATTCATAAACAGGCCCATTTGCATCCGCACACCAGATGAAAACACACTCATGTGCACGTTTGCACACTCCGATTACCCAAGTATGCAAGAAAAAAACAAAACACCTAGGATGCTTGTTTCCTTTGCCATGCCATGCATAAATACAAGCCTTGGATCAGCGGTGATTTAAAGCAAGACACAAGAGAGTTTAGTAAATTATGCGTGTATGAGGCTTCATTTCCGCCTCTTCTTAAGCACTTGCTTAATTGCCATTCTCACCTGAGCAATTGTATAATTTCCTTTATTTTTCTCCTCCTCTGCCCAGAATATGAGTCTATAATGAGCTGTGGGTGTCCCCCAAAGCTAAGCCTGGCGCCTTGAAATAGGTTTCACTAATTTACCAATTAGTCATAAGATACAATTAGTGTGCAAGTTCCCCAAGTCCATGAGTGCCCCCACCACTGGCCTCCCCACTTTGATTGTTCAATCTCTGCAGTGATCATCACTCCATTACTTGTTCATGCTCTCCGCCCGCTTTGTTCAGCCTCGCTGCAAAAGCAAGGTCCCACCTGCACTTTGGATATTACTCTAACCCCGCGTGCCTCTGAGGGAGTGGGAGTGTGTGAATGTGTCTACGTCCGCAGCTCTCGGTTTCTGTTTAAGTGCAGCTGGGACCGGTTTCACTGACCAGGAGGACGAGCATGGTGGAGGGGGAGAGGGAGGAGAACAGGGGGGGGGGGGGGGGGGACTCGAAAACTTATGAGAACTGAGACAAGTTACCAAGAAGCGAAGTAAAGGTTTGCTGGAGGTGCAAATCTAATTTGTGGTTGGAGAGTAACGTGTTGTGCGTCTCTTCTTGGTCTGCTCAGCCATTAAAACAAAACCTGAAGACAAATAGAAAAAAAAAAAAACAGAAGATATATCAACACTACTGTGCTTGCTGTTGGTTATTATTACACAGTGTATGAAGCTCTAGTTGAACAACGATCAATATGTGAGAGGTTGTTTTGTGTGAGAAGCGAGGCCGTTTTTATTTATTGCTTTTTGGGATTTTCCTACATGGGATTTCTTCAAATTGCAGTAAATTCCCTTCTGTTTGTCCAGAGTTGTGTGCAGACTTTTTACATGCAGGTAAAAGGGGGGAAAGGTGATGTGACTCTTATAAAAAGTAAAACATTCAAGAAATACTGATGATTGATCAAATAGTATAATCTATAAAACAAGACAACAATAAAAGTTGTGTACAATTCATGAGATAGATCTTTGGCCATCTTTGTTCAGTGAGACGTACAAATCATTATTTATTCAGGTTTATAAAAGTGAGAAACTTGACAAATAAAATGTATCCAAGCATGCAAATTCGATTTATTAACAAATCACAGAACTACCAAGCACAGATTTGTGTCGAGAAATGTGTTTCGCCCAACAATATGTGTCATTTATTGACCAGGTTTTAGCTTCAGCACCTTCTCAGCGAGCAGAGACGGAAGCAGGAGCTTGTGTGTCGATTGCAGTTGGCGTGAGTGGGGGTTGGGGGGGGAGACACTTAAAGAGTGTGATCACACCAAACATGTTTGGAGCAGTTTATCGAAACCGTGGAACAGTTTATGTTTCATTTCAGTGAGCTAGAACAATACCATTCGATCTCCTAATGACAGCAAATAACTGTGCTGAGACGGGAGGCAGGGCCACTGTGAGAGAGAAGGACACTATCTCTTTATGATATCAGTCGAAAATTGAAGGCTCTACAAACAACTCGTTCAACTCCTCTAACATGTAAGGCTGAGTGTGAGTGAAGCTCTCTGATAGACCTCTTCCAAAATGCTGGTACAGCCCTTAGTTTAAAGTAGTTATCTTTAAAATTGTACATGTGATTTAAATCTACTGCCAACATTTCATGATTTGATTTGATTTGATTCGAATTTCCCTCAGGGTCAATAAAGTATCTATCAATCTCACTATCTCTCTATATGAGCAGCTAAAAAGTAAGAAATCGAACTAAAGAGAAACTGTTGTATCAGTTTAACAGCACAGACAGACCAAAGTCATTGTAAAATAACTGCCACCATGATGTGATTTCATGCTGTCCATTGCAAAAGTAGTTTTCCACATGACAGCAGGTGAAAAAAAAAAAAAAAAACAGTTACCTTGCTGAGGAGTCGGAGGTGTGGAGTCTGTTGCCTGCAGCCTTTCATCTGACTGCTCACCAAGGCTGCTGCTTCGTGTTCCATTACACCCCTGAAAAATAGAAAAATGGTCAGCAGACACACATTTTCTGAAATGACTATTGTTTTGTTTTATAGGCCAATTTTGGATGAAAAATGACAGTGCCAAATACAACAGTCTGCAATAAAAACCTGCACCATGTTTCGACACGTTTAATGTGAAGCAGCAGTGGTATCGAAGATCATTTGGTGTGCTGTCACATTAACTCATTAAATCAGGTACAGGTGAGATTCCATTTAAGACATTGATGCAGGTTTAAGTTCTGAACGTGAATCCAGCATGTGACTTGTCCAACTCCATCGCCATCTTTGATTGCTATTGCCCAAGAACTATAAATATGCACGCACACACACACACACACACACACACACACACACACACACACACGCACAAAAACAACTAACTATATTTATAACTATGAGGTTTTCATATAAGCTTTTAGGTGAGGTTCAGCCACTGCTCATCGTGTCAAAACACATCGACCAAACCTCTCTTTTCCATGACAAACAATATGAGAGTTCTTCTTTTGTGTTGCAATTAAATGGCTCTCAAAGCTAAATGATACCGCTTTTTTTTTTTTTTTTTTTAGCTGTTTATTGTGCAGTATAATTGTGAAGAAAATCCAAAGTTCCCCATGGAGCCGCCTGTCTATAGTGCTCCAATCAGACGCTCCCAGCTGGGGAAGGATAGCATAGTTAACAGGACTTACAGACACGCTACCTGTCAATTCCAGTCAAGATCAACCCATTTAATGTAATTCTGTATGTGAAGCTTTCAGACAACAGGAGTCCTGGAGCCTTCTTTCCGAAACTTAAACATCCATCTCCATAGAAATGTGGGTGTTATCTTCACCTTGCAAAAAGATAGATAATGTATATTTGTACCTGGATGTATAACAGCAATAAAGACGTTGTTACCAAGGCACTGCTGTCTATCTACGCTGTTCAGAGCATATTTCTGAGCTGTGATGGCCCAGGAGGAAACTGATGGAGGAGGAGGAGGAAAGAAACTGATTTCCATGTTATCTGGATTATCCTGAAATAAACTCTGTGCTCCTAGCCCGAGTCTCTCTCCAGGTTTGAAAATGTGCCGTTATCTGTGAAAACCTAGAACCCAAGGGCTAATAATGTATAATTAAAGCAAATAATTTAGTCAATTAAGCTGCAAAGCAGTTTGAATGAAAGGAAAATGTTCCATCCCATCGGTGCATATCAAATATGCATCTACATTTATTTACTTGTCATTCGCTTCACAGTGTCTTTGACTATTCTTTCTCTCAGCTTCTCTCTCTCTCTCTCTCTCTCTCTCTCTCTCTCTCCTTTACTGTACCTTCCTCTCTCACTTACTTCCTCTCAGAGGTTCATTCCCTTCATGCTAATGGACAAACCCCCCCTTCTCATGTCTAGCTAATCAAAAATCAATTAAAAACACCTCGCCGCTGAGTCTCCAGAGCCGAGCCGAGGTTGAGGGTGGAACAGAAACGCTTCCCGCACTCTCTCCCTCTTTCTCTCCCTCGCACGATTTCTCCCCCTCTTGCTCACCACCTCTCCCTCTTGCTCACTGACTCTCCCTCCCGCTTCCTCCTATGCTCTCTCCCTCTCCTTCTCCCCTAAGCTCCGCCCTCCTGTCTACTGGAAGTTGGCAACATGATTTACGAGAACGGAGAACTTAATTTATATATTTTTTTCCTCTTGCATCCTCTCATTTATTTATTAGATTTTTCTCCCAGCCGCCTCTTCCTGTCTCTGGCGTGGAGGGGAGGCGGAGGATGGAGGGAGAGAGAGGATAGGATTAGATGGAGAGTGGTCTCGGGGCAGACCAGTAGACTGGCAGGCCTGCAGACATGGAACAGATCTGTCCCACACTTAATGGCATTAGTGCCGTCCCTGAAAGGGGGAGGGGAAGCCAGCAGGGAGACAGGCTAACATATTAAAACTGCTTCTACACCAGACGCTTGTCTACTCAAACTCCAACTTCAGCTCCAACTACTTTGTGTATGTGTGTGTGTGTGTGTGTGTGTGTGTGTGTGTGTGTGTGTGTGTGTGTGTGTGTGTGTGTGTGTGTGTACACACAGTACATGTGTGTTTGCACTGAGTGTGCATGAGTTGTTCTGTCAAATCTAAGCTCCTCGATGAGACACTGTTCTCTCAACATTTACAGAGTGTCACGATCAGAATTATTTTTTATAGATATACTCACACTGCACACACGCACAGAGAAAAAGGAGCCCCGTTATCTTGCACACATGTGGACTCAAGCAGAAAAAGTTTCTCTCCCCTTGTGTCAGGTGCAAATGAACTTCAGCTCCAAAGCTAACATGGCCCTCGGTGCAATGTGACATCTCTGTTGACTCTGTCCATGTGGATAAAACTACAATCCCTTCTTTCTCTGTACTCCCTTCTTAACTCATTTACACTAACCCCCTTCCCTGGAGGATGTTACACATCTTACAGATCTGTGTGACTTTGGTGTGATCAGTGCTGGATTGCTGACTGTCAGCACACCTTCCAAAACTAAATCCAAGCCCCACGGCGCCCTCAGAGGCTCAAATTACCCGATCTAACCTGCCTGGACAGCACACACTCACACTACACACTCCTACTGTTCCAGGAGCATGAGGAAATTGCATACAAGAGTTGTACAAGAAACGGGATGGGGGGGGTTAAAAAGGAGAGAAAAGACAGTGAAAGGTGAAAGATAGGAGTCAGCAACAAAAGCCTGGGGACAAAAAAAAAAAAACAGCCATGGAAGACAAAGAGGAGAGCATTCTCTTTAAATATGCACATTTTGAGTGTATGAGACCGTGGAGTGGCTGCAGGAGAGGAAGTGGCCTGAGAATGTGAGAGGACACTGACAGACAGGTGGAGCCAACATGCTGTGTCTTTTGATTAATGGAGCACGGAGTTAGTAAATATACATGGACCCCGCCCTCCTGCTCTTTCAGCTGCCTCAGCACAGCCCGGCGTGGATGGATGGGGGGGATTTTTCCTTGCCTTTAAAGAAAGGTTAAGTCAAGACAATAATGTTGTAGATCATGAAAATATTAGCAATACTTTCCTGTCTGTCTCGAGAGTTTGATTTATCCATCTTTCCATGTGCAGGTGGAAGTGGAGGAAGAGGAGGAGGCGGCGAAGCGGGGATCAGCAGACGCTAACAGCCTGGGGAGTGTTTTCTCTTTATCTCTGTGTCACAAAGGCCACCCCGGGTACAGCAGGTGTGTCTGGAAACAGCTTTAGAGAGAGCTATTGATCCTACTGAGTACTCCAACTGTATATAGCCACGCACTGCCCACATCCACGCACCCTGAGGAAAACTATACAGGAAGAGGCCACGCTAAAGGTCACCCTCTGATGAAGATAGCTATCTGCTGCCAGCTCTGCATACCTATTTAGTGACTTAACTGGCTGGAAACCCTATTACTGAGTCGATCCACAATCTCACGTTTATTTCAAAGCAGCAGTTATGTGGAGTCATTGATAACATCAGCATGCAAGAGGAAGGAGGAAGAACAGAAAGCATGACTTGACTATATAAGTGCATGAATAATTGTTAACAGAAGACAAAAGCTCAATTAGGAGCATGTTAATTAAGTAGGTTACCTGCAGTGCACAGTAATTGTCAGAATCAATTATAGCTCGTTGCAACTATGAATGTAATTTGATGCTTTATCGATGTGTTTCTGTCAGCTCATCAGCTAAGCACTCCTCATCGTTAACATTTTTAAGCTGCTCCTGTAACAATTATTTTCTGAGAAACTGATTTTTTTATTTTTATTTTTTTTTTCGGCTAAAGGCTTAACGTTAGGCAGAAGTAACTCCAAGTAAAACCAAATGAATAATTTCAAGTTTTGCTCCCAAATACTCATTATTACAAGAAAACATTTCCTTTGTAAGAGCAAGTAAATATAAAAGCTTTTTTTGTTCACATCAGTTCAAATCAAGGTCACAATGAAGCAACAGCATTCTAATTTGTGTTGAAGATACAAACTTTTTCCTGAATAAAACATGTTGCATCTTATTCACTGAGATCCCACATACTCTGCATTTTCTGCACACTGCCACAGAAATTGGTATCAAATTGTTTGCTGCAAAATAAATAACTTATATTGTTCCGTTCGGCTGAGAGTACAGGATCCCTCCATATAATATTCACTGAAGACTTTATTGTAAAAAATTCTAAGTAATTGTATAAAACTTTGTGGTTCTCAGCTGTATCTTTACACGTTGGCCACTGAATGGGTTTGTTGGGCGTGTGTTCTTATGTGCAGCTGTATGTGTTTAGCCTGCAGTTAATTCTGGATGGGAGTGAATGTCCATTAAATGTAATCTTGTTTTTCAGTCCAGCGCTCAAACCACAACTTCAGAGAATTGGCCACCGATGAAGACATCATCCATCATCCTACAGACGCTCTGCCAGAACACTTAGAGGTAAATATGGCCGCTTTTCAAGTTGTACCTGTCTTTGGAAGACCATACAATCATAAACACAAAGAGCTGGAATACACAGACTTTGTTATTCTTTTCCGTTTCTTCAAATCCGAGGTGTAAAAATATCTTTCTTGAACCTACCCTCAGCAACAATTCACTCTGTCAGCAGCAGCTTCTCCACCTTTAATCCAGCAGCGCCATTTTCCATCCTGCATCTGTACGTCTGCCTATGTAGTGTATGTCTGTTTGCATGTATGCAAGCATCCCCACTCTATTTCACCTCCTCAAAATGAATGAAGAAATCCAAAATGATCCACTCAGAAATTTGAGTTCTTGCTTTAATGAAATAGTGCTTTTAGAGTTGATCTGAGGAGCCTGCTAGAACACTTATCGCAGCATCAACAGTGCAGCAGAAAAAAAAAAAAAGCTGCCCTAATCGGATTGCTGGAGCTCTAAAAGGTTTTCTGCACATGGGCTCCTCTGCAGGCCGACAGGCTCAAGGGCCAGGCTGGGCACCGAGGCCTGACTGCCAGCCCGACTCCCCGGCTCGACTGGCTGATAAAGTCCAGAGACTCACTGGTGTCTTTGTTAGCCACAACGAGCCCACGAGTAAGATGATCCTAATTAGAGGCTTTGAATATGTGATTCAATCAGTGAACACAGACGGATGCAGAAGCTCACAGATACACAACACCCACACCTTTTAATACAAAAAAAAAAAAAAAAAGCTACGAAGCTATTATGTGTTACCGCGCAATGCAGACACACAGTTTTAGATTTGCTTTTGTTCTTTCGGGGGGTTTTTTTTTCTCACTGTACACCTACACATCAGTCCACGGACTCACGCTGAGGAATTCATTTATCAGTGGTTCACTGTGCCCTGCAGCAAGAGAGAGCTGCAGCAGACATTGATCAAACTGACTTCTAACATGAAGAAGTTCAAAATCGCACTTTTCAAATCCCTTTACTGCCAGCAACCTTCCTCTACTGAAATGAAAGAAATCACACACAAACACACATTATTACACTGCGCTGCATGTACTGTAGGCTATTATTGCGAGGGCGCACGCTGATGCACACATCCCCGTTCACACACACTCCGACAAAATGCAACATAACGCTTACATTTTTAGCACACACTCACATACCAAAATGGCAACAATACCTTTCAAACTGTTCAACTCCTCAATGGCCCACAAGATATTTTGGTGATGAAAAAGATATTTCAAAAGTGACAGGGGGAAAGTATTCACTGACTGGTTGTTTTGTTATCCAAGCAGCATTTCTCATTGTGTCTTAAAAATGTCTCATTTAGGTGATTAATATTCTCTTTCCCCTTTCAATGTCCCCACAAATTACTTCATTTGATCCCTTGAATCCATAAATCGTTCAAAATCATACTTAACACCTGCCCCTGTTCCTTACACTTTCATAAGCTTTTTAGCTGCTTAACACAGTGTTGTATTATCGCTTACATTACTTCAACTTACTTTACAGGATAACAGAGGAACTGTAGATAAAGACAATGAATGCAGATCAGCGAAGGCTAAGTAGGGAGACCAAATATCTCTCCCCATGGTTCAGAAAAGCTCCCTAAACTTCTTAAAGAATAATTGAAACCTGTGGTCCTCCTCCATATTGCACAAAAGTCGGTTTGGCTACCACAAAAGTCAAGGAAATGTAACATCTTTTTTTGCGCAGCAGCTCCAGAGTTATTAGCCTTTGTTCCAACTGTTTTGCATATTCAGCCTCCCTTGCAGCCCACATAGATGTTAATGCACTCCCACACAAACAGAACGGTGTGAACAGGGCAAACATATTTTCCATCTCTCTCCCTCTCTTTTCTCACTGGCTCTCTCACACTGTCTCAACTGTCTTTCACTGCTGTCTTTCTCTAGATCCCACTCATATCACACACACACACACACACACACACACACACACGTCCGTCCACACACACACACACACACACACACACACACACACACACACACACACACACACACACACACACACACACACACACACACACACACACACACACACACACACACACACACACACACACACACACACACACACACACACACACACACACACACACACACACAAGAAAATACTTTTTTTTTGTGCGAGTCTCTGGCTACCGGCTTTCAGTGTGCTGGATCAGCTGAAATAAGATCCATCCCTCAGATCCCGCTGTACCTCTAACACACACTGATGTAGCCTGATCTCCTGTCAGTGAGACGGCCTGCAGGGAGCAAGTCTTGGGCTTATAGCCCGGTCTCCAGAGATTCTCTCAGCCAGATGCTCAAAGAGCTGGAGAGCCAAGAAACAATAGCCACTGCAGACACACAGTAGGACAGGGATATTACAAGGCCAAGGATGCTGGACTGTGAGCCCTGCTGCTTGAGGCTACTTTTTTTTATGACATCACCACACAGCGCTCAACTGGCAAGTCACCAGTGTTTTGACATGAGATGAGTACAATATAGTGACACGCCTCAGGACTCGAGCAAATGCACACCAAAACACTTCTGAGGATTTCTAGAAAGACGCAGGCACACACACACACACACACACACACACACACACACACACACACACACACACACACACACACACACACACACACACACACACACACACACACACACACACACACACACACACACACACACACACACACACACACACACACACACACACACACACACACACACACACACACACAGGAATTCTGTCACAATAGTGGTCATACAAACATACTGTGTCAAAGCAGACGTACAATACTCGATGGTCTTGCAAGGTGTAGAAAAATTGTTACAGGAGTTATACAGTTTACATTGTCTAATAGTCAGACCTGTGGCTTTTCCAAAAAAAAAGTTTTATCTTGGTCCCCCTTTGGCAGATGAAAATATTTTTCAAGCCCCTCCACCCCTCACCTTACTCTCGTCTCACCACACTAAACAGTCTGTTACACCCTTTGCTAACAAATACCTCTATTTTAGAATTCATCTCAAACCTTGTCTGCAAAAAGTACAGAATAATAACTTCAGTGTGATAAGGAACTGCAGGACAAACTAACAAGTCAGAAGCAATTCAAAGTGATATCGTAACGTGAAAGTTCAACCTTTCTGTCGCCTGTTGTAGATTATTTTATTTTTTTTAAAGCCTTACGATTACCTTGAAGTCCTCTCACTAAATGTGCCGTGCTTTGCTGGCAGTGAAAAAATGGCGTGCATTGTTTTTGTTAAGCTGTCAAAACTCACACCCTAATTTTGGAATCACAGAGTTAAAGGGATACTTCACCCATTTACATGAAGCTGTGTATCATTAGAAACATGGTAGTAGTGTTGAATGGTCGTGAATCCAACCCTCAGATGAGAAAAATATGTTTTTCTTTGCCTGGAAGTTTTCTTCATGTGATGCAATATGACGCTTTTTGCATCACATGAAGAAAACTTTCAAGCAAAGAAAAACATTTTTCTCGTCTGAGGGCAAAATGAGGGCTGGACTCACAACCATTCAACACTACTACCAAGCTGCACATTGGTGCAGTAGTTAGAACTCGCCTTACAGCAAGAAGGTTCCTGGGTCCCAGATGGATGGCAGGCCGGGGGGGGGGGTTGCATGTTCTCCCTGTGCATGTGTGGGTTTTCTCCAGGTACCTCCCACAGTCCAAAGACAAGCGTGTGAGCTTTTACATTGCCTGTACACAAGTATATGCTTCAATGGTTGTTTATCTATATGTCAGCCCTGTGAGTGACTGGCAACCTGTTCAAATTCTAACTGACATCTTGCCCAATGACAGCTATGATTGGCAGCGGCCCCCCAGTGACCTCTTAGACTAGTTTAAGTTTTGTTGGTAGAGATCTGGAGCCCTGGATCTCAATTGTAGCAAATGTTGGCTCTAATTCATTATGGAAAGAAATATTGAGACATTACTTTTTAACTCTGTTCATCAACACATCTGCATAAACTCAGAGTGCATAAATGAAACCATGATCAATGATAATTCCTCAAAGTTCCTTCTCCATGTTTTTTGATTTACACTAAATAGACAGATGTGCCTTCAAGATATTTTTTTCCTCAAAGCAGGGAGGTGCTTTTCTCTCTGCTACAAGCTCTCCTCCTTTTTTCTCTTTCTTTATTACTATCTTACCTGAGAAAGTGTAAATATGGAATTATTGAGAAAATTGATTGTTGCTCTCTTCTGGCCAGCGTGGCCATCCTCCCCATTAATCTCTGAAGGCTGCAGAAGAAACAAAAAATCCATCTGGGGCCCTTGCTGCAGACAATTGCCTGAAAGACCCGCTCTATCCAAACTGAATTAGAATCAATGTGGAACATACACAAGCAAGAGCATCATTAGATCAAGTAAGAGACTGAAGTAAAGCAAGGGACAGCAGCCAGAGGAGAAAAGCAGCTGATCGCTCTGATCCTTCTCAGGCCGTGTTATCAAGCCTTCAAATGAGATCAGCATGAATGAAATTGTGTTCTTTTTTTCCCTTCTTCGAGTGTTCATCTCTGCGCCTGTCGGTATTTTTTTCTTCACTTGAACACACAAGCATTTGCACATGGAAAAAAAAGAAAACAGTTTTTTATCTTCAAAGTGACTGTCGAGCCATGTCCCGGGCTTTTAAGTTTGGATGTAAGCACCACTTTCTGTGCATACACTGTGAGAAGGATGTGCAGAGAAGGAAGAGGGAGGAGATTGAGGAGGCAGTTGGAAGGGAGAAGCAAGAAAGAGAGGAGTAACAAGAAGCGAGGGTGAGTCGTGTGCAAAGACACAGCTGGTGTGGACGAGCTGCCCAAGTGAGAGCAAGACAGGTGACAGAGACGGAGAGAAAGATGAAAGATGTTGTGAGGGAACAAAGGAGGAAGAAGAAGAGGCGTATTGTAGTGTAGCTGAAAGCAGGTCAGCGACAAACAGATATACAAGGTGATTGATATGCCTGTCACAGTGGCAAAAGGAGAGATATGAGTTAGGGAAATATGGTACAGCAAGTAGAGAGGAGTCAGCAGGAGATTAGTGAGTGTTAGATAGGGAGATTTAGCCGACGGCAGATAAAGAGATACTTTAGAGAGAGGAAAGCTAAAAAGCAAAGGAGGATTGGGTGGGCGGGCGATTTAAGTAATTTTGAAACTGATACAGATTGTAGGCAGGAGAGGCAGGATGTGTGTGTGTGTGTGTGTGTGTGTGTGTGTCTGGGGGGGGGATTTGGTGTGGGAAAAAAGAGAGATAGAGAGAAAGTAAGATATGAAAGAAGTGCGATAGAGATAGATAGGCCGGCCTGGAGTGAGACAGAGTTATCGGCCGTGATCGATCAGGCCGGCTGATGCCAAATGGGGGGTGTAATGATGGGTAATGATATGAGCCTGGAGAGGGAGCGCAGTGTGTGTCTATGTTTGTGCGTGCAGCCCGCATCCGAGACCGCACACTGGCTCACACTTTCATTAATAGAGCCAATTCATCGCACCTCACAGAGAGCCCCAATAATAATCTAAATATATTGAACACACGTGGCACAAGCTGAATCGCTCTACATCTGAGGCTTTCTCTCACTCAGTCCTTCTAATCCAGACTCTATCCTCACTCCTTCTCCCACTCTCTTACTCCCTCCCCACTCCGTCTTGGCCATCATCTGTCCATTTTTCTCCCTTCCGCTACTTCTCTTCCATTTCTTTCTCACCCACCCACCGCCAATCTCTTTGAATCTGTTCATCTGTTTTTCAAATTAACTTGTCCAACATGCACTGATGCCGGGCGGTTCAGCTTTCAAATTGATAAAAACACATAGTATGCCAAGCCACACAAACACACAATGACGTGTTTATCTGCACACCCTCGGCAGACCTACTGACTCTTTAACAGTTTCCACAGCAACATGAAGTGGCGAAGAATAATGTATTCTGTTATGGCTGGGGATGATTACCGTTCTCCTGCTCTGTTTCAACATCACTATTATGACTCTTTGTGTTACAATAATGTTTTGAGGACCAGTGATTGTAACCTACCACGACGTTTGCTTCATAAGGGAAACGGGCAACTGATTAGCTTAAATGTTAGAAGGACGAGAGACACGCTGTACAGACTGGCTGAATGTTTATAAAAATGCATATTCATTGGCACAATTCAATGGATTGGAATTGTCTGTGGCCATTACTATGGAAACCAAAAGATTTCCAATCAAAAATTTAGGCCAATATCACATCTTTCAGAACAGACAATTTTCCAGCACCAACATTGGACCATACTGACAGTAACTCACAAGCAGGCTGGATCACTGATGAGCAGAATAATAAATAGCTTTCACTGGCAAACCAGCTGCTTCACATTATTTCAAACCACTGAATATTTGCATATATTCTTGGTTCTGATTCAACTCTATCTAACTGAAACTTTATGTAACCGATTGAATTCATTTGTTTTAATGGCAGAATTAATTCAATGAAGTTGGATTCTCTTATATCTGTAATAAGATTTTAATCATGCATCGACTTGATGTTATAACTATTCTCCGCAGTGACTCATAAACAGTAGCAGCCCTCGCGATTAAATTAGAAAAACATGCTTCAGATAAGGAGTTCAAGCCAAAGCCAATTACACTGAGACAATGAAACGACAGCCGAGTCAAGGGCAGAATATGAATGCAACACTACATGCTGCTTAACGCTATGACAAAAGATCAGTGAAGAAGGAGTTTTAGTATTCTTATTAGCAATCTATCGTTGAGTTATTAATTTGAAAACATTTCTTTTTTTTTTAAACTGATGATTTAGCATGATAAAACAGATACTAGACTTAAATGGTCTGTGGGGGTCAGACACATTTAGCCAAAGCTAAATCAGTCATGCAGACCTCTCCTCTTTGTTCTATGTGTAATCCAATTACAATGACAGCTAAAGGGACAATTTCTAGTGCAGCAGAGGTGAAATCCGGTTTGCCCACAAAACATCAAGCCAGATGTAGCACTTCTATTTTTACGTAATCCTCTCACACTTGTGTGTAAAGGCGGACTGTGTTGTGCTAATGAGAGAAGCAAGCGTATCAGCATGCTTCAAGATGTGTTAAGCAGATATATTCACCTGGACACAATATGCTTGGAAAATATATAATTCTACCTTTCTTCCTTTTAACATTTGTACACATGAGCTGGTTGAATGGACAAACAGAATCAGAAGCTTTGGAGACAGAACATTAAAGGCAGATGTTGATAGAAAAAGAACAAAGAAAATCAGTCATCGAGCTGTTACAAGAATGTAAAGAAATTGACCAATGTCTGCCACGAGGTACCAGTTTCATGAACCAATCACGCCTCTGTGTCTCCCTGCTCGTGTTCTACACTATGTTTGAGCGAGTCTAGACTCAAAGCATGAGCTAAGGTCCACTTCTGGACCAATAGAGCTTGTGCATGTACTGTAAGTGAGGGCGCGGCTTTTGAGGGAGCACAGAGGGGAGAGAGGCGTTTGCAGACAATACTGAGGGAATGCTACTTTTAAAAATCATGCTAGTTTTCGAAAATTACCACCCTGCCTATAAGTGCTAACATCATGTAATACATTATTCCATTTGAAAGCATCAAGGAGAGTACTATGCGAGACAATGTGTATTAAAGGTTGCAGTGGCTGATTCATCATGTTAATTATATATATCAGTTTAACATTGCATGAGGGCTGTGCCATGTCTATGATGCCTCATTTTAAACATAGTGAAGAGCCAAGGCTTCAGTCAGTCATGTAAATATCAGAGACAAATGTCAGAAAGAGACAGAGTTAAATCATTTACTGTGATATAACTTTACAGTGACTGCTACAGTCAGTTTACAAACTAAGATGATCGTGAATGCACTTCTTATCAAATTTAAGTACACTGTATAATTTATACTTTACTTTATTAATCACAGTCTAATGAACATGAACACACACATAGGCCGAGATACACACACGTGCAAAAACAGGATCCTAGTGACATGCATTAAATGGAGAGGTCTCAGAGTGAGGGGGCTGCTCACAGCGAGCGCTTCAGAGCAGTTTTGGGGTCTGGTGCCTTGCTCAAGGGCACCTCGCAGAGTTCAGGAAGTGGACTGGCAGCTACCTCTCCAGCTATCAAACCAATTTCCAGACACGATCCGACTCACACCTGCAACCCTCCGATTCCCAATCCAAGTTCCTACAGACTGAGCTACTGTCGCTATGCTGATAATGGAAGGAGAAAATGTTCGTCTTCTGGTTTTCGTTTTTTATCACCCACTAGCTAAGTTTTGTTCTGTTTATTTTTTTATTTAAATGCATAAACAGAGATAAATGCAGGAAATCTGTAAAGTCTAGAGCTCTCCACAATAGGTAATACTCCCTGTAAATAGCAAATGGACATGAGCTCGTAGAGCACTTTTCTAATCTTCTGACGACTCAAAGTGCTTTCAAACCACTTCTCACCTCAACATTCACGCACTGATGGCAGAGGTTGGAGTAAAGTCACCATCGGAAGTAACTAATCGCATTCATGCACAGTCATACTCCACTGATAAAGCAGCGGGAGAAATTCAGGGTGAAGTGTCTTGCCCAAGGATACATTGAACATGTGCCTGAAGGAGCTGGGGATCAACTCCCCAACCTTCCATTTGAGAGATGACCGACTCTACCAACTGAGCCACAGCCGCCAACTGCGTGAACTACCTTGGTAAAAAAAAGTTATTACTTGAATCATTTATTCCAACCTTGTTTATCAAACCTTGCCATAATGCGTCATTTCTTTTTTGACATACCCATTATTCATACCAACTGGAGAACTTCCCATTTCATTCACATGGAGCTACTTCATTCGACACAGGCTTTTTAAAGTTGAAAATGCCAGAAGAGTTCCTGAAAGAAAAGCCTGAGACAGGGAAGCAGGAAATGGACACCGAGTGTCGGGCCCATCATCCTTTCTTCAGCAACTCATCGTCACAACTTCACAAGCTGAGCCGAAAAAAAAAAAAAAAACACACTCATGTGGACAAACTGGCAAGTGAGCATGAGGAAAATAAATGAGAGGGAAAGGCTGGTTAATGAGAAATGCTATTTTTACTGCTCTGATGTCCCCCATCCACATAAGCACACAGCTTAGACAAAAACAAATTAGAGATGTCGACTGCATCCCAAAGACATTAAAAACATATTAGCACAACAACCATTTGAGACTTTGTCCACACACATGCTCATGTGTTGTGTGTGTGTGTGTGTGTGTGTGTGATTGCTTTTCAATTTCAGAAAAGTATTCTCGATGCATTTTACAGCTTGTCCACACTTGCTGGCATTATGCATATGACTGTGAGCAGTTGTTCCTTATGGCTAATAGTCGACAAAATATCAACATAATGACACCATAGTTTCTGCACGGTGGGATGACTCAGAGGCAAAGAAGCATGATTTATTTCCTCACTGAGGACTGAATAGAATACAGATCAACTACACTGACATGATGAGGAACAGAAGGATCTAAAGGCACTTTGTCTAACTTTTGAAATCTAAACTTGTCATCACTTCTCGTTACTGCTAAAATGGTCGTGTTTTATCTCCACGTGAAACCAGAATTCAATGCAGACATGTCAGTGAAAATGCATCCCTGACAAAGAGATTGTAAAAATCGGCCAACAAACAGATCAACAAATATTGACTATGAACATACTGAAACAGTTGCCCAGTTACATCATTCTAACATGATTTGCACTGCCAAAGCATGAACTACAGACCATCATAACCTTTGCCATATATGGCTTGTTGCTGTGGATGTGTCAACACTCATAAGCTGAAGCAAACTTTGCTTTTTGAGCAAGCGATAAGTAAATAAGCAGAAAAACCACTCTCTCTTGGAATTCACCTGACTTCGTGCCAAGCAGCACTCCATCAACTTCTTTCTGGGTTTGCTGTATTGTACGACCCTCACTTCAAAAAACACACACAAATAAATTCTCCTGGAAAAAAAAACAACATTTCCTTGCCAAACTCCCTGTCAGTTTTTGATGAAAACAACAGCACACAAGTCTGCACTCTGTTGGTTAAAGCAACCTTGTTTTAAAAAAACTTTTAACCTGTATTCGTGCTCACATTGCACTGCCTGCACACTTCAAGTTGAGCTGATTCATTCACTTCCCATACAAAACATTTAGCAGCAGGCGTCGTGACAGGCGAACAGAGAGAAAGAAAGTTCTTGGCGTCGGTTTAGCTCTATTGCCTGCGTGAAAAGCCCAAAAAAGTATTTTTCACCCACCGGCGTGTTTGACAACATGATCATGTATAGCTGACAAACTGAACTGTGTTCAAAATATCACCCGGAGGACACACTGCTGGGACTTGGTCTGGATGAAAGTTACTGTTACCTGAGGCTAACCTATGCCCAGTTGGACATCCTCTAGGTGAGGCAAAGAATTCTACCAGTGCTCACTTTCAGTTGAAGATTACTTGCACATCTTCTATAAGAATAAGTTTGCTGTAGGTACAGGCTCACTTTAAAAGGAACCAAGAAAAATAAAGATATTTTGCTGTATTATATCGCAATAGACAGCTGACATGTCGTGATGCATGCTAACAATTATTCAGGCTTTTTTCAGGTTTTCTGCTGAGATCTGTAAACAACAAGAACAATTCCTGTTTTAGTTTAAACTCTTAATGCTGATAGGCCCTGTGACATAGAATCATGCAAGGTCTTACCTTAAGTCTCGTAAAAATATAAGCTTTGATCTGACACACTGTATGTATTCTTAAAACTAATTCCATGAGCTTATGGCATTAAAAGAAAGACTCACTGTTGATGGGAAACTTTCTAAATGATCTCCAATCAAAATGTAGCTTTATAAAAGTGTTGAGTATCCATTTTTAAAACAACGGGTAAAAAAGCAACAACAACAGTGCACAGTCCTTTAGATGCATTCTGAACAAATGTCATCTGTTTAATAAATCTCTCAAACTGAGGAAGACCATATGTCGTCTGTGTGACTTTCATAGTGATGCACATGAGCACTTTCCTGATGCAGTGCCTTAATCTGCAGGAACACATTGTTAAGAAGTTCTTTTTAAATCCATATGACCATTAAAAATTGATGTGCATGGTAACATAATCTGCAATCTCTACAGAGAAAGATTTGTTTGGGGGGTTTTTTGGCCTGAAAATAGACTTTGTTAAAGTTATGGAAACATCACAGTACCAGTTAGAAGGGACAACATGGACTGTTGGCAAGCAGCAGGAGAAGAGCACTGGAAGGAATCTGAACCAAATACCAAAGCTGTGAGTGAGAGAGAGAGAGAGAGAGAGAGAGAGAGAGAGAGAGAGAGAGAGAGAGAGAGAGAGAGAGAGAGAGAGAGAGAATCCAATTTTATTTATTTATAAAGACCAGATGGATTTATAGAAAATTCAAATAAAATTTGAATTATATATTTTATTGACTATGAAACAAAATAATGTAATGTAAACCCTATAATATTATCAATACAAATGCAGTCTACATTAAAATAACCAGTTATTGTCCCCGAGCCGGTCAGCAAAGTTTTTAGATTCTGTTAAGAACAAATCCCACATCAGAAACCATTGATGAATCCCAGAATCTTCTTTAAAAGTTCCTAAGTAGAATTTAAAAACAAATTTGTTCTTAAGAGGTGAATGGGGATCAATAGTGTACAACCAAAAATGCTAATTAATTTCATCAGTTTTTGCATGAAAATCGTTTTGGTGCTGCCATGAAGCACATTACATGAAACTTAGAGGGTACAAAGGAGGACAGTTTGAGGGTAATCATTACATTAAGAGAATGGTGATGAGTGACACTGAGGACTCGCACTGTATCTGGAGGACAATCAGAAGAGACAGGAGAGATGAGGAGAGATTGGTTAAAAAACTAAATAAATAAAAAAGAAATGGGTGCAATAACTGACCACTCACTCTAGACCAGAGTCAATATATCTAAGTGGATTTTCACCGCGCTGCGATAGAAGAAAGGCTCGGGAACTCTGACAATTTACACACATACAAACGGAGCCAAACGCACACAGCAAAACAAACAAACTCAGAATTGGTTTAATTCCACAAGCTGGGTTTGAATGTGAGAATAGAAAGTGACATTATACACACACACTGCTACGCTTTCGTGCCTGCCTGCAGATTCATTGAGTAGGTGGGGGCAGCAAGGTTGCAGGCTGCAATATTAAACCATCAATCACCCCCCAAATTAGGCATTTTACATCACACAGGCACTCACGGCTCTCTCTCCTTCTCCCACAGGTGGGGTCCAAGCCACGGGAAAAGAGATTACATCACAAAAGCAATGATGCTGCAGCTCGAGCTGTGAATACATTACAGCATCATATATAGGCAGGGTATGGGCTGAAGGTAGCAAGGAAATAATAAACCTAATGAATTAGATCAAATCAACGGTTATTTCCTTAGTCTGAGGTGCCAGAAGGATGTATTTATGCGGAAACTTTCAGCACAGTGTGTCTTTGTTGCGAGGTAGTAAAAGCTAATCATAGAAAATTGGAACAAGTTGTTTGAATTTGTTCACAGCGTCTCATATCAAGACTCATAAACAAATATATTTTCCGTCTTGTGCCCGTGTTGAACACAGCGAACGGCTCATTTCAATCCTCCATGGCGGAAGAGACGGCACCGTGTCCACTCTGCTGTTTCTCATGTTTTGATTATAAAAACATCTGGGGTATCAATGAGCCGGGAAGCCATTAACAAGCAACAGCAAAGAGAGCAACAGAAGACAGAGAGGCGCAGAAGCGCGGGGTTAAAGTCGAAGCGAAAGGAGAAGAAAGCGAAACGTGAGGTGGTGGTGGAGGGGGGGGGGGACAGAACGGAGTAGAGATAGAGGCTAAATGAAGCATGGAGTTGCATTTATCCCAATTAGCTACTGCAGGGGTCTTGGGTGAGAAGGGAGAGGGTGTCCACCCCCATTAACAGTGTTTACTGACATGCCTGCTGATTATAAGCTGGGGAAAGAAAGTGATGGCACAGCTCTCCTCTCTGTGCAAACATTAAAAAAAAAATTTGAACAACATAAACAGACACACACACACACACACACACACACACAAACGCAGAAGAGGTTCTATTTCATCCCTTTTCCTCGCAACACTCTACCGCTTCTCTATGACTCACTTGTTCTCAATCAATCTGTCCGTGTGAACGAGTTGAAGGTGGATTAAAAATGTCCCATTTCGAGTCCCCTCGATTATCCTCTTCCTCTTTTCCGTTGCCGTGTGCTGTGTGACAGTGTTAATGGAAGTAATTACACTCACTCCGTGTCTGTTCCACAGCACAGCAGCAGCAGCACAGGCCGGCTGTGGCACCATGATGGCCGCCGCCTGACCATGTCCACACACACTGTGGAGAATCACTGTGGAAGGCCTGCACGCTGTCACACACAGACACAAAATAAAGTGGAACAAAATGCTGTTTGTCTACCAAAGCCTTAGGTACGGGTCTTTCTTTTGCCGTATTTTTCGCTCTCTTTTCATTCTGCAAGCTCGAATATGTTATGTGGTTTCAGTGGGATTTGCTGGAATCCAGTCTTATGGGGTTGCTGAGATAAGCTGCCCGTGGGCGAACACACTGCTGCACTCCTGACCCTCCAATACAATACGATGTAACCTCTGTAGCTCAGGATTGCAGTTGCTACCAGGGAATAGCAAAGCAGACAATAAAGAGCATGGAGGAAAATGTGTGAGTTTCTCTTGAAGAGGGGGGGAAGGACAAAGGAATGGAAATGCAGAGCAGCATATCTCAACAAAACCAGAAAGGAAGAGAAACAGAATGTGTGTTTTGGCAGAAAGAGAGGCCGTGGGAGGTGAAAAAGGAAGGAAAATCATAAATACAAAGAAATTGTTGGGTAAATGAATCCATGAAAAAGACACAGTACATTCAAGGGTTTAAGGATTATTTTATCTCTGCAGAATTTAGAGGCAATAGTTTTGCATTTTACATCACAAATGACTCGAGGTAAATGCTGTACATAAACAGAATGCACCTGAAGGATTATTTGGAAGAACAGCAAGCACAATTCGACAGCCGCGCACTAAGCCTCTATGGCTGGACTCGCTATAAGAGAAACCAGTGTCGTCTTTGCAAAAAACAAGCACACTAAATATGAGGAGGACCAAGAGGAGCTGACCTCTTTTTTCTTCCTCTGCTTCTCTGTATCTGACCTCCGTCTGCTCCATGCTGGACTCTCTCTCTAGCCTTTCGGAAGAGAGACACCTAGTGGCGTCTCTCATCCACCTATGCACATGGTCAACACTCTGCTTCTCTGCACATCACTGAAACACCTTTTCTTCTCCGAAAGGACACTCAACGAAGCCACATTAATCAAACTCGTCCAATAACTACAGCAATTATTGGTGTGATTTGCACATCGCTCACAACAATCCTTAGACGCCTTCCCAAACAATGAGGTTGGTTTGTTTTTCAGGGAATTGTTGGAGGGAGAGCTCCCTGTGAGGTTAGGCTAAATGGACTGCTGGTTATGGATGAGATGTCAGCTTTTTTCGGCTGATCAGCTCGGCGTGTGTATAAAAAAATTTAAAAAAAGGAATGAGACTCATAATACTGACCAAGGATGATTAAAAGCCACCCTTCAGGTAGGCGGTGTAATTAGAAATCAATTAAAATCAGAACGCAAAAACAGATTGCTTTTGGAGAGGGGGGAGCAAATGGCAGCGCTGGAAAGTTTAAATTTACTCCAATAATGCCTTCAAACAAAAACAAAATGTGGTGGTGGTTGAAGGGCTTTAAAAAACCTGCCAGCGTATGTGCAAGTACACACACACACACACACACACACACACACACACGTACCAACACACAGACACACCTAGATATCCGAGTGAAATCAAAAATACCTCCCATCACATGAACTGCAGGGAAGTGTGAGAATTAATCAATCACACCTCTCAAGCTGGTGGAGGGTCTCTTGAAGGCTAAATAACACGGTTAAAATTAATGTGACAAGTTGCATACAGGATGTCATTATTCTCCCCAAGAGGGGGTAGACATGACAATTATGATTGGACCATACCTTTAAAACACCTGTCCCACCTTATAGTCCTGACTCTAAATCAGCTGACGCCAACATCACACTCTCCCTTCCAGTCAAAAAACCAGTTGAATCATGAAGCTCTTGAAAAGCTGATCTGCCACGACTGCTCAACGGGACTCTCTGATAAAGCCAGACGAGGTGGTATTACACCAGCGAGCCCCAATCAGTGCAGCTGCAGCCGATCTATCATGGTGTTATCTGAGGAAGAGGTATATTACCTGGGGCCCAGACGGCCCTGGGCATGCGTGGATGTATGGTGCCGATAGCGGGGCTGGCTGTCATCCCTCTCGGCTGATTAATGAGGAGCCTGGCCCAGTGTTTAATGTGTTTAATATGGGCCGCTGACGAGGCCGTCACACTGACGGAACCCACCCGTCTCTCTGACTGATGAAGTCACCTACGGCTCCCCCTCTTTCTTTCACAGATACAGTAAAGTAGAAACACACACACCATGAAAACCACACCTTCTATGCCTTCAACTGTGTAATCTCCACCCTGTTTACCTACATGCAAGAAACACTCAAGATCAACGTTGTCTCAAGGATGAGCGTTTCATTTCATTTTCAGCTTTTTTTTTGTTTTGTTTTGTTTTTGTAATGTGTCAACATGTATTTTTTCTTTGATAGGCGACTGTACACACGAGGCAAGATCGCCCCCCACTACGCTGTCACCCTGCTTTTCTGGTGAATAGGAGGGAAAATTAGGGCCAAATACAGAGCTCTGTTCTCAGGGTATTCTGAGAGCTGGGGCTTGCTAATAGAAGACACTTACACCTTTTTTTGTGTGTGTGAAAAGATTCAAGATGTCTTGCTCTGTGTCATGAAACAGCTAATATTCTTGTGCTTTTCAAACATGCAATCAGAGTCTGTTCTTCCTTCTCTCCATCCCTTCTGGTCCATGATATGTCTATTACTTTCAGCCTTCTTCACTCTCTTTTTCTTTATTTCAGCTCTTGTACTCCCACCTGCTAATTTTCACTTTTTTTCCTGCCTTTCTCTCCCTCGCTATCTGCTGCCTTCCCACTCCTTTCCAGCACATTTCTATCTTTTTCTCTTCATCTATCTATCACCTCCTCTGCAATGTTCTCATTTAATCATCCCCTCAAGAAATATATTCACTTCTCAACAACTGGGCTCCTATTAGATCCTATACTCTGTTGTTACAGCTGTTATAGTGGCTAATTCCTGTGCACACAGGTCAACCCAGGGCTGCATTGTAAATAGTCCACTCCAGGGAATGCACACACAATACGGTGCAAAGAGGCATTCTGGAGGAAGTAACCTAATTAAAGCATGGGAGCATGTTGTGGGCTTGGTTGACAGCAGCACATGTGCAAGACAGACAGATGTGTTGGCATTGCAATGTTAACAACACGATGCATGCCCCCAGTTGCTTCACTCGCAAACTATGTCAGCAGCCACACCTTTTTCACAGCTCTGCCATTCTCCTGTGAATCCAGTGCTAAAAGTAATCAAATCTACCGGTAGCAAGTGCATGTGCTGATGTTCATAGCCTGTATTTCTATTTTCGAGTTTTCTTTTAGTTGTCCTTTGAAGTGGCAACATTTTATATTACATGTTCAGAGAGGTAGCATCTACAGGACATGTGCTAAGTGCTTGTTGAATCACCCTTACATGTGTGGGCTGGACTGAAAATGTCATTTTGCAGTCCTGAGTCTGCTGTGGGGCTGCTCAGTAAGGGCTGAGCTCCCAGGAGGGTGGGGGGTAGGAGGCTGGGGTTGCAGCACTCCATGAGGCAGGTACAGATCAAGCCAGGGAGCAGAGGAGGAGGGGAGCACTCAGTCCCTCCAGACTGGAGTAATGAAATATCAGCTCCTTGAAATGCTTGTTCTGCCTGCAGGAGGGTTAGCTAAGACCCACTTTAAGTTTTTTTTGCATTATGGACAGAATCCTAATGATCCCTGGCCCTGTCACCCTACCATGGGCTTGGCTGTTTTTAATATACAGGGATCTGCTTTTTTAATTATCTTCATGTCAGGTTACACTTCCTTTGCACCGCTTGCGAGCAGAGAGACAGGCAAAGCATGGCTGCTACTCCGACTGCAGCCTTCCCTCTAGCCACCCGAATCCCATCTGCGCTTTTATTCACATATGCACAAATAGCAAGGGACACACACACACACACACACACACACACACACAAAGTGGAAACAGAAACAATTGCACACTTCCATTTGAGCATACAAGCACACATTGATGCATATGCAGGAGCAGTGGAACATATGTAAATTGGATAAATATCCATTGTGGTTTATGCAAAGCTAAAACCTGATGAACATTAGACAGGCGCATAAAACATGTGCAGTGAACTTGAACAGGGACATAACTTGTACAAAGTAGAGAAATTAAAACATAATTTCTAATAGAACTTCACCTGTAAACAGCTGCAACTGCAGATTTTAAAAAGATTAAGGTTTTATAAACTGCTAATCCAAACATGGTATGGTGCAATGTAAAGAATGTTTTCAGCTCTCGGTTCCCCTGTGATGTATCATAACAATAATCACTGTCAGGCCCAGAATGAAGGTGTTTCTTTCAGAGAGGGGGATGAAGGCAGAACCGTGGTAATTATGCAGCTGTAATGGAGTCAGTGCCTAGTGAGAGTCTAATGAGCTTACTGAAGTCTACCATTGAGAATTGATTCCTGGGAAGACGAGAAAAAAAAAAAAGCAGTTGTGCTTGCAAAGAGAGGGCCAATGGAGGTGAGCTTGTCTCCACTGTTGTTCACTTAATTGACAGGGAACCAACATGCACTGAAAGTCCCAGTGAGCAATTAATAATGAAAGGCGCATAAAAATCTTTCTACATGGTATATCCTGATCTGGAGCCTTCCATTGTACTGTCACCTGTCTGGAGGAAGGTGTCTGATCATATCCTTAATAACATTTGGTGGCTATGTGTCTGTGTGAGTGTCTTTTCTCTTTTTCCCTTCTGCCTTAATGTGTCAAATAAGATAAAACTGTCCATATCAGCAGGGGAAATGGAGATGTGTTTCCTGGGCTGGCAAAGCTGTCACAGGTCTGCTGCAAAAGAAGATGAAAAGAGAAGCACTTAACCCCGAAAACAATGAAAGTGAATATGACCTCTTTTTACTGCCCAAAGAAATGCCAAAGTTGATGCATGCATTCCTTTGTGTGCGTGGAAATAAACAGTCTCCTGAACTATAAACGTAAGAATGAGTTCATGTTTGCAGAGAGACTATTCTTCCCACAGAGGATCATCTGATTGCTATTTTGCAACATTAAAAAGGTGTAAAAACAACCTACCTGACTGTATAATATCCTCTGTTCCGGCTTTGACATGCTCAAGTTCTCTTTTTTTTACCCTCCCAAAAACAGACTTGTCTATTAGTATGTCAAACAAGACCCCATCCAACAACTTTCTGCCAGCACCAGACATAGCTTTCCGACTCAATTTTCACACACTTTTCTCAATAAGAGCCCTCTCAGCTTTTTGTTACATTTTTTCCTTCATTACCAGCCTTTTCTCTGTTCCTGCCTGCCATTCGTCCTGTCACATCATCCACTCCACCACCAATGTTTATCCAATTTACCCACAATAACATCAAGAGAAGAAGAGAAACAGATATATTTCTTTGAATTAAGAAATCTAAGTTATGAAGGGAGTGACATTGGGTGGCAGTGACCATATGGACATTGGTGATACAATTCTGGCAAGTAGGATGGTAACAGATGCTGCATAGCAGTTTGTTTCCCTGCAAGCAGAGATTTAAAGTAAACTTTGTCTATTCTTGTGAGGGATTTGCTTAATTTTGAGAGACAACGTTTAAGAGAAAGAATTATTTCACTTTGGGAGGAAACAGGTGTTGAGTACCCAAATGGGAGACAGTCCTTCCCAGAGCTTTCACAGTTGTTTACCAAATCAACTTACTTTGTTTGTTTTTCTTGAGCCAATATGGGCATTTAAAGGCGGGAGTTATACTGAGCCTCGTAATAGTTTTTCAGCTACCAAGGCTTAAATATTAATCCCAGATGACATGTCTCGGGGTAAACGTGAAGCTTAGGAAGTGTTTTAGTAGCTTTATCAGGAGCTTTGCTGCACAAAGTCGCATCCACTCAACCAGCTCCCACTCCACGCTGCTCCTTGCTTGAAGCTCAGACCTTTCAAATATGCACAACAGTGAAAATAACTCAATGAATGTGCCTGTGTGTGTGTGTGTGTGTGTGTGTGTGTGTGTGTGTGTGTGTGTGTGTGTGTGTGTGTGTGTGTGTGTGTGTGTGTGTGTGTGTGTGTGTGTGTGTGTGTGTGTGTGTGTAGAGGCAAACATTTGTGTGTACCATCGTCCCATCTGTCATGAGCAGACAATGCGCTTTTTTTGGTCCTATTCCACACTAAGGCGTAGTACTGACCATGTGGCGGTGGGACCAAACAAGCAGCAGCTAAACATGCAAGCTGTCTAATGGGGGATCTTAGGAAAGTCACATTACAGCTCTAATGAAACAACATCCTTCATTGTGAAAGTTTTTAATGCGTATAGTGAGCTTATGTTTAGCCACCCTGTGCAACATATTGTATCGGCAAAATAAGGGCTGCGCAATGGAGTAACCGTATTACCATTATATATACACAGGAGGTATTAGTTTAGATCAATACAAATGACTCAGTGGTAATTCCATTGGTGTTATGATCCCTCACTTTCAGAAGTCAATAGTAGCCAAAACCCAACACATACCCCTTTTGAGTCTGTTTTATTTGTTTACTTTCTTTTATGTTTGCACAATCAATGTCTGAATGGTGGAGGATGGTGTTAAAACTAAAGGAAAAGCATGTTTAACATTTGTTTTTTACATTTTAGCTACAGGGACTTGGAAGCCCCCCCAAAAAAAGGAAATGACACAGCAGCACTATCATTAAAGTGTTTGTATTTTGCATGCTGATATATTACCTTTTTAAAGACTAATTCTGTTAGATCTCCAGCATAATTAGCAACTCTATTTATCTCACTAGTGGGTGTACGGCTCCATTGTTTGTTTCAGTCACAGACCACCTTGGATCAAGGGAGCAGGAGCAGTTCGAATGGGGTGGGGTTGTGCAGGGGGCGTTTGCTGTGTAGGAGAAGATGAGTTCTATTAATATTGTTGCAATTCTTGCTGTTTGCCCATAGAGGCCGATAGAGGTCACGGATTACTTTGCAAACCTGAAAATCAGCATACTGCTTTCTGAGGGGAAAGATTTATCATAATACAGCAGTTTGTCTGTGTGATTTTGGGAGAGTTTATTCATATGATTTTGGATTTAAATGCATATGTGTGAGTTTGCATCGCACAAATAAGCCCTTGAGTAAGCACTTTCAGTGTCAGAATGAAAACGACAATAGTAGCTCATACACAATGGAGCTGAGTGTTATTTTGGTTAAGTGACGGAGTGTGGGAGCACCTGAGGATGGTGGCTATCGGAAAGCGTGCAGAGCCGAGTTTAAGCGTCGATGCATGGAGCCACAGAGGCGTGTTGCTATAGAAGCAAGGGCAGGTTTTACAAAGGGACATTACACACCTACACACCAAAGAACCGTTCACTTAATGTGCTCCTTAGGGACTGGCTCACTGCGGCGCACACTATTCATCCCTCCTCTGCCTTTCAATCACCATCTCTCTCTCCCTCTCCCTCTCCCTCTCTCTCTCTCTCTCTCTCTCTCTCTCAATGTCGCTCTCTTCTTTTTCACTCTCTTTTCAGGGTGCAGGTGTCTAATTCTGTGTATTAAAAACTGCCTGCGGTCCTTAACTGTTGAATATTTCATGCCCCTTAATTTTTCCTAGGCACTTAAAATTACTTTTACAATGTCTTTCCCATCCTTTTCTCCTTATCTGTCCGTCCTCTCAGATATCTGCTAGTACTTGCAAACATATTTATTATAGACGTACAAATCACCACTATGAAATAAACTTACCCTACAATCTTACACATGCAGGCAAACGCGCCATATTTCCGCCTCATCCTTTCAAATTAATCAAATCTGTAGCAAAACTGGGGAGTTTAGCTCTGACAGCAGTGACAGAGACGTACTTTATCTTTGCGTTTATTAAATAGTGGAATGGAAATCCCACAATGCCTCTGCTGGACCGTTGAGGTTTGCTACGTGCTGGTGTGCCAAGGCCAAACATTCATAATGACCAGAATGATTAAAAGTAGAGGAGAACCAGTGCAGAATATTAATTATACATAAGAAATGACACAGGACGGAGTAGCGTTTCCAGCAGAGCCCCATGCTGCTTCATGAAGACGAAAATACAGCGATCAAATGAAAAGGCTTTTGAAAATGCAATTAAACAGCAGCCCTGACTTAATGAGGTTGCCTGTAGATAGCAGTGTTTTTCATTAATGATTTCATTGAATCTCTGCACCATTCTCTGTTTGACCCTGGACCAATTGAAAGTGGACATTTTAACCTGCAGGCTTTGTCCGTAGGTTAAAATGCTATTCATGAGCTATTTGGTTTCTCCATTTATAAAACCACTTTGCCCCCTCAGGTACACAACAGGCCAGATCTTGGCTTCAATTCCGCCCTTCCACTTCCATCAGGCAGGGTAGGGAGGGGGGGGGGGGGCTAAGGTCTGGGGAGTGTACACCCCTGTTGAGTCACACAGTCCCAAACATTTCCAGGCATGCATCACAGTATCCTGCGGGACCTCTGTGATTAAGACCTGAATGAGACGAAAGGGTCGCGGGTTGCAGTCAATCTCTTACAGGTCTGTGGGTCTCTCATTACTCATTGATTGGTCACCTGGAGCAGCAGCAGCACTCTGCGAAGTGTGCTATATAATTACACTATAACAAAAAAAAAATAATAATACTCAACAAAACCATGCACACGCTCATACACCCACAGGCGACACCTGCACTCTTGAGATTTCCTGAGAGAGCCGAGAGAAGAAATATGTACCAAAGTGTTTGAATAAATTCTAAATAGACACAAATTGTTCATCAGTCTGTGCAAGGACAATGGTTCTCCTTTAACCTTTATTTTACTTCATGACCACATGTTGTGTTGTTTGATGTGTTGGTTTGATGGTCTGCAGGATATATAATGTCATGTTTTTTTGTTAGGTTGTCAAAATGGGGACTGAGAGATTATAGCTGTATTTCAAAAACTCTAATTATTTACTCATTAGAAGATGATTAAGGATAAACCAGGTATTTAGCATTAATCGGGACCTAATGGGGATACATCTAGAGCGTTAAATATTACCATAATTAATACTGTTGACATTAGCCCTTTAAATCAGGGATCCCTTTCATTTAAAAATGGAGCAAAGTCACACCAGATTTTACTCATCACATTCAGAGGATTACAGCAAGAAGGGGGGGGGGGAATTTACTTTTAATGTGACTAAACCTCTGGTGGATTTTCTTATCGTACAGTTGATGAGAAATTTAGAAGTGGTGATGCAGATTCATTATTAATGATTGGTCTGCACGACTACAATACATCACCTGTGTGCCCTTAACATGGCTGATTACGCATTCATAGGCAATAAGTAAGCAGGACAAATGAACTGTCTGCACTTGCATTGCTTCATACTAATTACCTCAGCAAGCCAGATGCTAATTAGTTTTATTACCATCCATATGCTAAGTTTTAATTTATCACAAAAACTGGAGAATCTGGAGTTTTTTTTATCATGATCTCATCTAATAGCATTCAGAACATCGGATTACAATACAAAAGGCATCACTAGTTGTTGGGATACCGACATGCACTTATTCAAGGCCAGAAACATGAATGTGACTCATTACAATTCAATTAGATTGGAGGTCGTGATAGTGTCCCTCATGGGCAGCTTCTGTGATGCAATATATATCAGCAAGCAACAAACTCCCAGACAGAGATCTCTAAGCGCACAACCTGAAGAGATGGGGGTCAGCCATGTTAACTGGATCCTTGGAGACGAGAACAGATCTATACCCCACAGGCAAGCTGAAAGGACCACCAGCTATGAGTGTTACAGCATGACGCCACAGGAACTCACAACAAACAATATTCTGTGTTGGGAATCAAGTGTTACAGTATTCGTAGCTTGACATGGAGAAGATGGAAGACAAAATGTGACAATTGTCCAGTTTAAAGATACAGAGGTTGAGCTGTTTAAGAGTCAACTGCTGCTACCATGTTTAACACAAAGCAGGCACGTCATCCAGTTCAATAAAAAGTTACTGTGGGACAACAACTGACATCGAGCATGATAAAGATTAACTATCAGCTTATTAGTGAAACCTGTTAGCATTAACGGGCATGTTGACATATTTCAGATAAAGTAACTCAGATTGTGAATAACATTGTTTGTGGCATTTTGCGTTAATCCTACTTAAGGAAATGCTGACATGAATTTGCCTTATTTCAGTTGAGTCAATATTTTCAAATGGCTTATTTTCCTTGAGATAAAAAAAAGCCGCCTGACAGTCTTCCATTGTCTTTAGAATTACCGCTCTGCTATTAACTGCAATTTAATCGCTTATTGTGAAACCAAGATTTGCCATCAATGAAATGAAAAGGTTTAAGAAGCACTGCAATAAACACACTCAGCATGTGAACATTTGGTTCATTAGATGGAAGCCTAAGTATAAAATCTCGTCCTTTCCCCCAAAGGTAGCAATCAGCTACCGTCAGATTAATTTGTGCATATGCAGTGGTTACAAAACAACTCTGTGGATTAATCGTGGATTCAAGAGAAACATCTTAAAACTAAAGGATAATGTGTAAAACACAATGTTGACTGTAGAACTAACAGGTAGGAACAAATAAACCTGATATGATTCAGCGTCTGTAAAATAATGGTCAACGGAGTTGAGCTTTTAGAGCGCTTTTCTAGCCTTCTGAGTACTAAAAGCACTTTTAAACCCCACAACATACATGCCCATTTCGACCCATTCACACACTGATGGCAGAGGCTGCTATGTGCTGAGACCATCAGAAGGAACTACTGGTAATCCCATTAATACACATTCTTACGGCCCAGACCAAGCGGTGGAAGCAAATCTGCGTTAAGAGTTTTCCAAAGGACACATCAGATATGTTGGTGCAGGAGCGAGGGATCGAACCCTTGACCTTCTCCTGTTGAGAGAAGACCTACTCTACCAACTGAGCCACAGCGGCCCCTGATGTCTTTCTTTGTCCTATATCGTGTGGGGTTTTTTTTCTTACAATGTGTCAAGCACAGCAGGCCTGAATTAAAAAAAAAATAAAAGTCCAATACGACAAAATAACATTTCAGGTTTACCTTAGTGTAGAAATGATTTGATGAAACAAAATCACTCCTAATAATAGTTAATGTTTGTATTTGTATTTCAGTAGCTCCTCACTAAGCAACTACAGCTTCTGTCTGTTGTACAAACATTTGAGGTCATTCAGGTTTAGTTAGCTGGCACTCATTAGGAAAACAGAGCTCTTACATTTAGCAAACAGAAAAGGACCCTTCCTAAACAACATCCAGGCCAATAAATGAAACATTCATCAGGTTCAGGGTGTGCAGATTATTTATTCTACACTCAGAGTGTGGAGCTACATATGGTTTGGGATAAAGACATCCTGTTGGAGACATCAGCAGTGTCTGATAGGAAACATTTTTATGAACAGCAAACAAGTAAACCAAACCAAAAATGCATACAGGCCCAAATGTATTAACATGATTTAAACTTCCAGCTGCAACATCAACACTAACCTTACTAAATGGGAGGACTGGAGCAGGATAAGCGTAAGGCCATGGGCTCCAGGTGAATCAGGCCAAATTAGGTGGAAGATGATGGATTTATGGCTCTGAGGGCCTCTGGGCTATCTGCTCTGGTCCGGCTCCCTGATGGAGCTTGAGCTCAGAACGGCAGAACTCTAATTAACGGCAGTGCAGATTCCTCCACATCTCATCTAGTGAGCAATCCAGGACAACAGGGATACATTAATAAAGAGCCATGCCAATTACTGGTTTCCAGCATGTCGTCATTAGGACCAAAATATATCAAAAGTGTTTAGCACGAGTACCAGCCTACGTCAGAAAAAAAAAAAAAAGTGAGATTTTTATCTTCATGCCACAAACTCATGTTCAGCGTTTCTTCATTGTTTCCATGTTGCTGGCAGTTGCTTTTATGCGTGAAAATCACACGTACCAAAAGTAGCCTGAAAGTGAGCAAATCTGAATTTCAGTTGCCATGAATGACACTTTATATAGCATTCAAACTCCTGCTGTGTCACTGTGGCTGTGTGTTCATTTATTTTCTTCTGAGGCCATGGAAGAGTAAAAGTAGCTGCTTCTTCTAGGGTTTAGGGTGCCTGTTAATCCCCTGTCTGTGTGGTTATGGAGGTAAAACAAATTTCCTTGCTCATGCTCTGTAGCTCGCCACACTAGTGTGTGGCTTAAGCTCCCAGCAACAGGGAAGGGAAGATTCAGACATTTTTTCTTTGGGGGAGATTTTTTTTTTTTTCCCGGTGTCGTGCTGTTGGACGCGTGTATTTTGGGGATTAGTGGCTTAATCGACCTTGTAATGGGGAGATCAGAGTAGCATGCAGGCATGGAGAGAAGTGCACACACACATGCTGATACACATACTGTATTCTCTATTGCACACAGGCATATTTAGGCAAACACACTTAAGCACACAAATCCGCAAGTCCTTACTTTATTAAAAACACATCCGTTCTCTGATGCTCTCCATTAATATCATAGGCCAATGCACTGAATGAAACCAACGACAACTGTTTCTGTTTGCAGAGAAATATGCAACACACACACACACACACACACACACACACACACACACACACACACACACACACACACACACACACACACACACACACACACACACACACACACACACACACACACACACACACACACACACACACACACACACACACACACACACACACACACACACACACACACACACACACACAAATAACATCATATTTCTCCTCAACAGCCAGAAAACATACACTTACACCACATTGTGTACTAAAGTACATTGGACACCTTATCGCTGCTTCCACCCACTGCTCCCTGTGTAATATGCTGCTGCTCTACGGGTACATTCACTGCAGACTGAGGGCTCTCCGGGGGGTCACTGTATTGTCTCAGTGAACAATGAGCACTCTGGCTAATGCTTCTGTGGGCTCGGGAGGTCAGCCCAGCAAGTCACCCTCTCTGTCTACGAAATTTCCTGCAGAACATGTCCATCTCTCTCTCTCACTTTCTTTCACGGTTTCCCGCAGGGTTTGTTTGCCCTCCCTGCCCGGGTCACTCCGCTTCTTTCTGATTGGCTCGGTGGGTTGGTTGGAGTTGGAGGGACCAGAGGGCAGGGCGCACGGATGGAGTAATGCGTGTGTTATCTCATATCAGCGGCAGTCGTGGAATCCAGTGCAGCGCGGCTGATAAGATGAACAAACAGTTGGGATCATTAGAGCGAAGACATTGTGTAATCACCGCTCTAATCTCCCCCTAATCCCAACATCTCCGACCAGCCAGGGGCTCCAAACCACACGGGCCCATACACCAGTCACAAAGCCAGGCCCATGCAATCACACATCACACACACACACTGAATGCACAAATCCACACAACTCATATTCATGCCACTCAGGAAACATTGTGAAACAAAAACACATGCAAAATGTGCAGCCGGGCAGGACACACACACACACACACACACACACCGGTGCCAACATTTCCACATTCTTCTTTTTTGTTTCTAAACTATTATCAGACTGTGCGCACATGGCCAACCCAGAGGAAAAAATCAATACTCTCTCAGACAAAATCAAGATTTCTTTTATCCTTTTATTTATTCTCTTTGGCTCCCCCCTCCCCCCCATCCCCTGTTTCCTCTCTCTCTTCCCTTCCTCAATCGACATCGGCAGCTTCTTGATCTCAGTGGAAGTCCTCGGAGCATCAGACAGAAATCACTCCACTTGCAGATCTTTGGTGGTGTTCACACTCAGAGCTTATCGATGAAAATAATAAGAAATATTCCCATGGTGCTCCTCTCCTCTCTGTGACCCAGACCTCTGACATAACCCCGGTATATTCCCTGCTTACCTGTGTGTGTAACAAACCTAACCCTTTGCAGAAGCAGATTAAGCCTCCAGGTTCCTGTAGTCTACAGGTATTAGAAGGAAACTCCAGGGTCAGCTTCAACTCTCTCATCGCTGCAGGACAAAAGACCTAGCCATAAATGATGAGCTGGGACTAAAGCCTACAGGAGATGGTAAAATACCAAGACCCGCTGCCTTGCACTCACCCAACTGACAAGCAGAGAGGGAGAGGATGGAAGCCAGTGGGGGGCAAAAGGGTAAAGAGGATGAAGAGGTGAAACAAGTAAAGATATAGACACCAAAGCCTCACATCTTTACTGGCTTCATGTCATCTCTAATGGGAAAAACAAATATCTAAGTCTCTGTGTTTTTACAGGTGGACGACAGACGAAAACAATACCCAAGCAGACGGGAAGCTGAAGAAGATGGCCAGGAAGGAAGCAGATATTTAGCGTTGTCTGCTGGCTGCAGTGATTGCATGCTGGCAGGCAGAAAGTGGGGGTGCACTCAGGCTGTGAAGCGAAGAAGACATGGAGCGGCTGATATAATGCAGCATGGGTTTATTTTTTTGCTTATTTTATAAAGCTCTGGCACCATCTAAATGCCTCAGTCATGCCAATAAAGCCTGTTTGAAATTAATTGAATTGACAAAGGCAGCCAGCGAGACAAAGACGAGAAAGAGAGGATAAAGAAGGGTGAAAGGTGTCAGAAAAGAGAAATGGAAATCTCATTACAACGTATTTTTTCATATTGTATAGATCCCTCATTTTGTCTCAGCAGTGTGTTTTGTTTTTTGATGTTAGTGGCTTAATGAGTTCCCAGTAGTACTACAGAACTGTGAATGAGGATAATAGGGAACAAAAATAGAGAGATCGGAGGCAAAGAGAGGGAGATACAGGCCAGTGGAGGAACAGGAGAGAAGTAGAAGTGCTACGGATCAAAACAACAAAGTAAGTGTAATATTGGCATAACAGGACAGGCAGGGGAAATGATACCATGGTACACCAGCTCGGGGTAAAGTGCCTTACAGGTCTCTGGTAAAGCACTAACAAACACTTGCTTTCTGCCTATACTTCGCACTCGTTCTGTTAGATGTCCATCCAAACTGCTGGGAAGAGACAGAGGCATGTTCAGCCAGGCCGCTGTGAGCTCCAACAAGATGAAGCCCAATGCAGATTGCATACCTCCACCCTGGCTGAGAGCGATTGGCCACAGAGCAGGGGCACACGGCCAGCTCTTTGTGCCGAGCAAAGGAATGGAAAACAGATGCCACATAAAATGCCCTGGCATGAGGGCTGTATATTGATTCATTTGCTGTTTTTTCTCCCTCTTTAAACAATGCTGCTTTATTACTTAGCTAAATATGCTGTATGGTTGCATGAGCATGCACACACTGTGGAGTGTGGGCTGTGTGTACATGTGTACGTGTGTGTGACTGTGTGTCTTTATGTTCCACTGTGTATCTAAGCTTCTATGTGTATGAAACAGTTCCAACATTTTCTCTCCAGTGCAGCAATAGCCAAAGTTGAAAAGACCAAAATAAGAGCAAATTCTAAGAGCCTGTGATTAAACCCGTCTCTCTTTTTTTATGATCATCATGTAGATATTTCTCGTGTAATCTTTAAAAGTGATAATGTGTCTGGGCTGCTTGGCAACCTCTTGTTATCTAAAGTACAGGAAACAGAGGAGATGCCCTCCAGATAAATAACATCAACATGCTGGAGTGACTCAGAAGAACAGTCCATTTTCTCCTTAAAGATCCCAAATATATACACATTTCTGACATTTCTAACATTGTCGGTCTGTGAAACCTACTGAGTAGCTTTGCATGATTTGCCGCTCAAAATACTCGGATTGCACGATACAAATTAATTGATTGTCTATAAATCACCAATCATGACTTGCTCCTGATGGCCGATACTGATAACATTAAGGAACCAATAAGTAACAACTTGTACTCGCCTTAGACTTGGCGCTAATGCTAGATGCTAATGCTACGTCATATCATTTCATTGTCTTTTTTTGTGATCAGGACTCTTTAGGTGATTTGTAATTCAGTGAATTAAAACTTGACAACTTTTTTCCTCCACTCTAAATCCTTGTGGGACATCGCGTTATTCTGCTCTGAAACGGTTCAAAACATCCACACTGGTAACACCATGCCATCTCTTACTGCAGCTGGATTTCTTGTTAATCTTCTCTGTGTTGTATGGCGTCTCACATACCGCCACCTACTGTGTTTGAGTGTAGGCTTGTTAATAAGTTAATCAACACCATTATTATTGGTGGATTTTATCAGTTAGAGTCTCAGTGTTGGAATAATACGAAATTACAGAATATCCCTATTGGCCAATAATTATCTGAACTGTTATAAACACAGTTTTTCCCTACAAAAGCAACACTTTTTTTTCCTCATGCTAGTGTCTGTGAAAGACAGAAGCTCAGTCTCTTTCTGAAACGATTCATTTCAGCAGCTGTCTGAAATCAAGCCCAAATCATAGTGCACCACTAATTGCAAGAAAACTCCAGCACACTGTCTAAGCTGCACAAATATATTTGCAACATATTTGTGCAATTTAGACAGAGCCCTCAACTTTTTCCTCTTTTTTTTATTTTTTTTTACTTACAGCAGCTGTGAGAAATGCCGTCTCACCGTAACTTTCAGTCACCCTAAAGAAAGCCTAAGAGCTGGAGCTGAGCCAGGTTAAAGGGCTACACTGGTCCCACCTGACAATCAAGTGAGCTCTTGCCCCACTTCATACAGTGTGTATCCATGAGGACAATCAGACCTATTGAGATTTTGCAAACTTCTACTGTAAAAGTGTTTTTAACGGCGCGTAATGTATGCGACTTCCAGGGGTTCTTTTTGAGCCAGTCTCAAGTGGACTTTGCACTTCCGCATTGGCTTGATTTTTGAACACCGGAGGTTGCCCCTTAAGGGCAGGGAAGTGAAGAGTCAGGAAGTGAGGGGGGAGCTGAACAATGAAGAAGGTGCATCTAAAGTTGTGTCATGCTAAGCTTTTAAAGCTTTCTGTACTTTTGGATACATTTGATTATTAAAGTAACAAAAACTGTATCATTATATAAAAGTTGATATTGAAACTGATCAAAGTTTTAAACATTTTGGGGGTTTTTTAAATAAGCTTTATTCTCATCCTCCCAATGTTTTCCCATCACCACCACAAAGGTCTATGTCTTAGAAATGTTAAGCTCTCCCTTTCCCAGGGTATAATACTTGAGTCCCGCTCCCTAATGTTGTTTTCAACACTCTATCCACAGACGGTGGTATAGTTCCTGTTTTTTGGCAGGAACGGAGCGGGTGGAAAGGGGTAATGGAAAGGTATGTGTGACGAATTGAGGCAAAGGGTGAGGAGGCAAGCTGTGTGGCGATGAGGAGAGGAGATGAGGGCACAGCACAAGGAGGGAAAGTCTGTGGAAAAAATGCAGAGTTGAAGGGTTTAAAAGAGCAGGATCAGCACTTATGCAAACACTCGGAGGAGCTAGTCCCACACAAATGCACACTGACACACACACACACACACACACACACACCTGTACACAACCATCTAGCGAATTTCGCAGCAGCACTGTTACAAATATCTTCCATATCAGGTTGTCATAGTGGGCAGACTTGACTCTTGGAACAGCGACTCCCTGTTGCGGTGTTAGGCTATTACATGCTCTACCAGAGCTCGACTAATAACATGGACCGGATCAGCCACTTCCCACTTCCTCCTCAGATCATCACGTATCACAGGAGTTGGGGCATTTTTACCACCCACTCATGCCAGAGACCTTTCCCAACCCTAATCCTACACATAGCAACACACGTACAAATGCACACAGAGACACACACACACACACACACACGAAGTAAGTCTGTTTCTCTTGCAAACCTTGTTCCCATGTACTGCATACCTCACCTCCCATCATTCTATACATCATCCATCAATTGTTGCTGGTTAGTTGGCCGCCGTCCATTTGCACTGTGCAACTTTGCTTTGTTTCTTGTTTGTTGCTGTTAATCTCTATAAATAGCTGTGGGGATCTTTCCAAAACCCACTTTGCACTAAATTTACTGTCTTGGTGGCTGAGCACACATCTGTCTTTGCCTCAAACACAATTCACACCCAAACTCACAGTCCAAATCCTACACACATAAACACCTCAAAGCTCCCAATCCCCAAATCCCTGTTTAGTAATTGTGTGACAATGGTTGTGTTTTTAGGGTTGAGATGTTTGCCGCTGTCACTGTGAATTATGCTTGCCACTGAATGGGTGATTTTGTTGGGGGGGTTTTTTCTCCCAGCTTGTGTTTTGTGCTTTGCTGCTGATTGAATCCATTCTATTGACTGACCTGAGCGATAAAGAGAGATGACACGTGAAAATCATTGTATTAAACAGTGAGGTCTTATCGACTCTCATAATGTCGCGATTGCACCAAGCTGAAACGTCTCCCTGATTAGGTTTTCGATCAAATGGGCTGCTTGCGTGGCTTTTAAAAGGGATCCTTGAGGTTCGCTTCAGTGCTTTCCGAGGTGCAAAATGAAGCTACAACAACAGAGCGGAGAATAAAGGCATCATTGCCTCTTTCTTTCTACAAAAAAGGCTGCGCTCTTCTTCTACAGCCAAATACAGGCGGTGATTTGGCGTCTTCTACAAGGTGAACATGAGTAGCAGTACTACAAACAGTTTAATCAGTATGCTACAGTTTCTCAATGTGCAAACATAATCGTGCCAAACAATATACTTGGCTTCAGGTGGTAAAAGATTGCATAAGAGGATAAAAACTGACTGAAGTCAGTGAGTGTGAGCAGATAGACGTCCTTTGGGAGACTCTAATGGAAAACCATAAGAGTGGTCACAAGCAGCAGGCTGTCTGGCGTTATTGCAAGCAGTGGCACAATTACTGACAAGTGTTTTCACGAGGATGGAGCATTTTACACAAGACACCCCCACAGGCATAATGTCTGTCGCTCTGCCTCTCAGTTTCCTCCTCCCTCTCTCTCTCTCTTTCTGTCTTTGTCCTCGTCACACACACACACACACACACACACACACACACACACACACACACACACACACACACACACACACACACACACACACACACACACACACACACACACACACACACACACACACACACACACACACACACACACACACACACACACACACACACACACACACACACACTCCTGTCAAGCCACTCCCTCGCCTCAGTCCTCTATTTTTTCCCTCCATCAACTCAGTGACACCCAGCAGTGGGCCGTGACATTACAGAAAAACAGAGCAATGGAAAGAGGGACAGGGGTGTGTGTGTGTGTGTGTGTGTGTGTGTGTGTGTGTGTGTGTGTGTTTGGGGGGGGGGGGGGGGTAGAGGAAAAGAGGTTTGAGATCCTGAAGGCAAGAAGGGGATATTTAAAGCGAAGGTTAGAAGGGTGGGGAGCTTGAAAAAAGCTCAAGTTGGAGCAAGCGGTGGAGTGGGTGAAAAGTAAGTGAGGGACATGTGAGTGATTTCCTCAATGTCATGTGGCAACGTGGGGGCGGCTGCAGCTACGGGTGAAGGAGCGGTGAAGCAAGCTTGATGGCCCACACAACTGCTGAGAGGAAGTGGTCCCCTTGAAAGAAAGGGCTCAATAATTCAGACAGAGGTGGAAAAAGAAGGAGCGAAGGAGAAGGACGGGACAGAATGGGAGCTAACATGCATATAGAACATCGTCTATTAAGGAGGGTTGGAGGGCGAGAGGGTGGTTGTCGATCGCCCACGGTTCAAGAATTATCAATCAAAACCAGCGCTGCTCTTGCTGCATGCATGACGTCACAAGTGTCCGGAAAAAAAAAAAAACCCTGTGCAGGTGTGCCAGCGTCGGGCTTCCAGAAGCAGCATTCCTGGCACGTTTGCAGTGAAACAAAATCTGTTGTGCTTCGCTTCCAGGTAAGCGCTTTGTGCAGGACATCACTTTGGAACAATTCATTCGAACTGGCAGCCGCGCAGTGTGGCCACAATCAGAGCTGCCACCAGCCTGCAGTGCGCACACAAGCGGAGGAATTATACTCTTATGAAAACCACAGGGATCCATTCATAGCCCCAAAGCTCAATTCACAACTCCATTCTATATAACAAACTCTGTGTCATTTGTTTCAGTCAGTACAGAGTGCAAGAAAATTTGCGGCAGATACACCATAGTGAACTCTGGGAGACGTAAGACACCCAGCACTTACACAGCATGTAATGAGGTTGACACGGAAAGAGAAAGGAGTGAAGGGACATTAATTCAGAGATTTTGCTCCGAGCTAAATTAATGTTGAGCAGGATGAAAATTAAAAAGAGGTCACAGTGCTTGAATCTGTGACAGGAGGACACAGATTAGAATCCTTCACAATGCAGACGCTTTACATTTATTTCGACAGGCCAAAACCTATTCACACCCATTTTTGAAACTTTCAGGAATCAAGAATTGTTCCTCAGTTACGATAATAGCCAAGCTAATTAGAAGCTGGCTTCAATTAAGCATTAAGCAACAAGATAATCTCTGCCATTTCTCCAACCTCTTGTGTGAGCACAGATATTCATTTGTATGAAATATGGTATTCATCTTCCCCCCCATACATAAATATTCATTTCAGGCTCGCTGAGATATGCTTTACAGCTTGATAGTTTCCCCGACATTAAAGCTGGTGTGTGATGAGCCTGCAGTGCATCCTGCTGGCTGAGCGTAAGCACAACAAGCCACACAATCCTTCCTGAGCGAGTCCTGCTTTATCTACACTTTGTCATTTACAGCGAGAGCTCTCTGCAAACTCAGCCCTGATTGAAGCTAAGCTGGAATGCACGGCCTGATTTTGAGTAACACTGATAAAACTCTGAAACTCTATTACCTTTCGCCAGCTCCGGCAATGAATTGGATCTTTGACTTGTGGAGCCTACAGCCTTTGAATTATTTTAGACCTGCCAAACATGTCAGTTGTTATCATATGATTAGCTGCCGCTGCACCGTGCTTAGATAAAACGTACACTTAGAACTGACCTATTATTGTTCCTGAGGAAACTCCTGATGTTATACTTCATTCCTGTCGATTCCGGGTGCCTGAAATACAGTTGGAACAAAAGCAACAAATACATCAAGCATGAACAGATAAGAAAAAGAAAGAGAAAAAAAATCAGATTAATTATACAGCTTTCAAACTTGAATGTGGGGATGGGAAATACAAACAGAGCACCTAAGGTAGACTCTGCTGTCACTCATTGACATTTTATACAGGACAGTTTTTGATGATGATCAAAGTTTTAATTCAGAACAGAAACAAGAAAAAGATTCAAAAACAACCAGAGAAGTTGTCGTCTTTTGCATAAATACAGTGACACAAATGTGCTATTAAGCGGGTTATTGTGAATGCCTTGCGCTCTGAATGTTTCCATATTTGTTGACATTTCAATTTTCCTAATGAACCATGATTCCATACCGTACTTCAGGTTTTTTTTAGGCGTAAGCAGAAAATCTTAAAACCAGAACTCTAGGAGATCTCAAGACTTTTAAACTCATGGGGGTGATTCTGTATTATTCCCTTTACACATAAGTTCATAGAAACGACCAATAGTATGAAGATATGAATACCATGGCGGATAGTTCAATGCAATTACCTTGATAGCTATGTCTGTGTGAGGGTTTGATCATCGATCCCTCGTGCAGCAGGGCAGTTTTTTGTTTATTCATGATCTTCAAATGAAAAAAAAAAAAAAAAAAACACATTTACATACAAAGTGTAAATGTCAGCGATCAAATGAACCGCACAATCACGTTCAAATGTGTTTTAGACAATATGAAGTACATCAGTCTCTGATTATTAACTCAGTAATAAGTTGAATGGGTCTGCAGGGGCTTCCTTTAAGACAAATGGGCTATCTGGGGCACATTGCTGACAGTATAGTGAACGCTTAAATCCACATTAGCTCCAGACATCAGGGCTCTGTAGACTGCAACATGCTGAGCTGTTAGAGGTTCAGTCTGGTTTTTAAATGCCGCACTTACTCATAATGATCACCACTAATGTGATCATGATAATATAATAATCAAATTAATGTCATTAATTGATGGTAATTGTCTTCCAACCTCACACAGACTCTTGAAATGATTAACAATAGTTTATTCCAAGGCTTTCCCATCTGCTGATCGCTACTTCTCTATGTACACACAGTGGTTACAGGATTCAGCAGGCTCAGGAAAAAAAACATAAATAAGCTAATTATCAACTATTAAAACTCCTTACACAGCCATCCTTAAACCACTGTGCATCAAATGGACCTTATAAAGAGAACATTTGTCCAAGTTAATCCAGCTAATAGGCTCAAAGGCTTTAGTAAACAGCACTCTATGATATATTTCACGAATCTAATGAAAAGCAATAAACTATACATTACGCATAAGTTTGTGTGCAGCAGAAGAATGTGACAGCTTTAATGAGGGTTTTATGATGTGGCAGAATGTGGCCATTAACATGATTACTGATACTTTCTAACATAACGCATAAGTCCAAACAAGACTACTCAGGCCGAAAATCTGCAAAGACTTACTGATATCCATATTTATGATGAGTATCCATCAGCTCAGCAGAGACTCTGAGGATAGGAAGAGAATGTGTTTAGAAGAACTCTGTTCAGAATGACATCCCATATTAGGGATCAGAGAAAAAAAGTTATTGATGAGGTACAAGAATAAATTAAAGTCATGAAGTATTTTTTTGCAGTACAGTCCTTGATATTGAAGATATTGCATCTGCAGCTGATCCAGCTGACCTGACTGGTGAGAGACAAAGACAGCCTCTCCTGGACTGTCCTAATAATGACAAAACACGGCAGGAGAATATCTGAGTTTAGTCTCTAATTGTCGGTCAAACTGAATGATTATTCAGACCAGATTGTATTAAAAGATAATGAAGAATTAATCTACATGTATTTCTTAGAGGTTGGTCATAAGCCATAGAGTTCAGTCTCTCTATAGGGAGTTAAATGGGCTTCTGCCCCTCTGCCCAGATCCCTATTAGCAATAACACTTTTATGTTAAATCATAAATCAAAGGTTTGCACTACATCAATACAATATGAGAAAAATGTTCAATATTACAATAACAATATTAAATGCATTAAGTTTACCATTTATGATATAACTCACCGTTTGTATGTCTACCCGCTTTCATTATGTTTTACAGTACCTGGGTTTACAACATGTTTTTTCTAGAATCTAAAATCATTCCAAAAAGCATTTTAATCCCACTTCCAATCGGCACCAGCTGGGCTTCTTGTGACTGATTAAATCGTGTGAAATGACTCTTATTATGCCCAGATCTTATCGTTCAGCTAAAAATGTAAAATTGCTCAATGAGAAAACATTGATTGTTGAGATAAAATATTGCACAGCCCCAAATTCCCACAAAAAAACATCTGAAAATTATTTTAAAGGTTATTATAAAAGGTGTTTTTCTCAAACGTTTGCAGGTTGTTACTGGTGAAAAGTTAAAGCTCCTTTGAGGAACTTTTGGTTTGTGTCCATTTTGGCACCTCCTGTTGACAAAGCAGTACCTAAGCATCTAATAAGAGCTGGACAATATATTTTCTTTTTTTCCCCCAAAAAAAGAGCTGAAGAGCTTATTATCAGCTGAAAACTCCTCCCAGGGGCACATGTATCCGAGTAAATACTTTTTTAAATGTCCATTAACATGTAAAACATAAATTTTACATTATGCATGAATGGAACAAACGCTATATGTGGTTTCTTTTGAGACTGATCAAACCTTGCTGACCTTATCAAACAAAAATCACGTCCAAAATTCATTATAAAGACACGTTTTAAAAACATGATATATTTCACTAAAGGCAAGACAGAGTAAGCAACCAAGCAAAGAAAACAGCTTATACAGAAGCAGCATGTAGACCTATTAGATCAAGCTGCTCCAGCCAAAACGTCAGACACTCAACTAGTGCACACCTTGACGCACACTCAACACATAAATACAAACACGTTCCGTCACTGCTGAATGAAGCCGTGTTTGCAGAACAAGGACTCATCTAATAATACCATTATGTTGTTGTACTCACCTGTCTGAAAGGCGGAGGGTGTTTTGTGTACACCTGACTTTCTAGGTAAACAAGGTTCGCTGCTGCCGGGCCAGGAGATCCTCCATGAGCCTGCGGAGACACCCAGGATGCATCTGTTGGTCACGCGACAACGTGGGTGTGTTTAATCGGGTGGCGGCACATGAACTCAGCAGCCGGAACCTTTTCTCATTGTTCACCTTGTTCACCTTTTTCACCTTACCAGGTTGCCATCGACACCGCTATTCTTTTCACACAGCATTGACCTCCTTTATTGTAGCGGCGAGGCTATATTATTATTAAAGTTAAGTATAGGCTACTCAAATAATACTGCGTTTAATTAATGCAAAAGTCATTAATATTTAAAAAAAATATTATCAAGAGTTCATGTTAAACATTTTAGTTCTGTTTTTCTGCAAGAGTTTAAAACCCTTTTATGTATTACATCTAATAATCTAAATCACTACCATTGTATATACCAATTAATATAGGCTAATTAGAATTTACACAATATGTGATTCAGTTTTTAGCCCAGATGTCAGGGGAAGTATTGCAATTTAAGTATTTCGATGTTAAGATAAAACGTGGTTTGATTATTTGCCCTGGAGCAGCCCTCTGGTTCTGGCACTGTACATGTAAACCAGCTTCCTGTTCATGATGCTTAAATCAGCATCTTGAGTTTTCATGAAACCTTCTGAATTTGCTGAGTGAGCAGATTCACCCAAATATGTGAATTTGCCAGTACATTTTTACAGCTACAGCTAATAATTATCATCCTGAACAAGGAAAACTATCTGACACACATTTATCAATGCTGATAAAATATTTGCCACAATCTTCACCAACTATGGAGCAATTTTAACAACTTTTGGAGGTAAAAACACAGATATGCATTGACAATGAATCCATTCTAAAATGTGAGGAGAAAATAATAGGGTGGTGCCAAAGGGACGAAGAACGTTGAAGTAAGTACAGTATATCCACTTGACATTCAAGCTCTTATTGTTATAATTCACAGTTTTGTCCACTAGATTGTGCTATTTTACCATGATTTACTATAAACAGCTTGTTTGTGAACAAATTTGTGTTGTTTGAGGGTAACTTTATGTTTAAATAATTTCTTCAGATATTTAAAAAGACAAATTGCACATTTCTATTCATATCTTACTACTTGTTTTGTTACTCAAAGAACATTCTGTACCATGTTTCTACTGCCATGTACAGTACAGAAGAAACCTTTTGAAAACAGCTGGTGAAATAAACGAGTTATTTCTTATCAATCTAGAATCAATGTGAAGACTTATTAACTGGCAGGGTTTGTTTTCTTGTGGGCCAAGCTAATTTTAGAATAGTTCCGTCCATCTGTGAGCATGATCTGTATCCCACTCTGTTCCGGACAACACAGAGAGTTTAGTCTGTGCAAAGTTACAATTTATTTTAAAGAATAAATATGTTTTTGTTTTTTTGTCTTTAATAGTAACACAGTCCAGGACTAGAGTCCCTCTAAAATCAGCAGCTATTAAATCCACTTCCAAGACTACGGACCATTTCTCCTTCCTTCGCTGGACCATGAGGGGATCCAATCCAATTGTGATTAATATACTAGGCATAATTGACAATTACATTGACCAGTTTTTTTGGTGTACATTTACATAACTGGTGTAACCAAGCGTTCTGGGTTTGCCTAACTGGGTACACTTAGTAAGAAAATGTTGTTGTTCATGGTGCAGAGAGTTGTAACTTCTTCAGCCTGTTTTCACAACAGTTTAATGGTACCCATGGTAACTCTCAAAGTATTCCTAAAGTGACAGTGTATATCACACTGGACAGTCTGTTCAACTAATGTTACTTACACACTGTAGACGGTAAATGTGTTATGTATACTAAAGATGGCAGATTTTTCCTTTTTCTTCCTTCCTGCTGCCATATAACAGAATCTACACAAAAACTCAGAAAATAAATAAAATCACACACGTCTTCATGTGACTTTATCCCCCAGCTCCCTATCAACACAGCTTTACCAGTATTAGCCCTTTGGTTGAATTGATGTATTTACTTCCACCCTAAACTCCTCTGTACTTTACCAGGCTTTAATGATCAGTTTACAGTAAACACTGTTATTACACATAACCACATACACATTGTCGTAAAGATTTCAATCAGAAAGTAATTTCCCCAACTACAAAAGTTACAAAACATTTTTTTTTATAAGTATTTTTTGTGATAAAAAATGTATGTTTTAAACCAACACAGAGACAGTCTTTTTGTTCTTCAAATGTGCACATGCACTATTTGGATTTAATGATCAAGTAATGAGACGATCATTACGATACCTTTCTAAAATGCTCTAAATTTGTTTTTGTTTTTTTTGTCAGATGACTTTTTTTTTTACATACCTGAGGGAAATTCTGGTTTACACTCTTTCTGTAAACTCTTTATTTGTCTCCCTGGGGAGAAATTTGTCTCGGATACTGGCAAAAACTTGCTGTCGACAACACAAGGAATATAACTAATAATAAAACAATTGAGAGACATGCTTCTCACACACAAAGACCCAAACATCGTCAACAATAATAAACCCTAACATGCATTAGTGGCGAGATGCCAAAGTGGGGCTGCTACAAACTGCTGTGTGCTACAAACTCAGATATGTCCTATTTACCCACTGCGCCAGAGCTGTTGGGGATTCGCTTCCTTGCCCATCTTGGCAGTACTCTGTAAATGCCCTGGCACCTCTCCAGTGACCATCTTACATGTTTTGGTCTGCACCTGGTTCCCAACCCAAGTCCTTACAAACTGAGTTACTGCCTCCTCAATGGTGCATGCTGTTTATACTGCAGTATTGATCATTGTTCTATATCAACTTTATTCTAGAATTTTAAATTCGCCACACACATGAATCAATCCCTACTCAGAATAGACTGTCCCTCATACTAAATCACAGTTGTGTTTATTCTGGGACATATCCAGGATTTCTGGGTCCCATAAACAGATCTCACTTTGGGCCCCTCCACAACAGCCTCAGGCAACAATGAGATATTACTAAAACCACGCTTCCAAACCCTTCTTCTCACATACAAAGCTCTTAATGGTCAGGCGTCATGTAATTTTAAAGAGCTAATTGTGCCGTACTACCCTTCGAGAACATTACACTGAATGCCGGCCTGCTCATGGTACCTACAGTCTCTAAATGTACTGTCGTGGATTTTTCTGTTCGAATGAAGATCTGAAAGCAAAGTCTTTTGTCTCTGGGTATTTTATTGCATAGAGTAACTTTCTGCAGAAAGGGGGATCATACAAAGTCACATCAAGTGAGTGCCTCGCAGAAAAAACCCGCACAATCCCGTTTGCACTGAAGCTTTATACTCTTAAACTAGGGTTGTACATTTGCATAAAATGTTTCATTGCATCTCTGTGATTGGTCTTCTATAATATTCTGAGATACCATCCCTGTCTTGTCTGCCCTGCAACGATGACTTCATAAGTTGTTATCTGAATCGAAACTGCAGTTGTTTGAAGAAAAAGGAGTCGAGGTTGTTAATGAAAACAGGGAGCCGAAGTATGTTGTTAGCAGTCAAAGTCCACTCATCTGATGTATCTCAATATAAAGCACCTGTGAAACGGTTACATTTTTGTGCAGACAGTATCTAACTGTATTTTTCCACTACAGTACTAAGGCAAGTAGAGCCTTCAGTTATCAGTTCCCCATCTCCTTTGAAATTATCTACCAGTGGGTATCCAGGAGGCACAGTGTATTTTTAAGAAAAGACTTAAAACTTTTCCTATTTGGTAAAGTTCTCTGTGCATTCACATCAAATTACTGCATGTTGCAATCTGTAAATCTGAGGTACAATACATAACATCTTGGGAGCTCCTCAGCTCTCATAGGTTCCTCGAGATCGTTAGTGGAAAGCCTGCCTGAAACATACGAGTCTTTTAAAGGCTTGATTGATTGATTGATTGATTAAGCTTTCCTCAACTTGCTGAATTTGTTAAGTGCAGATTCACCTTAATATCAAAGCCAGAAACATGAGGATGATTTTTGTTGCAAATTACACCAAATAAGTATAATCATCAACAGGGAAAACTATCCCACACCCATGAAAGTATAATATTATGTTATAATAATGTCTTCACCAGATAATTAATTCCAACAACTTGTGTTACGTTCCGGATAGGAAACCGGAGAGGGAAGGACCCAAGTGCAGAATAAAAATAATTTATTTTAACAAAAAGGCAAAACAAAAACTTACAAGGAAAAATCCAAAACATTCCAAAAGGCAAAAACAAAGGAAATCCAAAAAGGCCACGAGGAGAAAACACAGGGAGCAGCGAGAAGCCACAACCAGAGATGACGCCATATGAAAGACACTGACAATGACAAAACAATGAACCAACAAGAAACTGCCGCAGACACAGAGACTAAATAGACGAGGGGTAATCAGACACAGGTGATACTAACGAGACAGGTGAGGAACATCAGGGTAATCACTAAGGCGGGAAACACAAGGAACAAAGAACACAAGACCAGAACACTGAAGACAAGTACAAAGTACAACCTGACACCGACACCACCAAAACCAGATATACAAAATAAAACAGGAAACAGTAAAGACTAGACTTAAAACACAAGAAAGGAAATAAACTAACAGGCAACATAGAAGAACACAAGGATACAGGAAAACACACTAGGGACTAAAGTAAACCACACAAAGAACATACATACACAGAACACGAGGGAAACAATGAACTAAAACAAGATCAAATACAGAACAAAAACCAAACCACGACAAACTTGTATTTATTAAAAGTAAACAGACAGAGATGCACTACCAGTATAGTTTGTGAGGGATCAAATTTGAGTGACGGAACAAAGACAGTTGAAGTAATTATTTCTACTTGAATGTTTCTCTTATCTACACTTCAATTAGCAGGAGGCTCTGTTTGTGATGTAATTCACCGTTTTGTCCACTAGACTGTACAGTTTTACTTTGATTCACAAAGAGCATCTCGTTTTTTGAACAAACTTGTGTTTGTGTAGTTTTGAGATATGATTTAAAAGCTAATTTATAAATTCGAACTGCAGTGAACAAAAAAAAACTTAAAAGTGGAAAGTGATGTCACACCCTACCTATTACATGGTATCTACATTTTTTCTCATATTTCTTTTTATGTAAAAAAGAAGGGTATTGTATGTGCAATGCCAAAATCTCTAATATAGTTTTCATTTGTGAACATTATGTAGAGTCAGTACGGGTCTTGATGTATTATTGCTGGACAAAAAACTATTCAGATGAAATAGCACAATAGCAGTCATTAAATGAAAAGGTAGAAAGAATTTAATGTGAAATACTTTATTGAGTAAAATGCAAAGTTACAACTTAATGACTTGTTTTGTCTTATTCGAAATTTCAGGCTTAAAATTTCATTACAAACTATCATCCATTTATCAAAAAAGTTGTCTCAACACAAGCCACAAAGACCTCACTAAAGGGATTTGTCACCACTTCCTCTTTTGAGAATGAAACTTCAGCAAACTGAAGGTGTGAGGACATCATGTCCGTGGCTCCTACATTATTCATGAGAGCTTTTTTTGCACAACTATAAAAGAGAAATGTCACTTCACACATATTGTGGCATTCAGCACAGAGGGGCAGGGTGTTGCATTCAAAAGTGTTGTTGGAGGTGTCATTCTGTCAACATTCTGCATTTGTTCACATGAAAACATTTTAGTTACTAACATACTAGACCGACCTTTGTTATGCGTAAAGGTTCTATGGTTTACAAAGCATTCATCAGAAGTCATGTAAAATACTTCAGATGCAAATCTAAGGATTTAAAACAGATTAGTGGTTTTTAATCTGAAATACCAAAACAAGACTAAAGAAACATGACAAATCAAGCTTGTTTTCTTTACCAATTAAAAAAAAACACTACATCATATTGTGCTGTATAAGCTTTTATGACAGAGTAATGGAGGTGATTTTTAAGTTTTTTAGGGATGTTAAACAATTAACCAAAACAGATGAATCATAAAATGTAAGAAAAACTAAAAAGGAAAGACAGCAGAGGGATAATTTGACAGTAACACTTTTTAATGGTTTTTTTCTGGCTTCATATAGTCACCAGCAGCAGATGACTGGTATGTACAAGAAGAAAAGTAGAAACCACAGTCTGACATTGGGACTGTATTTCACGATTGAGGCCATTTTTCTCCCTCCAGTTCTAAATCCAAACAAGATCTTTTTCACTGGGCTGACAAGACCTAAAAGCACTGCCTGAAAATCCCACATGTGGTTCATAAACCGAGGGGCCAGCGTTTTGCTTCGCCACCAGCCACCTACAGCAGAATACAAGTTTCCCACATGCTGAGGAGGGGGAGCAATATCCAATTTGTGCCATATGTGACATTTTAACAAGTTTTTCTAAATACATTTTAATGGTGGGTAGAGAATGACTGCTGCAACTATCTTAACCCCTTCTACTGACCAAGCACATTTGCAACGTCATCAGAGAGGACATTTTGTAAATACTTAAAGATGTACTTTGTTTTGAATAAGACCATTCAGACTAAGTCTTAATCATCGCTGGGAAATGTTGAAAACTTTGAGCAGACGGCTTGGTCTCCATTCTGACCTCTATGTCGAGGCTTTGTCAGGAAGTTGTTGAGACAGCTGGGCCACATTGAGGTCCCTCTTTATTGTTTGGGAGTTCAGAAGGAAAAAAAACAAAAAGAGAAAAAACACGACGAACACAAAACATACAAAACTCTGTATGTACTCTGTCTTTCTGCAGGCAGGAAAAGGCTGTGCGATAAGTGGATAAGCCCTGGATGTGTGCCACGATCTTATTGGCAGGACAGCACTATTTCAAAATGGAAAAAAAAGAGTAAAGCAAGAGTAGCAAGATAGGTAAGTTAGCAAGCTAAAGTGGAACAGTTTGATTCACACATAATAGAGTGAACAGAGGTGATATTTGGTCATTTTCTGATGGTTCCACAGCTCTTTTTCAAAACTATTTCTTTAATATAAGTTCTTTGAGCTTTATTTTAAATAATCACACTTAGAGTCATGCTTGTCCCTGTTAAATTATGGATTGAGTAGAAAAATTGGGAGTAATGTGTGTTATTTGTACTGGGAAAGTTAAGGTGCATTGTGCAGCATGGGCTGTGGGCTGAAGCTTCAGTGCTGAAAAAGTCCTCGCTTGACATAAACTCTGGTTCCTTTTTCATGATAACTAAAAGTTTTCTGTTGTCACCAACAAACATATTTATAACACTTCTGTTTATTGTTGTTCCTCTTTTTTTTAAACCAATTTTCTTTACTTTAATTTGTTTATGTCTAAGCAAGTAAATACAGTAAATAAGTAAGTAAAGTTTTTTTATTTATTATTATTTTTTACATTTTCTATGCTTTATTAATCCCCGAGGAGACATTCTGTCTCGCACTCTGTCATTTTAGAGACATGCTTCTCACATACACAGGCCAGAATCGCACACATACAGGACCAGTGGATCAGGTTTCATCACTTTTTACCTATTGAGGTACAAGTATTTAAAAAGTTAAATTGGAAGTTTTTATTTACATCATACAAATTGTTTTATTATTCAAATAAAATTCAGTACCATGTTTCTACTGCTTGATAAATGTATTGTCAACATGGGAGGTGAGAAACCTTTTGGAAACAATGTGTAAAATGAGTCGGCTCTTGTAAGTATAGCCTCTATGTTAACAGTTATAAACAAGCGGGTGTTTTTTTTTTTCACGTGTGGGTTATGCTAATTTTAAAACATTTCAGAGTCCGTCTGTGAACATGCTCTGTATCACAGTCCCTGAAGACATGTTGTCTGTTCCCTCCATGTCCCCCATGCCCACACGGCTCAAAGCCCACCTTATTGTTTCAAGATTAGGGCATGAATTGTGCATGTCCCAAAATGCCTTGAATACAATACATTAAGAAAACATATTCTAGACGTCATCATTTTCCAAACCCTGGTCCAATAGCAAACAAATGTTGTGCTTCAAAATAACTGTTAATTGTTTCTGATACTAAAGCTCACATCAAAAGTTGTGAAACTGTCAGTTTGAACATTTGCATTGCCAAATACCTCAGACGAGCTCAACTGTATAAACAAAAGTGTTGAGCAAGTCTGATTTCAAGTGAAAGTATGGTTGTTGTTGTTTATACCTGTCTGTTGTCTGTAGCCTGAGAGAAGATGCTCATTTACAGGAACTAAGCCTTGTGACGCAGAGGAAGTGATGAAAAGACGAAGATTACGTTTCTTTATGCATCATCAACACACTTCTCGTAATGATAAAGATCATGATTTTGTGCTTTACACGCTTGTTTGAAAGTGTGTACAGAACCCTGTATCTTCAGGAAATACTTGTGTGTGTGTGTGTGTGTGTGTATAGATTGATATACTTGCCTGTTTATTGTCGACTTCTTACTAAATGAAGCTCAACATAGTTACCATTGTTACATTGTCTCAGATGGACCCACTCAGAGGCAAGCTGTATATATGTCAACACCATAATTTTTAGACTCTGAGCTAAAACTTTGCTTATAGGAGGGCTGACCCACCATCTGGACTTTGTTAAACAATGAATAGTCTAAACTCCCCTTGACCCTCTGAGTGACCCCAACCAACAGAGTGGAAAGACACTAAAATGAAAGAATGAAAAAGAGACTGAAACCTATCTGTGAAAAAAACATTGTTAAGTAACACATTTCTGTCATGGAAACAAAGTTGAGAGAGTTGGCACAATCAGTTCCTTTTAGTATAACTACGCCCCAACAAGAGCAGAAGTGCCTGAAAAGTAACTCTAGGAATTTAGGACTGAGAGAGAGAGGGAGGGAGAGAGAGAGAGGGAGGGAGAGCGAGAGCGAGAGCGATCAAAAGCCGTCATCTCAGCATCTCACCTCAGTAATGAGAGCAGATTCAAAGGGGGTGAAGACAGACTAAAGGACAGATATTTGACCCTACTTATATCAGCATTTATTTACACTTTATTGGATTTATCTGCAAAGAGAAGAGAAGAGAAAAGAAGAGAAGAGAAGAGACGAGAAGACTTTCCTTTGGACAGTGTTTCCATTTACAGCATGGTGGGCAAGTGGAACCTCCTGATCCTGAGTGAGTCACATCTGTCATCCATTTGCAACGTGCTGATGGAATTTTCTTGCGCTCCAAAGATGGAAACTTTTCGGCAACAGAAGCAGGACAAATTTTAAGAATAGGCGTTTGTGTTTGTTTTTCTGTAGTTAAAATCACAGCAGACATTTAGGACCACTAAAAAAAGAATCTGCTCATACTTTGAGTGTTTAAACTTCTTAAACTTCAGTCAGTGTTCATATTTTAAGGGAAGTAACTGGGTTGATTCAAATAAAGGTAACAGATGTTGCTTTACATAGAAATACAGTAGTTACTCTAAAGCTGTCAAAGACAACTTTCTTTGATTTCTAAATTCATTGTTTTGGTTCTGTCATTTTTCCACTGAGTTACAATCAGCCAGTATTATCTTAAGGAAAAATTATTTTGGCTAGAAGCTTAAAGGTGTGAGAGACCCAAATATATTCAGAATAGAGGAAGGAAGGGGATTTGAGCACAGCAGCTGTTCTTTTAACAATCTGGGCCTCACTGCACAGAGGACTTCTGTTCTTCTGCCTTAAAGAGATATTTATACACTATGAGCTCACAGCACAGTGTTCACATTGCTGGGCGCATGATAGTGACCACAGTCTTACACATCTTCTTTCCAAGGCAGGAACTCAATGTGTTGCTATGGGTTACAATATTTTGAAACTCTGTTTTGTTCTAATCTAATCTAAGACAATTGACCACAACCACAGGAAGCTGTGTTTTTAACATGATCCAGTTTATAGATATGAAGGCACCCTTAATGCAATCAGAGTGTCAACTGTTTATCAGTATGTATAATTGTACAGCAGCAATCTATAATGGCAATGTATAAAATATATGTATATATTGCCGCAAAGGAAGATACAAATGTAAGTTTCCTTAAGGATTGTAATTTTTAATGATATAGCATTAAACAATAAGGTAAAAAATGTGATGTCACTAGACTCATTCTTCCTGTTTCCATATACTGTACATTACGTCCATTTGGTTCCATTTAGGCAGCCACAGAGGACTTACTCTGTACTTGTTTTAATGTAGTTGAACCTTTTCTTGTCCTGCAGGGAAACCTTTATGTCACATTTCAAGAAAATAAAGCATACTTAATGTTCAGAAAGTGATTAATCTTTTGTTTTACAGCTCTGCACCTCTCCCTCCCAGTATACTCCCTATACTCCTGCGATATAGGATTTGAGTCTAAGAATGGCAAATGCATTGGTATGACATGCTAACCTTACATATATGACATAACCTTTCAAAGAAAAAAGTATTTTTCATACTTGTATAAAATGTGTGTATGTATGTATGTATGTATGTATTTATCTATCTATGAATTTCATTCTGTTATAAAGACTCTTTTTGGGAGCCTGTTTTATTAACGATATTTTTATCAGCACTTTACCATATGTGATTTTCATCTTTTTCCCTGGTTTGTTTCCTTAATTTAGACCAGGATGAATGTGTTTACGATAAGCCATGTGGAAAGAATTCCAATTGTGAGAACACAAATGGAAGCTACAACTGCCAATGTGTCGATGGTTTCCGCTTAAACAACCCTCACACATGTGAAGGTAAGTTATCTTACATATAATAATTTGTAACCCTATGAGTCAACTTCAACAGCATCAGTCATCATCTCGTCATGATAGAAATGTCCTGTATACTTTAATCCTTTCATTGAAGATATCAATGAGTGTCGGGAACAAAAAGGAGTCTGTGGACCAAACAGCAAATGTGATAATACAGTTCCACATTATTCCTGCACCTGCTTGGATGGATTCAATACCACAACAGGAAAAAAGACTTTTGGCCATCTTGAGAATGCTACATGTGAAGGTAAATTGTTTTTCCGTTCCCTCACTATATGGGCAGCTTTTATTGTTCTCTGTGAGCTGCAGTGACATGAGTTATGAGTTATCTCTCTCTCTTTGTTTTAAACATAAACTTGTTTTCTGTTGCATTCCTTTCTAAGCTATTCTTTAAAATCTTCTAACTCTTCATACAGATATCAACGAATGTGAATCTGACAAGTTGTGTGATCAGAATGCAACATGCAAGAACACACTGGGCAGTTATCAGTGTGTCTGCAACCCTGGCTTTGGACTGACATCTGGCACATTGTTCTATACTGGGAACCAGGGTCCATGTAAAGGTGAGGGTTATGTAACCATTTTGCAAAATACTTTAACTTAGCTTTTTGTACAAATTAATGTATTTCATAAAGTGTCTTAACTTGTTTGTTAGAACAATAAAGGCTTAATGACTTTGATTAAATGTGTTATTGATTTCTTAAGTGTTTTTTTAATGAAGAATGGGTCAGCATTAAATGATTGATTTTAGTTATAACTTGTATGTTCGTTGAAGTTAAGTTCAGAGTTTAAAGACAATAAGAATTGTTTTCCTACAGTTTCCTGACAGATGTTTTAAGTAGCTCGCAGCGTGTCACTGTGAATGCTGGTTTGCAACTGGTTAGTTTTGAGAACGCTGCCCCTTGTTTTATTTGGGTCCAGCCCACTTTATGTTATATCTGTGTTATCTTTGAAAACCTGTGGATGAAACAGGATATTTGTTCTCCCGCTTCGACCGACTGAAACACACATTTTGAACTACTTTTCCTTCCACTGATTTGTTTCCACTAGACATATGTGTGATTGATAAGACAATCTGTGGAAATGGAACCTGCCATCGTGTAGCCGATGGTCATTACTGTGCATGCCATTCTGGCTTTACCAACTATGGCAACAATGCGTCCCGCTGCACTGGTAAGAACACAGTACAACCTTTGCATTTTCCTACATTTATTACTAAGCTTGTGTTTACTCTGAAAATATATTAAAGAAACATGATCATTACAACAGGCATCCTTGTTACATTAATGCTTCAGCATCAGCAAGAACATTTTATTAAACAATACTTCCTGTTTCCTCAGTGTTAACCTGTGATGTTTTCAAAGATACAAGCTATCTAAGAGAGGTAAAGCAACACTAGGAACCTTCATCAAGTTGCTCAGTAAAGTTCACCATATATTACAAATGTCTACTATCTCACACTTCGCTATCATTTCAAAATTGACTTCTCTAGACATTTTCTGCTGCACGTGACCTGGTGGTACAGTTGAATAAAAAATGCCTGGAGCTTACAGAAAGTGAGGATCCAACAGAGCTGGACGGAGAGGCCTTACTAACGGTACATGGTCACATGAATTAATACAGTGTGATTGTACAAAGATGTCTTCAGTTCCTCACAAGAAGCGAAGTAACAGGAAGTTTTGCTTCCTTCAGGTTCGGTCACGTGCGTCTCAGATGTCTGTCAGCAACTTTGTAGACTGTTTATGTTGACCTGAGGCAGTTATGCAGCCTGAAAGTCTGCCTCCTGTTTCTTTCTGCACATGCTCATGTTGCTCCCTCTCCCCTTTCTGTGGCCACAGAGATTGTTGTCTGTCATCGACAGACTCTTGTCCGGTGAAGCCTTCAGGGATAACAGGAAAGTCTCCACCTTTCTTGGCTTGATAGAAAACACACTGAAGCTCATAGGACCTTTCATGAAGCCCCCAGGAATCAATAGATCGTCTAATCACACAGGTTAATTAAAGTCTGCACTCATGTCACTCATATATTCATTTCTGTATTGTTATTACAAAGACAACGTGTATCTTGAAGAGGTTGTCACTTCTTCAGATGTTACCTTTGATTAGTATATATTACTTTTGACTGAAATCATCTATTTGATATAAGCAGACAAGCAGTGCATGTTGATCTTTTTTATCTGGGTCCAGAGCTGCAGCTGCTGGTGTACAAGGGAGCTGACTTACCCCAAGGGCCCATAGCTTTATCATCAATGCAAACTCGGCTGGACATGCAAATGGAGACAGCTGCAGGAGATCCCTCCTCTTACCCTGGTAATCATCTTGTAATTAAAACACGTGTTGCCACTTTTAATGACTGCACATTAAATGCTGTCACTTTGAATGTACATATTTTGTTTAATTCAAATGATCATCTATGCACACTATATTATGTAAATACTGTTGAAGATTATTACCTTGTGTTTACTTCATCATTCTTTTGCACCACACATCACTGCACTATTATCTTATTTAGTCTTTTATATATTAGTCTTTAACTACCTGTTGATATTTTTTAGCTAATTGTTAAAATGTAATATTTACATTGTAGAGAGAGCACAAAGTCTACCGAAGTTAAAGAGATTTACACATACCTAGCCAATAAAGCTGATTGTGATTCTCTTTCTGTGTCCTCTTGTTTTGCTTGTTAAAGGCTTTACAGCAGTGTCCCTGCTAAGCTATGCAAAGCTGGAAGACTCTGCAGAGGGCTTTTACAGTGGAATGAAACCAAAGGAACGTTTTAAGATCAACTCTAAAGTGGTGACTGTTTCTGTCACCAACCCAAACACAAGCCATCTCCAAGAGCCTATCAAGTTAACCTTTGACCACCTGGAAAAGGTAGCATTCAGTCTATTAAGGATAATAATATATTCCTGCCTGAATATAAGACTTTTTTTCATGTTTACTAACTGGATGTTGTTTCACAGAAAAACGAATCCAACCACAGTTGTGTGTTCTGGGACTCTTCACAGGAAGGAGGGACGTGGTCTGCTCATGGCTGCAGTGTGGTGGAGTCCAATCCTGAATACACTGTGTGCTCCTGCAACCATCTGAGCAGCTTTGCTGTGCTCATGGCACTTTATGACATTGAGGTTCAAACTCTTAAAACTTAAAAAAAAAAACCTTCAGACAGAAAGTTCATTGTGTAAAGTCTGTTTCTGTTTTTTGGAATGTAACCATTCTGTCTCTGTGTGTCTTTGAACAGCACACGTTTGAGTTACAGCTGATCTCATGGGTGGGTCTGTCCCTGTCACTTATCTGCCTGTTCATCTGCATCCTGACGTTCCGGTTTATACGCTCCATCCACAGTCCGAGAACTACTATTCACCTTCACCTCTGCATCAGTCTCTTCGTTGCCATCCTCATTTTCCTCGCAGGAATCTCTCGCACAGAAAACCCGGTAACTACTAATGTACCATTTAAAATGTCATGTAGCAACAGTAAAGCTGCTAAGTCACAAAATGGGTTTTTTAAACTTATGATAGTTGAGTACTTACATCTACTCTATACACCACAATTCTCTGTAATCTCTACCCTCTTCTTTCATGTTTCTCCTTCTCCTCCCTGTCCAAGGCTGGCTGTGCAGTGGTTGCAGGGTTGTTGCATTTCTTCTTCCTGGCTGCATTTTGCTGGATGTGTCTGGAGGGCATACAGCTCTTCAGGATGGTAATCCTGGTCTTTAACACCAACTTCAAAACCAGCTACATGATGGCAGGTGGCTATGGAGTCCCAGCTGTAATTGTCGCCATCTCTGCCTTAGTTAATGCCAAGGGATATGGCACTGACAGACAGTGAGTCCCCTCTACTGGTCTAATGTTATTTTCATTTAACGCTGTCACCTGAATTTGAGCTTACATTCTTAGTCAGTTTAATTAACTCTGAATTGTTATTGTAGTTGTTGGTTAAGGCTGGATTTCATTTGGAGTTTCTTTGGCCCCGCCTGTGTCATCATCATTGTGAGTATAAACATAATTATTAAGATGAAAAAGCTCTTAACTGTGATCACTGTTTTTTTTAAAGTCTCTGCTCTATTGCCTTTCAGATAAACATTTTCTTCTTTCTCATCACTGTGTGGAAATTGGCACAGAAGTTCTCAAGTCTAAATCCTGACCTGGACAATCTGCAGAAAATAAAGTGAGTCATTGGCGCCCTACAAAAAGTGCATGTGTTCAGATTCATCCATTCACTGCTTATTCCACGCGTGGTCTTGAGGGGGAAAATTTCTATTCCCATGTGAATGTGTGAGATTTGATCCCTGTGTCGTCGTTGCCCCCTGCAGGGTTTTCACCATTACTGCAGTGGCTCAGCTGTGTGTGTTGGGCACCATGTGGATCTTTGGATGTTTCCAGTTTGAGGAAGGCACGATTGTAATGTCCTACCTGTTCACCATCTTCGGCAGCTTTCAGGGGGTCATGCTCTTCGTCATGCACTGTCTCTTTTCGAAACAGGTGAGTCACAATCCTCTCAATTTGAAACACCCACTGCTACTTTTCCTGAAGGCAATACTCATGTTTTTTGGGGGTTTTTTAGGTGAGGGAGGAGTATGGAAACATCCTGTCCAAATGCTGTGCACCCAGCAAGAAGACCTACTTAGAGTTCAGCACCTCCAGCTCCAGCAAAGCTACAGTAAATTTTTATTTTAAGGGTCTCTTTAAGTCATACAATGTAAGATCTATTTAGCTCAATGCTTTGTATATTATCAATAGGAGGACTGATAATAATTTACATTTTAATTAATCCTTTACCCATTCAAAGTGTTTACATAATTTAAAAAAGTGTCCAAGTCACCTTCAGAAAGTAATCATCCAAGCCTAACATTTAAATCTCTGAAAGTATCTGTCAGGACTGATCTGTCTTTCTCTGTCCTCAGGCATCCAAGAGCAGCCATGACACCGGAGAGTCTCAGATCTGAGGTGCTGCAGTCACAGGGGATCAGGGTCCACTCATTTCCTGAAGACTGCAATCTCACACATACAGCCAACTGCTGCCCTGCCATATGTAGCCAATGCACCAGATCGCTTCACTGCAAAATATTGTATATAGAGTATTCTTAACATTTTAATGTATTACAACTGGAATATGTGTTATAATTTATTATAAATTAAGGAGTCTCCTCAAAACGAGAAATGACATTCATCAGTTGGGATAGTCATCATGGAGATTATTTTTTTAAACTGAATGACGTGATATTTAAGCAAAGCTGTATAGATTTTTTACGATTAAAGTCCATTTGTTTAACTTGAAGTTAAAATTTCACGTTTTTGCATGTAGAAAATAATATTAAAGGGACCTGTTTATCCCACCAGCAGAGACAATCCGAAAGAAACAGACTTTTTCTTGTATATTTTGTCCAATATATTCAGAGTGCCTACAAGAGAAATAGACTTTAACTGCAAGTAAGATGAAGTACGTTTATATATCTGGGAAATTTAGTTTATATTACATTTACTTACTGCATTCCGTCTTCTCAAGCATGATGTAACATGTTCAATGTAGCATATCCAACAAGAGTTATGTAAATAGTTTAGGGATTAAATGTGTCAAAACTTGAATTTTCAGCAATATCTTCCTTGTTATTGTATGTTAGATTATTAGTATTATTTTAAGCACAAGTGTCAAGTTTATATCAGAGTTTGTGTCCTTGTAATGTAAATAAATGTTGTTGGGGGTTTTTTACCGTTTTTATACCTTGCTTTTTCTGTAAGCTTTCAAATTAAAATAAATATTGGTATGTTTTGAAATGCTTTAAGTCTCTGTGTGAAGGTAGTCACATTAATGTTCTTGGACTTATATCTTTAAGAAAGAAAGAAACAGATACATGTTTTCAAGTTACAAGTTTCGTTAAAGAGACACAGTGTTTACAAAACCTTTGCAACGACAGTGTCTTCCTTCCTGTCTAATGCTCAGAGTTACATAACTCACTACAGGAAGACTTATCTGGCTGCTAAACTTAAAAAGATAAAAGCTACACATAAAGCGGATATACAAGATCATCACGTCTTTCATCCTGTTTATGTGAGGAACAGAAGTGATCCTCTCATGGAAATCCTCTCTTTGAAGACTCAATATTGACACTTTCACAAATGTTTATGAGCAGACGTGGTGCTGAATTTTACATTATGAAACATCAATGTCAGTGCAGATCAAACACAGTGATTCCCCTTTAAACATGTACAAGCAATGGTAAGTGGTTTTATATCTAAAATACTTAAAGTACAGTTGATGTTATTGTGATGTTCAGTGTGGGATGAAAGTATCTTGATCCTCTATGATTTCCCACATAAGATCCAGAAACACATCAGGTACCTCATGAACTTCAAGCTCCTTAAAATGTTTCAACTGTCTCACTACATTAAATTTATGACATTGAATTAAATTTTAATTCGATGTCATACTTTATTATTCCCTGAGGGAAATTTTGTTCACAGTTATTAAGAGACATATTGTTCTCACACATGCACAAACAGGACCTGTGGACATGCATCGGTGGAGAGATGTCAAAGTGGGGCTGTTACACGCTGCTACTCACGGAGAGCACCAGACTGATAAGGGGTTCTGTGCCTTGCTATAGGGCCCCTCAACAGTACTCAGAAGAGTGCCCTGACACCTCTTCAACCAGGGTGACTTGAACCGGTGTCCCAACCCAAGTCCCCACGGATTTAGCTACTGCCACCGAAACATGACAGTCTCATATAATCAAATCCCTTTCTATATCATGGAATAAGACATACTATTGAAAAGTATTCCGTAGAATGTTGGCAGTGAAGCTGACTTTTTTGTTTTGCACTGCTTAACTCTTCAGTTCGCACTGGATCAATACTACAGAGTGAGAGTGATGACTGAAATTCCCTCTGGTTCAGTGGATGAGCAGAGGAGATGATGAGGATGAAGGATACATCCAGATGGGGAGGGAGGATGAAAAGTGCAGGTCCAGCACGTACAGATAAAATAGCTGCAGAGCCTCTGGAGAGAGACAGCCGGACTATGGAGAAGAGATAATGTCAGAGAGGCGGAGGAAGAGCAAGGGAGGAGAACAAGAACAAGTGATTGTGAACAGTGATAACTGTGGGACACTGCAGACAAGATGCACATGTGCCCTCTCTCCATTTTTCTGAAATATTCCCAACAGTCCTGTGTACTTCTGGAGTCAGCTCAAGGTAAATGTCATTCATAATTCATTATTATCTAATGGTGGGTTACTTCATACTGAGTATTTTATTTTTCTGGTGGCAAAATAAGGAAAGTAACGGTTGATTTAATACAAATAAAAACAACAACAACAACAAAAAAAACCCAATAAGACTGGAATATTGGATCTGGAAAGTGTTAATTCATTGATGATTTCTAATATTTAATCAATTTTTAATCAGGAACAATCCCGAGAAGGTAAAGACATAATCAGACATCCTGATAAAGGGTATTTAAGATGTACTGAAGGGGCTAACTCTTAATAGTATTCAATAAATGAAATTAGGAAGAATATAAGAGTAACAGCTGATGTTTGAGAGAACATTTTGTATCTACTATGTGTCACATGAATAGCCTAAACTTGAAGAGTCAAAACTGTTTTTTTCTAAAGTAACACCTGAATTCCATTTAAGCATGTGGTCCCAAACTAGTTTCCACCATAAATTGTAAATATTAGGTTTACTCTCATACCTCCCTCTGATCACTGGTGCAAGCTACCAATAAAGCAATCGAATGGTTGTTACAAAACATCAATAACAAATAAATTATTTCGAGAGAAACAAATACAGAAAAATACGAATAAAATGTCAAGGATGAGAACAATGCACGAATAATGGATCCAAAGGTTAGAGTTAAAACAAGATGAAAAAGAAGCAGATTGAGCTCAGGTGTCGTTCATGACTTTTCCTTTCACTTTTTTTGATGACTTGTCAGCTTGTGACACCTTTTGACACCTCTGAGAGTTCCACCCATGTACAATAGACAGCTTGTGTAAGTTATTGCCGTGTCCTTATGCAAAAAAATCATACGTAGAGTGGGATTCAACAAACCTGCTGCAGATTTCAAACAGAGTGCATAATGTATGAAGGTGCTTGTGCAAACTGGAATATGTAGATGACAAAACCAAGATTGTTGGTGCCAAAATTTGCTGTTGGAAAAAAACTGTATTTCTCTGTAAAATATGTGTCTTTTAAAGTTTATTAAAGCTTCTTTAATGGCTATTATTGCAAAAATAAATGACTACACATTTTTTACAAATTAATATTTTCAACCCCACAACTTGTGTTTCCATCACAGAAAGCTGAGATGTGGTGGTAGAAGTGACGGTAAAAAATGTTTTGAAAAGAGTTTCCTCTTGTGAAAGGAGGCCCTCTGAAAAGACGTGCAGCAGAAATGCCACAAGTTTCCACATTTCCTCCCCACACCGACAACTCATTAAAGTCAGAGGGCATCTGCTTGCATGGCTGATGTGCAACCACAGGGTTTTCTGAATTGGCACCTGGCCTTGTCAGGTCATCTGTCTTTCATAGTTTGTAAAAACTTTGCAAATTTGCATTTGTGATGTTGAAGTTTATTGTTTATTTTTTATATTTTCGACCAAAGCACCCTTTGTGCATTAAACCTAAAGACACTTGTAAAAAAAGGCTTTGGAAGAGTGCCATCATCTCCTATTTATTATTACCCAGCCAGTATTCACTCTTCTGAATAAGGTATAAAATCATTACACAACTCTGATATTTATGAATGACTTGAAGCATCTAATGGACAGCAGCTCACGAACTGAATATCAACGGCTTTCTCTTTTTTAACTTTGCCTGTTATTCTCTGTAGATGATGCTGAAGATGAGGACATCATCGACACTCATGACTTTATTTTCTACCTCTTCTACGCCGTCCATCTTTCACCAAAACATGAAGGTCAACTTATCCACACAGTCAAGCTCCTGGCTGAACAGCAGCACTGTTCCCGCTGTCAGGTCTTCAGGTTTAGGGATGTCCTGTTTCACTATGGTATTTGGAGCCATATCTAACCTCACAGCTCTGGGCATCCTTGTGAAGTCTCGGGTCCGATTCCGCCGCCAATCCAAAGCACCATTTCTGTTGTTAACTGTGGCTTTACTTTTGGCTGACCTGGGAGGTCATGTGATCCCAGGTGCTTTTGCTTTGTATTTGCACATGAATCAGAGGAATAAAATACAGGCAGGGAAGCCCACCAAGGAATTCTGTCAGATCTTCGGGGCAAGTATGGTGTTTTTTGGCTTGTGCCCTTTGCTTTTGGGTTGTGCTATGGCAGTAGAGCGCTGTGTAGCCATTACCCAGCCCTTTTTTCATGCTGCTATGATCAAATTGACTCACGTGGTGCGAGTTGTGTTTTTTCTGTCTTCTCTTGCACTTTTTATAGCAGTTCTGCCTTTGTTTGCTGTGGGGACTTACACTACCCAGTTCCCGGGAACATGGTGTTTCTTGCCTATCCATGGGTCAAAGACTGCAGCTGACACCAATCTAGCCCTGATCTTCTCATGCCTCGGTCTCTCTGCTCTCACTCTTTCTCTTCTCTGCAACATACTGAGTGGCCTGGCATTGCTGAAAGCCAGAATAAAGTCCCACACAGTTAACACAAAAGCAGCAGCTCAACGAACTCGCCACTCATCAGCTGCATCGTCTTCCACCATGTTTTGTTCGTTGGATCTGGAGATGATGGTGCAACTGGTTGTGATCACAGTGGTTTCCTGTGTGTGCTGGAGCCCTTTTCTTGTGAGTGTATTTATTTTATTAGATGCAGAACTTGTGCCTTTTTTGGGCTAACTTTAGCTAGGCTATTTCTAAGAATATCTGTGGTAAAAAAAAAAAAAAAAAACACTACTCCTAATGAATCATTTTGTCTCTCTCATTCTAGATCCATATTCTTGTAATGCAGTTCAAACAAAACCCCACAGCCTCAAGGGATGGCTTCATTCTTCTGGGGTTACGCATGGCCTCCTGGAACCAAATCTTGGACCCCTGGGTGTACATCCTTCTGCGGAGAGCAGTGCTTTTTCGAGTGTGCTGTGCTTTCTATTCCCAGAGACCAATAGTAACAGAAAACGGCTCTTATGCAGAGACACCCAGACAGGCCTTCAGTCTGCAGTGACAATATTGCTTTTGAACTTTTTTGACTGAAATAAATTTTTTATTTTATGTACAGTAAAGTTATAAAAAAATAGTTTCATAACTTTGTTTTGTTACTTTTATCAGCACTTGGTAGACTCTAGTCTGTAAGAAAGCAGAGTGAATGTCGTACGGCACAAACTTTCACTACATTTCACAACATAGTTAGTAGTCGCAACCGATGCTACTATCAATAGCAGCCACCTGCAAGTCTAGTGGTTGGGAAATTGGGAGGGGTTTGTATAAGCCAGTCATAGTCGAGAACAGCCTGACAAGCAGCGAGTTTAACAAATGAACGAGCTGCTAACAGAAGCTCATACCATGAGTGGGCGGTGCTTCCTCAGCAATGACTCTATTCAATATGGAGTACAGAAAATAGCTGTGCCCCGACCCGCTCAGCACTTCTCGTTTAGATTTCGGCGACTTGTACACATTACCCAGTAATGAATACGTCTTCTTAGACTATGTTGAACTGGAGGACTCGCTCACGTAGGTTTGACGTATTCCTCGCTGTCGTTTAAATGTTGACAGTTTACCAGCTAATTGAACAACAGTCGTGCTGACCAGCAGTTTAACTGTAAAAGTGTTGTAACATCTATAAGCTCAATAGTGCTGTTTTTAACTTGGTACATCTTCGTGACGCTCCCGATCATCCGGAGGGTTAGATTTAAACACTGGATAATTTCCGTGAAAGTTCCCAACAAGTTGTGCTGACCGTTGAGGTTATCGGGTGAAAGGTGACATCGCTTCAGGCTATAGACTTAAAGGTAAGCTGCTTGTGTTGAATACATGTCCATGTTTGTCTATTATACCTTAATTGACATGGGGTGATCCATCCTTGTTTGCATCTTTATCCCTGCTGATAACTTCTTAAACTTATTACTACACTCGTTTTGCCCTGTGTACCAGCCTGCTGTAGTAATTCAACCTTGCTTCGGGGAAGAAAAAACAAACAAACAAACAACAATTTTAGGTTGTCAGTAATGCAGATTTCTAACATAAAGAGCCGTCTCTCTCCACTTTCTTCATGACAAGAATGCACAATGCTGCGAGTGTCTCAGCCTCTCTGGGTTCAATGGGACTGCTGCGTCTCTTCGGAGTGTCCTGGTCCTGGAGCCTGGCAGCTGGCCTTGGGGTTTATCTGGGCACCAAAAGCTGGAAATACTTCTACATTGCAGCACGCACTGCCAAAAGAGACTTGAAGTAAGTTTACAACATGTAGTTCTTCTTATGCAGATGTGGGTGTGTGTATGAACTTATCTGATTTCTCCATGTCTTCCTCTGCTGACCTTCACCAGTGGCCTGTATGTACTGCTGAGGGTGAAGCTGGCTCTTTGGCGATATGTTCGCAATGGAAGCAACATTCCTTCTATATTCGCCCGGACGGTCAAACTCCATCCAAATAAACCAGCACTGATCTATGAAGCCACTGGAGAGACGTGGACCTTCACCCAGCTTGATGAGATGTCCAATGCAGTCGCCCATTGGGCAAGAAGTCAGGGATGGGTCTCGGGGGATGTGGTGGCCCTCTTCATGGAAAGCCGGCCGTTGCAGGTGGCGCTGTGGCTTGGCTTGTCAAAGGTTGGGGTGGAAGCTGCCCTCATCAACTTCAACCTTCGCCATGATTCCCTCCTGCACTGCATCGGAGTGTCGGGGTCGAGGGCCATCGTATTTGGAGCTGAGCTTGCTGATGGTAAGAATGTGAAAAGGAAGGTGGGCAAAGGTGATCAGCGAAGATGAGTTTAGGATTCAGTTCTGTGGAAATGACGGGGTCATTTTTAGAGGGCAACAAACTATTCAACAAACGACACTTACTCCTGTGTTTTGTGGTGTGCAGTACATTTTGTGATGTTGTGTAACACTTAAACTTTTGTTCTGTTTCAACAGCAGCTGTGATGGTAACTGTTTGTACCAATGCGTCATGTGGTGACAATCACATTGTGATCATGTGATCACATAGACAGTAAAAGTCTCTTTTAAAATCTGCTTTTGAAGATCTTAGTCATTGATTCTCCTCTTCCTCTTTATCAACAGTATATGTACTGGACCTCGTCTTCTCTCCGGTTTTAGCAAGGTCTTGTGTGTGTGTGTGTAAACTTAGTTTACTGAATGTTTTAATTTGTTCAGTATCAGCTGGAAGTTTTCACTTCGCTCAGCCTTTGTGTTCATTTGCGGCGGCTATCGCTCGGTCGGTCGTCTCTCAAGCAGCAGCTCCCCGTGCCACATGTACGATACGTCTTTGGGCGAGTTGCTCCTTCTGCCTCGTCAAAGGCGTATGAACGTGTGAGAATGACTTATGAGTTACTTGTGATTGTCGCTTCACAAGGCAACCTCTCCCATCAATGTGTGAATGGGTGTGATCTGGGGTGTAAACACGCTTTTGAGTAGTCAGGCGACTGAAAAGGAACTTTACAAGCTCCAGTCCATTTACCATTTAATATCTCCCCAGTGTCTGAGAGGTGTTTAATGCTTTATATCTTTAGCAACAAACTAGTTGCTGAGACTCATTAGACTCAGATGGCTCACTTTGATGAACGTTTATACGTCAGATGAATACTGCAGGAGACATTATTCAACATCACACATGTGGTTCAGCGTCATGCTCAAACATCACTGCTGGACACTTCCAAAAGCTTTGCATATATTCAAAAAGACTTTATCAGGGTCGTGCCACATTGACCCACCTAGACTAATCTGTGATGTCTAGGAGCTTGGAGTGAACGACAAGTTCTCCCAAACATCCTTTACAGATATCAGGAAGAGCCGTTGTGACTCTCCAAGCTGTCCTTGGTGTCTAGACCAAACTAAACTGCGTCAGGCCTGACTGAGCAGCAACAGTGAATTAACATTACACATTCATTGAGTAATTACAACAATTCTGTAAGACTTAAACTTGTATGCTCTCTTCCCATGTCCCTTTTCTTTCCCTTTTTTAAATGTTAGCCGTGTTGGAAGTCGGTTCGTCCTTCAGTCAGTCCATGGTACGGTTCTGCACAGGAGACCTCAGTGCCGACCATCTGGCCCGTCTGGATGCTCGACCTCTGGACCCACTTTTGACCTCTACATCCAGACATCCTCCATCACCTTGTGTTCCCTCAAAAGGCATGAATGGTACGAAGGCTTCTGTCACTGAACCTCACTTTGAACCGATTGAATCATATAATCTGTTAAGACATGAACAAGTTCCTCCTGTAAGGCTGACAACTTTAATCCAAATTCCCAGGGTGTGTGTGTGCAACGTGTCTAAACTTTCAGCTCTCTTATCTGTGCAAAACTCTGAGAATAATCCATCACTTTTAAATTTGAGAACGCTAAAAAAAATTTCTTGTATGATCAATGTTTTTTTTTCTGATTATCAAACACGCGCTTGTTTTAGAGAAGTCTTCATCTGTCTGTTCTCTTCCGCAGATCGGCTGTTTTATATTTACACCTCTGGCACCACAGGGCTGCCCAAGGCTGCCATCGTGGTTCACAGTCGGTAAGTTACTTACGGTTGTGGAGTTCCAGTTGCTGAGCAGTTCATGATGGATGTCTGAAAATCTCTCCTGTGCTCCCACCACAGTTACTACAGAATCGCTGCCTTTGGGTTTTTTGCCTTTGGCATGCGCAAGGATGACATCATCTATGACTGTCTGCCTCTCTATCACTCAGCAGGTATGCGATCAAGCCTCCAGCTCTTGTTGAATACAGTTTGACGTTTGAACATTGGAATTGTAAGCTTCTCTTTTTGCCAGGTGGTATCATGGGAGTTGGTCAGTGTCTAATCCACGGCCTCACTGTTGTGGTGAAAAAGAAATTCTCTGCCAGCCGCTTCTGGGAAGATTGCATTAAGCACAACTGCACTGTAAGAGCTAATGCTTGGAAAAAATTTTAAAGTGCTGTATTTTACAAAATCAATAACTATGAAAGATTAATTGTGAAAATGTGCTGCTTGAATAACAAACCTGCTCTCTCATCATAGGTTGTTCAGTACATCGGGGAAATCTGCCGCTACCTCTTGTCTCAACCTGTACGGCCGTCTGAAAAGGGCCACAAAGTTCGACTGGCGGTGGGAAACGGGCTGCGGCCCAGTGTGTGGGAGGCGTTCACAGAACGATTCAGGGTTAAACAGATAGGCGAGTTCTACGGAGCAACCGAGTGCAACTGTAGCATTGCCAACATGGATGGAAAGGTTAGCAGTCGCAAGTGTTTCTGATGTCTTCAGTCATTAAATGCAAATTGGATCTCAGTTGAGGAAAAATCTGTCCTGCCAGGTGGGAGCATGTGGATTCAACAGCCGCATCCTCCCCAACGTGTACCCAATCCGTCTGGTGAGGGTGGACGAGGACAGCATGGAGCTGCTTCGGGACAGCCGGGGCCTCTGTATGCCTTGTCGCCCTGGTAACTAACACTGATGCTACAATAATGACGTTTACTAGATTTGAATAAATGATTGTTTTGTTTTTCAGAAAGCATCCCCTTTAGACTTTTTTTTTAAAAAAAATTTTTTGCAGGGGAGCCAGGGCTTCTGGTTGGTCGTATTAACCAGGAGGACCCGTTAAGGCGTTTTGACGGCTATGCTAACCAGGATGCTACCAGGAAGAAGATCGCTCACAACGTCTTTAAGAAAGACGATTCTGCATATATTTCAGGTCAGCCAAGTTGATCTTTAAAATCTTGGGGATAAAGATATTTATCGTTCCCAAAACTGAAAATTGAAATGCAAAAATATATGATATTTTCTTTTCCACACAAGCTTGTCAAACATTTGCTCGCTGCGTCGTTTTCCTCAGGTGACGTGTTGGTGATGGATGATCTGGGCTACATGTACTTTCGCGACCGTGGCGGGGATACATTCCGCTGGAGAGGAGAAAATGTCTCGACCACTGAGGTGGAGGGAGTACTCAGCAGTCTCCTGGGTCAGACTGATGTGGCTGTGTATGGTGTGGCAGTGCCAGGTGACGAACTTTGTTTTCTTACTGATTTGAGCATCACGTTTTTAGACCACACCTGCTTCGTTTTACGTTTTGGGCTGTACTTGCTCCTTGACAAGCTTGTGTCTTCATATGCTGCTCAGGTGTGGAAGGTAAGGCAGGCATGGCTTCCATCGCAGACACCACAGGGACGTTTGACTTCGATGGTTTCCTGCAGAGCGTCCAACGAGCTCTTCCTCCGTATGCTCGCCCGGTGTTCCTGCGACTCTCGCCCCACGTAGACACCACGGGTAAAATGTCATCATATCCCTTTAACGAGCTAATGAGAATGTTAACTTTCCCCATTCATTTTCACGTGAAAGTAAAACAATACTTGTTTTTAAATGTTCTCCCACATTCCTGTGCAGGTACATTCAAAATCCAGAAAACCAGGCTGCAGAGGGAGGGATACGATCCACGTCTCACCACAGACCAGATCTTCTTTTTGAACAATCGAGCTGCGCGTTATGAGGTTGTAGACGAGGAGCTATACAGTGCTTTAGCAGAGGGCAGAATGTCCCTATGACGTGGAGGCTAAAGCGTTGCATTCCAGTTCAGAGAGGATAACACATGAATAAGCTGATGTTTGGATCAGTCAGTCACGGTGCACCAGCTGCCTGCTTTTGAACCGTTCAGGGAACAGAGTTGAGAGACGACTACTTACATAGGCAGAGCATTGTTAAAGATGAAGTTTTAACACTGTATGAAGTAACACACCGGAACATAATGCGGAGACATTTATTCTTCGTAATAACTTCTTTTTTAACTGACATAAGAACGCCTCTGAGTATCACCGCATATAAAGTGGGTTTCTCTCACAACACATTTGAAATAGCAAACATGTTACAATAAGTTGGTAAGGACAGTAAGGGATGGTATTGAGCAAAACTGTTACAGGGTGTAACCCATGTATGAATTATGCTGCAGGAATATCCACAAAGGTTGAAGCAATACTTGAGTGTGAAGCTACAGAGATACTGCTGTTTTTGGATTTGGCTACAAGACAAATTGAACGTGCAGTAAATGTGGCTTCTAGGTCAAACACTAACAATAGAGTCTTTTTTTTTATACAATTGAAGAATAATCTAACTTGTCATATCTGAGCCTCTGACTAACTGTGTCCAAGGTTTTCAGAAAGATGAAAACTGTTACTGTCTGTGCCTTATATAAAGCAAAAAAAAAATCTGTTTAATTTTTATTTTAGAGCAGCTCAAAAGATTGTGGAAGTAGGGATTTAGTCTCATGCAAAGCTGAGTCACAAATAGTGACTGCCATTTCCTGTAATAAATTTGTAATATTGTAATATATAGATGTTTAACGAATGTGAAGCTATTTACAATTTCTGATTCCCCCAGATAAATTTTTTAGTTGTAACTCAAATTAAATAATTTAAAACACACCATGTCTGTTTGACATCTTTTATAGGAAAAGAAGAACTACTTGGAAATGTAGTGTTGTGATTTCCCTTAGTAGTCTCGACAACAACAAAAAAGCAGACAACCTTTGCAAGTATGAGCAGCCCTTCATCATCATCATCATCATCATCAATGGATTCTACATTCCAGACAACATGTACATTCTGAATCAGTTGTCTGTTGACAAGAGGGTCCTTGTGGGGAGGATTTTCAGTGGATGTTCTTTGCAGGCAGTGCAGAAGTAAGGAAAGGCTTTTGGCGTGATGACACCTGTGAAGGTGTACAGAGGTTTTCTCTCATCAGGGTCATAGAAGGTCACCTTGCCTCGATCCATGTCCAAAACTATTCTTATGACACCAGGCTTTTTAGTCATGTCCAGCGGCTCCCATGGTGCAGTGCAGGCCTTGTGCTCTCCGTTGCGAAACCTTATAGACCAGAATCCCTCGGCTGGTGTCAGCACATGCTTCCCTTTCCTGTTGATGGAGTCACTTGCCACTCCCACCACCCAGTAAGTGTTGTCCTTCACCTCCACATCCCAGCTGTGGCGTCCAGAGGTATATCCCTCTGCGGCCAGTAACTCAGCACTGATGTCGAAGCGCTCTGGGTTGTCCGGCAGCTTGAAAATCTGAGTACTGTTCTGAACCACTGTGAGATCCTCAGAGATGATGAAGCAGCTCGCCGCAGTGTTTGGATCTAGAACCACAGGATCTAACCACAAAACAAAAGAGGATATTAATGTCAAGAGGAAAGGAATGATGAATCGTAAAGATTTGAGAGGATTTATTTTTTCAGGTAGACTTATACTCACAATATTTAATTACACCCTTCATCTTCTCCCACACTTTATGTTTCAGAGAGCCCAAGTGTTTGGCCACATCAATCAGAGCATCAGAAAGCCCTTGCGGATCAAGGGAAATTTTCCAGGTTCTGAAAATACATTTCAGATTTGTGTTTAGTCATCTTGTGCTAAAAAGAAGCTTAAATGATGCGTTAAGATGTGGCCATGAAACACACCTCCTTATTGTTTCCTTGTAGTTCTGAAGAAGAAAAAAAGAAGAGAACAACTGTCAGATAGCGATACCACAAAGGAATGCAATGACATGCCGTGAAGACTTGCTATTGGAATTCTCCGAGGCCACGGGGTCATCTACCTTGAGAAACGGGACATCTTGAGAGCTCATCTCTTTCTCCACTAATCTGATGATGTTGGAGATAGATGTCATTTCATTGCTCATCTCCTCAATCCTCTGGTTAATCATGAGGTTCTTCTGCTCCTCCTCAGCCTTTAAAGCAGAAAGTCTGGCAGCCTCCTGCTCTTTCAGGAAACGGTGAAGGGCTTCAAATTCTTCTTTGATCTGCGCTTCAGTGTGTTCGGCCTGGTTCTGGAAAGACACATTATTGGTGTTTACTCATTGCTTCCACACTGTTTGGTTAAACGTCACATGTACAGATTGAACCCTACCTTGACATGTTCTGCCATATCCTCACAGGCCATTTTCACCTTCTTGTACAGCTGCAGCTTTTCTTTAAAAGGCAGTAGCGCACTTCGCAGTTCCTCCTATAAAGTCGGTAACAGGGAATCAACACTTGAAAACAAGGTCAGTCTGGCAGGTGGCCCAGCTCTCAGCACAATGTGGGGCTTTCAGCTGCTAGCACTCATACATAGCAGTATTCCCACAGCTTCAAATAAAGCGACACAACTATAGAAAGATTAAGTGCAGTGGTAATATCAGCAACATGGAGCTCAAGGAACTTAGAATTAAGACACAGACGCAATATGGCAACCAACAGATTCATGTCATTTTGCTACTGAAGATTGAGAAATTGGAAAGTAGAAGGATCACCACAGTATCATGATAGGTGTCAAGTTTCAGTCAACCCGGGACCCCAATGGCAACAGCAAACCAAAAATATAAATCTATTAATAGAATAATGAACTGCACCAAACACCCTCACACATATCGTAATATCAGTCTTAGAGAATTGATAGAGAAAAAATAAAGGAAAGATCGGTGAAAACACAAACAAAAATTTTACCAAGCTGTACATTTGTGTTTCAAAGGCACCACTTCTTATACCGCTGAAATAATATAGTGTTATTTGCAAGCTAACCGGTCATGTGAATGATCTTGAATAATATAATCAATCTTCATTGACACTTTTTTTCTTAGTAAATGAAATCAATTTCAAATAGTGAATGATATTTCAACAACGATCTCTGAAAATGTGCTACCTTTTTGAATACTTCTGTCATCAAACCTGCAACTTTAACTGGCCTACCTTACAGTCTAGGGCACCTTCCCCAATGGGGTAGAGCTTGTGTCCTTTGTGTGTGGCTGCTTTCCCACACACTCCACAGATTGGCTCCAAATCCTCCAAACAGAACAGAGTAAGCCTCTCTCCATGCTCCTTACAAGCCTCTGGGTCGTTCTTGCTCCTGTCGTTCTTGAAAGATTCACAGGACTTTTCCAGCACAGTGTTTACCACTATTTGATCCATGGAGGAACGGCGCCAGCACAGAGGACAGTAGTGTGAATCCTCACTGCCTTGTGTCCCCCAGCTGTCATTCAGGCAGGATTTACAAAATCTATGCCTGCAAGTGAGCACCACAGGCTGACTAAGAATATTTCCACAAATTGGACAGGAAAGGTCATCCTCAAGATGAGCACGTCTGGTGGCCATTATTCTTCACAGGGCTTTGATGACCAGGCAGGATCCGAGGCCCCTCCCATGTTTCTGGAAGGCTACCTCATCTTGACCTCAGACATAAGTGTTAATACCTCAGCTCCCAAAGGCATATCCCATGTAACATTGTCTTGGGTTGAGTATGCATGTCGCTGATTCTCAAATGAACGCCACACCTCAGAATAAAACAAAGTCCATTTAGATTTAGGAGTCTGTAAATAGCTTGAAGGGCCCAATGATTACTAAAAAGAGCTCTCATAATCAGTGATGATGAAATAGCTGCACTCAAGATGGTCTTTTGATTGCATTAACACTGGAACCGTACTGTGTAGACTATTTGAGTAGTCTGTTGAAACAACCTGTCACAGAGTAATGAAAGAGCTTATGGAGGAACAATGTCCAAAATAAGTCACAGGGTGAAGATATAAATAGACGAGAGCAACCAGTTTAGAATGAAGTTATGTGGGAAATGAATCATCCTCTTGCTGATCACTAGCAAAAGCTTTTTTTAAATGTCAAGTTTGGTTTTAGTTTTTGGTAACAGCTTTTAAAGAGTTGACAGTTTGCCTGTTTTTAAAGTATTATAAATCCACTCCCCCCTCTAGCGTAACACCCACAACTGATGATTTTCTAAAGACTTTAAAAATGACCAAAAAGCAAAGTGTGCACACAGACTTACAGAAGTCTGTTCACATCAAGCTGACCTTGTTGGTTCTGTAATCCGGTACTTTGTTGTCAGGGTTAGTTTTCTAGAATCAGTGCTGCACCAAAAATAGAGCAAGAGCGTGAGCATAGAGACAAACATTGAATATGATCCTGCAATTACAAACCCTAATGTACAGTAAACTAGTGCAGCTTCAACTTGTATATGCCCTTACATGCCACACATGCTATCTGGGTTAGCAGTAGACTATAAACTATGCAGGCAGGGCAGTTATTAGTGAGTGCTGTATTTGCAACAGGTTATTTTAAAGCAAGTAATATCCTCAGCCTTTATACTTCATAATGACATTACCATCAGTATTATGAAGATTAGACTTTGAGAATTTAAAGTCGGAAATAATTGCATTTACATGTTAACAGTCTATTCGATGCCTTATTACAGTTAAGTATTAACTTTGACATTGTTACACATTGAGAGACTCTGAACCAAACAAGTCAGGTTGTTGCCAAGTCAGATTTATGGTTGTGCCAGTGCAGTTGTTCAAAGTCATTCAAAATAACAGCCGACACACGCTGTAACACAATACAGCCATGCCAGATTTTAGGTGACTCTGCTGCATACTATTAGAAATATGGCAGATATTTATTTTATTTTACTATTTTATTTCGCAACATTTATGTTTCCATAATATAAAGTTTATATATCAGGTATAATTACACCAAATATAGCCTCTGGAATTGTTATTTTAAATGTGACTCTTTTAATCTTCAGGTGAAAGATTTGTTGAACTGAATATGTATTAAACATGACATAATTTCTAAATGATGAAGATGAAGTTTACAGGGTTTCCTGTTTCAACACGAGTCTGTTTGTGTCTGTCTGTGTCTGTCTGTGTTTGCATGCATTCCTGCATGCAAACACAGACAGATCACAAAGAAATCACAAAGGCTGACAGAAAGAGTATTGCAGTCATTTGACTACAATGCAGAGACTACTGTGTCCACAAGGAGGAGCAGTGAGTTTAATTTAAGCCTCAATTGGTTAATGAGGTGTAATTATCCTTAGCAGGGACAATCAAATTGTCAGGGACTAAAGTTTAAATTCAATGTTGAAGAATTCTCTTAACACTTGACTTAAATTTACAGGCATTTTCTGGTATTTCTGGGAATGTCCCAGAGCTGTAAAAATCTACACAAGGTATTTAAAAACAATTCTTAACACCTTTTTTTTTTTTTAAAGAGGGTTTATCCTTTACTCGGCTTACCTTTTGATCTTTGAATGCCTTCTTTAAGGGATACACTCTGTGATTGATGTGCAGGCCTGATCTCGGGCACAAAGAACAAACAGGCTCCAGGTCAGTTGCACAGAAGAGAAACAATCTCTCTCCATGTGATCCACAAAATCTAAGTGGAAGTCCAAGGTTCTGTTCAAAGCAGAGAGGGCACTCTTTAGTGCCATGCTTGAACCAGAACTGCTCCAAACAATGATTACAAAAGCTCAGATCGCATGAGATGCAGCAGAGAACCACTGGAGCCAGAAAGTCTTCTCTACACACGGCGCAGCGGCTCTCGTCCACACCCAGACATGAGATGTCATCCTCCATCTGTGAAACTCAATGCAGCACTGATAGGCGTCTTCCAGACACCAAGACACATTACCTCAGCATGTGTGTACAGTATGTACCATGCATGAATAACTGCATGTGAATACATCAGTCCTCCAGCCGCAGTGGAGAAAGATCCAGCTCCTCCAGTTTCTCCAAAAATAAACATGCACATTAAAGGTAGGTTTTCAGCTCCAGGCTAATACAACAGGACTCTTATGGGAATATTTATGGGAAAGTGGCATTGGGCCTAAACAATGACCTGCCATGTTTTTGGTCAAAGAGCTCCATTAAGGTAAACACGATACATTTTTATATCTTTTAAATGTAGTCAAAAATGATTTAGAATTGTATGTCTTGTGTTGTTCGATTGAAAATTCAATAAAGAGTTATAAAAAAAATTAATTGCTTCTCGTCCTGTCCTAAAGAGGGGGCTGTTCTCTGTTATTTTGGGTGAATACTCCTATATACTTCACATTTCTAGTAATCAACATGTTGTTACTTTTCCAGTTTTACATGAGCAATATTAAAGTTTCTGAAAACATTTCAACTCTTATTTCATTAGTAAGTGCTCAAAGGGCCTCCTCTTCAAAAACACTTTGCTGTTACTGTTAATGACCTTCCCTTGAGTCGTGTTGTACAAACCCATCTTCACAACAGAAACCTCTATGCAAATTTAACACAATGTATTTACATAAGGTTAAAAGTTGCGTTAAGTGTTACAATGCACACTTGTCACTTGAAGGATAATGAGCCTGCCGACTATCATAAATCAAAAAGATGGAGGAGGTGGTTGTTATACAGCTGCAGGTTATTGGGGACGCACACAGCAAAGAAGATGCTCATTAGCTGTAGCACTAATGTGCTTCTCTTTTCTCCTCCACCGGTTTTCCTAATGACTTACATTTTGTTTAGCATACGGATATGGAAATAAAAACCCTTTTTTGATCACATGGTCCACTTTATTGATTTTCATACAGTAATGACAAATGTGTATATATTTGAAAAACAGACTATGTAAGATTTGACAGAAGACATTTGTTAAAGGAATATATAAAAAACACTAAAAATAAGGAATTTAAAGATGGAAATGTTAACGTTTAAGTTACTGATCAGCAGCACAAACATAGAAACGACAAGAAGTGGAAGAATATAGGCCTACCAAGAATGTATGCCAGAGTTCAGTCATCCAAAGTTTAAAATCTCTGCTGACCTGGGTCAGCACGTGAAATTTCTTTTCTGGCTGACAAGAGATTAAGGCAATCCAGAACGCATGCTCTTCTCACACTACTCATCAGGATCTGCCGTGAAAACAAAGTGGTTCAAGTGGACATGAAGTGAAAGAAGTGTGTTATTACCATTGACATGCTTGTTAGATTCACTTCAAACACTGTGAACATTTCATTTAGCTGGAGATAATCGGAGCCACTGACATGACGGAACTGAGGATATGGACAATTTATGATGTGTGAGATTTTAAATACATTCTTCACTGAATTATTCACATTAACCAGTATATAAAGCCGTTCTGTGTATACTCTGGATTGTATTAAATACATTTTCTGTTTGCAATTTAAGCTGAGAAATACACAATGATATGTTCTTTAGACAATGAATACCCAGTGCTTTTCTAAGAGGTTTGAATCAAACTTGAGTAATGAGTAATACTTTTTGGCATCATCATAATCCTTCCAGTTCTATTTCCTTACTCTTTTTTCTCTCTCTCTCTTTCACCCTCGCTTAAAGCAAAATGCCCTCACATTAGCTTCCTGTCTGGGTGATCAGAGGCCCGTCCAGAGCGTTGGTGTCTCACCTCCAGGTGTTTGCTCTGAACGAGGTCAAAGTGCTGGAGCAGCTCGCTGTAATCTATCTGAATGTGAGATGCCCGCTTGGAGACCACTTGATGTTTCGAGTCCATGTACTTGGACTCATCCACAGTCCTCATGAGCTCTGGGTTCGGGACACAGCGCAGGCGATGGGAGAGCAGCTGGAAGGCCTGGCTCTGCGGCAGCAGCATTAGCAGGCCGTACAGAGCTTTTATCAGGTAAGGGTTGTTCTCCACGTCGAGGAGCTGCAGGCGCAGGTAGGTGAAAATGGGGCTTTCAATGAGCTGCACCAGCTTGTCAACCTCCATCAGGAAGTCCACGGTCACCTCAAGATCTCCAAACTTCTGAATGAGATCATATGCATGTTTGTAGTTCTGGGTGAGGAAGCAGAGCGACACAGTGGCCACAGGGTTGTGACACCAAGAACGATACAGGCAACAAAACAAAACACAGCTCTCCTGAGTGTGCAGGTCTTTCAGCTGGTTGCGTAGCTGGAAAAGCTCGGCAGAGGTGAGCAGGATGGTGTTGAGTGTCTGAACCATCGTTGAAGCAAATTTGAGGTCCTCCTCCTTCAGCAGGATGTCGGCCATGGAGTGGAAGATGTTCTCCGCGTGAAGCAGCAGGCAGAGCTGCCTTATGATGAACGCTCCCCTGTTCTCCAGAAGCTTCCTCTCCAGGCTGAAACGTTTCAGCAGGTTGATCATGAACTTGTAAAAATAGGAGTTCATACTTGGAGTGGAGGGGGAGGAGTCTGCCGGTTTGGGCTGCTGCCCCGGCTTGGCACTCTCTGGGACCTTGAGCTCCAGTTTGCCGTCAGTGCTGTCACAGGAGCCGACTTGGTCAGTTTGACCAGCAGGGGATGATGCTATCTCGGCTAACACCTCCAGGTCTTTAAGAATCACCTCATCAGACTCATCAGACAGTGTTTTCAGCAGCATAGGAAACAGGCTGTCCGTGTGGCGGAACATTTTGCGAGGTGTCTTGATGTAGAGGTGGTAGAGCCATTTCAGAACAGCTATGCGGGTCATCATGCCAGTGGAGGAGTCGTGCAGGTGCCGGTCCAGCACCTGAACAATACCATCCAGGTCCAGAGTCACCTGAGGCCTGTCAGCACTGGCTGGAGTGAAGAAGCTGATATTACTAAAACCAACAGATTCTTGTGATGCATTCAGCATGTCATTGTTGTCTGTCTCCATCTTAGGCTGACCATCTTCCTTGGACGGGGAACCCGCACTGCCATTTTTCTCCTCATCCTCCTCGTCATCCTCAGAGGTCACCAGCTTCATAAGACTGTGATTACAGGCGCTGGCTGCGTCTTTAGTGTTCTTCTTTCTGTCATCGTAAGAAAGGCAAGGCAGCACAGCAGTGAGGATTCCAGAGGAGTAGGGGAGCACTGCTCTACCCGCAAGCTGGATGAACTCTCTCATCCAGGTCATAGCTGTTAGCTGGATCAGGTCGTTCGTGAGTTTAGTTTCATCCGCGACCTGGCAGTGTATGACAAGGATGTTGGCCATCTCAGCAAATTTCACGCTGGAAGGCGTCTTCTTGATCTCTTTCAAAAACTCTCCCAGCACCACCTCACACATCTTACGAATCTCCTTGCTGTTGTCTCCCAGGATCTGAAAGAGACCATCCAGGATCTCGGGGAGGTAGTCCAGCAAGTTGATGTCTGGCACAGACTCCAGAACGTGGATCCAAGAGATGATGAACTGACGAGCATATTGATTATTTGAGTAGATTCTCTCCCTGAGCAGAGGGACAAATGCCACCAAGTCAAACTTGTTACTTTCAGTCACAATGTCTTTCAGCAGTCTGTCCAGAAGTTCAGATCCGCTTTTCACATTGGGGTCTGGGTCTGCTGCAAGTTTACTGAGACCATCAAAAAGCAAGTTGAAGTGGGGGAGTACTGCTCCCCTGGCCACCTTAACTATGTTATAGAGGGCCTCACAGGCATAGTAACGCAATCGGCTGTCTGAATCATTAAAACATGTGAGTACAGGCTCAATAAGCTCCTTCAGATACAGACCTGAGTCTTTACCCAGGGCAATGGAGCAGGCTGCCAGTCCAATGAGACCCCCTTTCCGACTGTGGGGATGCTGAGAAAGCGCAAACTCCGAGGCAAGGATCTGGATAACATGTCTGATTTGAGTGGAGTTGTTCTGAGCCACAAACTCCCGCACCAGCTTCTCAATCTCTAGAGCCGCCACTTTCCTCTTCTCGTACAGTTTGTCATTCAGAGCCCTGACAATGTTGGGCGTCAGCGGGGAAAAGTCCTTCTCCGTATTCATGTTTGTGTCTGGAGTTGTAGCTGTATCCTCTTTGCTGTTTTTTTTTCTTCTTCTTCTTCAGTTTAAAAAGCAGAAAAAAATCCAGTCCGCATAAATGACCATTTATTTGTGAAAACACATCGAGAACCAGGAAGTCTCTTAATACATAGCAGCTGACCGGTTACATCCGCCGGAAACACGTGACGGTTGCTACAGTTACTCGTGTCCGATTTTTCGGGTCCCGTTAGCTCAAATGTAGCTTCATAGCTCATGTCTGTTTTGATTTTTTTTCTCTTCATTATCGCTTCGCCTTTTGAAATTTAAGTCTTATATTTTCTTAAGCTGGTGAAAGCATTTGTGACGGTGAGTGTTGGCGATGTCGAGCCGCCTGTCTTTGAACTCACAGCTCTCCTCCATCATGGAGACAATGGCCAGGTCCGCCCTGAGTCAGGTCTGTAAACTTGTGGATGAAGACTCTGCTGAGCTGCGGTCACACCTTAGTCGTCTTCGAGCTGCTAATTCAGCCCTGGAGGTGAAAGTAAGCAGTCTCGAGTGTGAGCTTACAGTTGTGAGAAGCGATGGCCACAAGGTGTGTAAAAGTGTAGGTGTGCAAACTGTCAGCGACACAGACGGTACGGATGTTTCACAGTAACATTGATTCAGACTGAACAAAAAAAATAAAAATTAAAAAAAATCAACATGGCTTGTGTCTGAACTTGTGTTTTCATCGTTTGAATGCCCTCCAGGGTCGGAATCTCCCGCTATAGCGGCAGTGTTTGGGAAAGATTGGTGTATGAATCTGTGGAAAGACAGAGAGCCGCTCAGCAGCTCAGAGAGAGGCACACATGACCCAGCAAACATCTGCGATCAGGTCAGAAGTTTTGTTACCCTTCATCACAATTAAGTGCTATGTTTGAGTCTCCAACATAAAGTAGAGCCGATATTGTGCAAATAAAGAACTATAAAAAACATATATCTGTTCCATAATATTGAATCTTAAGCGCATTCACATTGAAAAGTAATGTACCGAAGCTCTTTTCATGTTGCTGCCAACTTCTAAACACTCCAAGTAGTTATACAAATGGAATAATAATATTAACACAGCAAACACGGCTGGCATCTAACTATTAATTCATGATGAGTTCTTGAACTTGTGTATTAATCATTAATGTAATCCTAAAAGTCAGTAGTCTCGAAATATCTCATTTGTCACAGCTCATATGTACATTTTGAAAATGCATCTCAAACACAATTCATAAATAGCTTGATTTTTAATGGAAACAGTAAATAACATACATGCCTTTACCTATTCTTCTCATGATTGATATGTTATATGTTATTATATTGCTGCTTTGATCTGGACTTGTCCCACTTTCCAGTCTGTGGAAACACACTCCGAACAAATTACTGAGACGGGCCTTAAAGAAGAGGATTGTGTGGAGGATGCGTTGAGCAGCTGCCAGCAGGAAACACTTAGTACAGAAGGTAGGAGAGTGAATGGGCAATGTCTGGTATAATGCAGGAATATACAGCAGAATAATGCTATTTAAATACATTTCTTAGAGTTTGTATTATGATGCTGATTATGACAGACCACAGAGAGGGCATGGCTCAGGAACCAGAGCAACTGTCAGTTGGCTGCTCGGGAGGTAGCAGCTCTTTCAGCCCATCATTAGATGAAGTTGGAGAGAAGGTTGGGTCTTCAGGTGGTAATGGAGAACCGGCTATGAAGCGGATATCTATTGATGACACCGGGGAGGCCCTCAGCACCACTATCATGCCAATGGATGGCAAAAATAATGATGATGATGATGTGCAATTCATTGATGAGAGTCATCAGGAAGTGATGATGAATTCTGCAGATGGGTTCATCTACAACAAGCAGCAAAATGATAAAAGCGGCACGGCTCTTGATAAGGGCCTAAATGTGGATGTAAATATGCTTGACTTTGACAAAAACATTTGTACATACAAGGACGTATACACGTGTGATATATGTAACCTGAACTTCATCCATAGGAACACTTTTACATTCCACATGAAGACACACAAGGAGAACTATTGCAGCATTTGTGGCCAGTTTTTCCTTTACAGGTACAAGTTGGTTACGCACACCTGTGTGCATCCGTATCCCTCCAAGAGCTCGTCGTGTGAGCTGTGCGGGAAGATCTTTGCAAACCCATCAGCTCTAAGGCTTCATTATTTTGTCCACACAGGAGAGAAACCCTACACATGTAAATTCTGCGGGAAAGGGTTCAGCCAGAAAGGCAATCTGAACTGTCACCTACGGATCCATACCGGAGAGAGACCTTTCTGCTGTGTGAAATGTGGAAAGGCCTTCACGCAAAAGGTCAATCTCAAATATCACATGAAGTCACACAGATGATGAATGAATCACTGGAACCTCCTTAGTGATTTACTGATGGATGAGCAGTTTTATCCTTGAGGACTTTTCCTGACATTGATGTTTATTTGTAGTCTGTAGCATGTGTTTTGGAAAATGAATTGTGTCTACGTGTGCACGTCTGTTTGTCAGTGTTTATTTATGAAAAAATAACTTTATAGTTTTTACAATAAAACATTCAAAAATGTTCATGTTGGGTTGTAAAACTTTATTCAATAGAACATATTATAGATGCATTATAGTTCACTTTATACTTTAATTTCCCTGAACCTAATTCATTATCATACTAAGTTGTTTCATAAACTAAACTTTGACTCTGTGAAATATGCACATCTAATGTTGCTTTGTAAGGAACATGCATGCGTTATTAAAAAAGGGGGAACATATCCACAGCACCAGACTTTTTTTCTTAACAAGGCATAATTTGCTTGATCATCAAGGATGGTTGATTGAGGAAAAGATCTTTACAGGTCAGAAAATGTTCTTTGTACAGGTGATGCCTCTGCATAACAGTTCAGTACATCATTTTAAAAAAAAAGGGTAAAAGAGAAACGGTGAATGTCTAAAAGATACTGCTCTGACTGCACGCCGACAACACAATGTAGACATTCAAATAGATTTCAGAACATAATCTAAACCTGAACTATTTCTGGTTCACTTACATGTGAACCCAAATCTGTCTGCATTCAGCCTCCACAGTTTATTAAAGACAGGCCTAATTTCTTTCTGTACTGAGGTATTACATATGGGATATATTGAGCAGAAAGTAACTATTTAGCAATGAAGCAAACAGTGATTAGTTGTACTTCCATATTGTTGTAAAGAGGTAGTTTCAAAGGTTTATGCTACGTATGCAACCAAAAGACTGTTTGTCAAAGTAATCCTTTTGGCATTATTTGACAGAAGACTTGTGGAAATAGGACACTGAGGTATGTAGTAGATGTCAAACCAACCATATTAAAAACATGCAATAAATGAAAGTAAGTTAAAAAATAAAACGCTCACTGCATTTGTCATCAAACATCACAAATATTTTTTCACACGGTTGAAATATCTTAAAGGCTTGATGAGGTCATCAAAAGATTGGCATGGAAATGTCTAAAAACACGTGACAACTCCTCTTGTGAATTCGAGAGGTACACGAGAAGGAGAAAATACTACGGCATTGTTTGGCTGCCCCACTTCAAGAAGAATGACAGCTTGAAACATTAAACTCTAATTTGACACCTCTGTTTGGCTGTAACATTAGCTTTCTTTGTTGAGATTAAAGTATCTACAATCCACATTTGATTCTCATATTAGCTTGGCACGTGTCGAGCTGTAATTTAGAACAAGGGGCAGCCGGTTAAAAAAAATGAAATAAAATCATTTGGCTTCAGGATTTAATTGAAACACTGATGATGATTTAAGCCATACTTGTATGCATAACATTTTCCACAATCCACACAGCTATAAGGCTTTTCACCGGTGTGTGTTCGGAGATGTATGTTCAAAGAGCTTTTCTGGGAGAAACTTTTGCCACAGTCCGGACAGCTGTAAGGCTTCTCCCCAGAGTGTACGCGTTGGTGCAGTTTCAGGTACGTCTTCTGTGCAAAGCGCCTTCCACAAACCGAGCAGCTGAACGGCTTCTCACCTGAGTGTCGTCTGATGTGGACTTTCAAACTGCTCAAGTAGTTGAATATTTTCCCGCAGAATAAGCACTCGAACCGTTTGGTGGGCTTCATAGGTTTTGGTTGAATGATTTGTTCTTTGGTTGCATTGAAGTGGATATTGTTTGCATAGTCTGAGTATTCGCCAGTAGATGTTGGAAGACTTGTGTTGTCCACCAGGCTGTTCATTGTGGCGTCATCTATTAACTTGTCCATAATTGTAGGCTGCATGCGTTGTGTTTGAGTGTCTACCGTACCAGGGAAATTATTTAATTCTACAGAGTGAAGCTGCAGCTCGTCAACAGCTCGATGAATCATGCTGTCCTCCTCAAAGAGTTCAACAACTGTAGAATGAGGGGTAAAATGCAGTTTAATCACAGAAACAGTCAGGTTGACGAGTTTGTTTTCTTTGTAGTCTATACTCACCTTTTCTGTTATCCGTGAGCCTCATCTGCTGGCCAATGGGGTGATCGTCATACAATTCCTCCTTTATAAAGATGAGATCAGGATCTCTCTCCATTAAGTCTAAGGCCTGCAAATAGAGAAATGTGCAAAGCAACTTTGAATGTAATGAAACTTCATCCTCTGAACTTCACAATGAGATGCTAACAATAAAACCTGTCTCATTCAGATTTGTGCATACTTGTTATTTTCAGGCCAGATGTTTCTGAATTCTACTGTCACTGACTGCCAGTCGAATTGCTGTGTACCTGACAACTGATTCAACCAGTATGTAATTGATGTACAGACCTGTGATCCTATACTCGTCATAGAAGCAGACTCCACGGTCTCCTTCCTTTGAGAGGGGTGTTTGTGTTCTTCTCTCCACAGATCCATGCACCAATCCTTACCAAACACTCCATCAATAGCTGGAGCGTGCTGCTGCTGCCCTGGAAGATCAAGTTTGAAATTGTGACCAGCTATATGGATGGTTCAAATGAAGAGAAAACGAGCACTACATGTAAATAGACACAGACAGACATTGCCAGTTAACAGTAAACGGAGCTCTCGCTTCAAAAGCATAAAACACGACCGTGTGTCAGGATGTGTGACCCTCCGCTGTGTGATCCTGACCTGTGAGGTGTCGGCGGCTGACATTGTTGGCATGATGAACAGGATAGTTCTGTGCCTCCCTCGCGGCTCTCAGCTGGACCTCCAGTGAATAACACCTCTTTTTTAACGCCTCGTTTTCCGTCTTATGCAAAGATATCTCGGTGTGAAGGACGGACGAGCATTCGTCTGCAAGGTTGCCTATTTCAACCAACGCTGCTTTCGTTAGCTTATCCAAGATTGCAGCTAAGTGCGTCTGGAAATTTCGGTTCGTAGCGTCGCACATATTTTTCGATAAGCAGGTTAATTTGAGGATTGTTTGTCAAGATTCACGGCGAGGCGACGTTACTCTTTCTTCCTGTAGCTACTGAATAGTAATAGCTGTGCCGCAAGGGATTGTGGGAAGGTGGTGCGCTTGCCTACGGAAAGAGAAGTGTTATTACGACTTATAGGCCATATACACATGCATACATTAAATACATACAGGCCTATGGATGTATAGCCTACACACAAACACGCGCACACACAGCCTACATAGGCCTACTGTGTGAACATTGTTTTTATTTCAAATTCTATTCTTCCATATTTAAACTATAAATTGTTGTGCTTTTGTTTTGAATAGTTATAGCTACTGTCTTAAGCTGAAATACTTGCTGTTTGAATTATAACAAATAATAAATAAATACATAAGGACCTACTGGTGGACCAAAACTAAATGAGAACAGCTCAAATATACAGTAAAAAAAAATATTCATGTGAAAAGGTGAATATTATTTACACTTGTCAAATGAGCTGTCTAGGAGTTTGTTTGTTTGTTTTTTAAGTGAAATTCAATATTCAGAGCTGCAGCAGTCTTGTTCTTTTTCCTCCCTGAGACTACAGGGAGACACTGCAGGGCTTTCAAAAGAAATGCATCCAATTCAAAAACATATTTTTCCCCATTATAATTGATGAAGGTGATGCACACATCTCTGGAAAATAACTTTATTGTTCACAAATGTTTTAACCACAGGAGAAAAAACATGAGTGTTTTAAGTCGTTCCACTTATGAATGTGGCACTAAATGTAGGTACAGTAGATTCATTACCAAACATGTTCAAACTAGGATCTAGATGTACAGCAAAGTGTTTTTTCAGATTACAGTTTTTTGTAAACCCCTTACCACATTTGATACAAACAAAAGGTTTTTCTCCGGTGTGTGTGCGCTGATGCATATCCAGAGTGCATTTCTGAATAAAGCCTTTTCCACAGATAGGACAGCGATATGGCTTCTCTCCAGTGTGTGTGCGCTGGTGTGTGTACAGATGCCCTTTTTGTGCATATCTCTTTCCACACAGTGTGCACCTAAACGGTTTCTCTCCAGTGTGACTTCTCTGATGTATTTCAAGCTGGCTAAAGCATCTGAAACCTTTGCCACACTGCAAACAGCCAACCCTCTTCGCAGCCGAGTTCCTCAGGTTGTGAAGCTTCATATTCCTGAGCACACTTGAGCTCTGGTAGGCAACATTTTGAGCAGAGTTTTTTTCGGCCTCATCGTTTGTGGCTGCAGATCTAAGCTGTTGATTCCACTGTGTCTCTCTTCTTCCTTGTCCTGTGGGAGATGATTCGGTACCCAGGTTCACACAACAAGGAAACAAAGGTCGCTGATTTTCTACAACAGCTTTTGGATGATGCATCTCCTCTCGACTCTTCTGGTTGTCTGTGAGCAAATCCTGTCCTATTAACAGCATGAGAGTTAAAAAAAAATGATTAAGCTTTATGACATGTTGGTCAAAACCTAATACATATACAATATTACAAAATATTAGTCCTATACCACATACGTATTATGTTTATAACAGTACCTCAAGAGTTTCCCGACCAAAAGGCAACTTAAGGTTTTATAGAACCGGTTTTACATTACAAACACTTGTACACACATTTCTGACATTAACCTTCATACTTACTGTTTTCAATTGCCCCTTCCTGTTCTGTGTCTCTGTTGTCCAACTCGGATGGCTCTTCCTTAACTATTATCACATTAGGATGTTGTTTGGGTGGACTTGGGGGCTAATAAGAAAACAATGGGAATTGAATTTGTTAATCTAAGGTGAACACACTACCATTAAGTCATGTTGTGTTGTCTCTGCTGGACTTACTTCAGCTGCAGCATGCTCTTCATCTTCATTTAAACTCTTCGTTTCGTTGGAGGAAGTTATGTTTAACCATCTGCTCTCACTTAGGATGCAACAACAACAAAATTAACACACCTGGCAGGGTGTAGTTTACAGCAAAGGCCATGATGGAGATGAAGTTATAGTGCAACTCAGACACAGCTACCACTCTATAAGGGACTAAACTGGCCTACCTTTTCATTGCAGGTCTTGTCCTGTCAGGCCCAAACACCCCTTCCCCAGAACCGTCCCTCACCATGCATGCTGAGGCGGATCCGTCCTGCCTGCCTCTCTGTGCCATGTACAGCAATTTCTCCATCAGTTGTAGTTTCTCCATGAGCGAGGCTATTTCATTCCGCCCACGGGTTATCTCTATTTTCAACATTTTAGATTCAATCTCGACCAGTTTGCATATTTCAATTACAGCTGTTTTGGATAAAGCGTCCATGATGGAGACGAGCTGTGTCTGGAAAGAGAAGACAGACGACATGATCCTGAGGTTTCTGTCAGACTCAAAATGTACCTTGTTGCAGCCGAGTTAATAGAAAGTGCTCTGTTAGGAGTCAATGTTACACTATGGTTAAGACGTATTATGCGACACAAGAATACTGTGCATGTTCATAAGATACGTGCGAGTCTCTGCAAAACTCAAGTGGTAAAAAAGGAGCGTGTCACCACGTACCGGCGAGGAGGAAGTATCGCGACGTCTTAAAAAAAAATACAAAATGTGTAAAACAGGTGAAACGTAATCATTGTGGTCTAAAATACACGCACACAGAAGTGTATAATGCATGTGGGTTTCTAATCTGTTTCCTTAGATTAACTTTGTCAGCCTGACTTCTTCGCCAATAACTGCATTGACCAGCATGCAATGCGGTCCAAACGGAGACAATCATTGGTCGGTGAACACGCGTATCAGGAAGTATTGAGAGAAATTACTTAGCCGACTGAAAATCCTCCTCATGATACTCTACTCCTGAGTTCACAGGTAAAGTATTTTACGGTGTTCTAGCTCCTCGGAGGTTCTTTTGAGTTGTGAAGAAAAGCACATTGCTTCTCCGCCATAATGCGATACAGGCTGAGCACTACCATGTGAGATGGGATTTGTAGCTTTTGCATTAAATCTCCCATTTGCATAGATAATGATAACATTGCAGCACTAAAGCTGCTACTGTTACGTGAAAGAATATATTAATAGAAAAATATAATTCTTCGACTATCACTGAGGTAAAACAGGCAAATCATGATGACTTGCAAATTGTAGGTTGTTTTTTTTTTTTTTTTACTTCCTTACACATTTCTCAAGCCCATTATTTCCTCCTTTCTTTTCTTCTACTTAGTTACCTCCTTGACTCAAACGACTGTCTCATGGCTGGTAGAAGAGTCTTGGTCTTCCCCTCCTCAGCGGAGCTTGGTCCTGTGCTGGCCGATCTGGTGAGATCTCGGGCTGAAAAGGCAATCACCTCTCGGGGCAGGTTCACCCTGGGTCTCTCTGGAGGAAGCCTAGTTTCCATGCTTGGCAAAGAGCTGCTCGCCCTGCCAGATTTGGACTGCAGCAAGTGGTTGGTTGGTTTCTGTGATGAGCGACTGGTTCCATTTGATGATCCTGAGAGCACCTATGGGCTGTACAAGGTACGAGGAGTATGCATGTGTTGTGGATACATGAAGATATGCAGTTAGGTATAACCATTGTTTCTGTCTTAGGGTCAGTTATTTTCCAAGGTCAACATCCCTGAAAGTGGGATTTTAACCATAAACTCATCTCTGCCTGTGGACCAGTGTGCTGAGGACTATACCCAGAAATTAAAAGAGGTGCAATGTCTGTGACCATTCTGTGATGAGTTTTCTTTTACATGTTAAATTCAGGGTGAATATTTACAGGATTGTTTGTCTTATTCCAAACACACAGGCCTTCCCAGGTGAGAAGCTCCCAGTATTTGATCTGCTCCTGCTGGGTATGGGCCCTGATGGACACACCTGTTCCCTCTTCCCAGACCACCCTCTTCTGGAGGTTAGGGTTGTGCTTTAGTGAACTTGACATTTAGGCAGAACATGGAGCTGTTAACCAGTATATGTTACACAATCATCATAATAAATAATAGCAGATGTATGTTCCTGATTCCACCAAACACATCTCAGACTTTAGAAATTGATTGAACTGAAAAGAGATTTGTTTCAACTCGGTTCATATATAATAAATGCACATTGTTATAATAGTAAAACACTACAGCAAATTTGAAAAGTCTTGGACTATAGTACTTTATTTTAGGGATAGCTTTGTGCATTATGCTTTTTTTTTTAATTTAAGAAACATTACTTTACCCCATCTGTTGCTCACCCTTATTAAGTGAGATTCTGTCTGGCCTACTAATTAAGGTCACAAGGCGTGTCAGTGTTTACTCTTTGATGGGATTCCTGATTTACAACTCTAAAAAAGCTATATGTGTTTTACATGTCAGGACACACCCTTGGCTATGTATGGATCAATGACGTGTTTTGATTTAAGTGCCACTAAGATTTTGTGGTCTTGACTCTTAGTCCTTGTAACCTTGAATAAATCTGGCTCAGCCGTGATCGTGTTTGACAGTTATACTCTATATGGTTGTGCCTCTCACATTGCCACTCTTTTGGTGACTTTTTTCATTGCATATAATAGATGACTGGGTTTTGTGTGCTCAGGAAACGGAGAAGATTGTGGCTCCCATCAGTGACTCTCCCAAACCACCGCCACAGCGTGTAACTATGACCTTTCCAATGGTGAACTCTGCACGCTGTGTGGCTTTTGTATCAACAGGAGGAAGCAAAGCGCCAGTTTTGAAGGTAACATTTGAATAGTTTTTGTGCAAATTTTCCATTTTAAGACCCTGCTTTTTTTTTCTTGACACGCTAAATAAACTTTTACTAAGAACGTTGAAAGACAAATTGGAACAATGCAAAAGTTAATTAAGATAGGTTCAATTGGAGAATTCAGAAGTCAAACTTGACGGATTGAACAGTTGAAATTGTGCTGTGACTAAAACTAACGTGAATAAGTAAAGATAATGAAAAGAAAATGAGCATGAACATGTATAGATCAGCCCTTTAAAGGTGCACAGGCCCGCAGCTGAACTGAGATTCACGGAACATTGCTGTCATATTGTAACAAATTACATTTTCTTGCAGGAAGTCCTGGAGGGTAGAGACGGCCCAGCTTTCCCTGCAGCCCGTGTTATGCCAACCAACGGCGAGCTGTTCTGGCTTGTAGATGAGCCTGCAGCTGCTTCCTTAACTATACAGTTGGAGAGGCCAGACTCAGGAGCCAAACTGTAGGCCTCGCTGTTCAAGAAAGGCAGAGAGTCTACACGCTTAAATAAGGGGACTGGAAATAGTAGACTGCATTCCTACTTTAACTTGAAAGTTTGTTTTTGTAAGTGAGATAAATAAAGAGAAACACAAATCACGAATATTACGAATCTGTGTAATATTCAGCATTACATTTAGCACTTATTGTGTTAAGTTGTGTTTAGTAATTACGTTCAAATATTTTAGCAAAATTGAGAAAATCAGATGGATAAAATGTAAACACAAAAAAAAAACCATTCAAAAAAGAGTTATCTCAATAAACTATAAATGGGTTGTTTTTGCTCCTCACCTCTACTTTACCTGGTACTTTCTCATGTTTATAATAGAAATAAAAAACAAAAATGTTGATAACATTTACCACTGTGTCGCCTGACCATTAATGGAAACTAGTCCATCCCCTTTAAAATCCATGACACACATCCCACCCCTTTAAATCTGTACTTCGCAGTGTTGTCACATCAGGAGCTGCTACAGCTGCTGCACAGATTTTCTGTGATGAGCGGAAAGGAAAGATTTTAACTTTTAATCAGCAGTGTCTCTTCACGAGCCACAACCTCGAACTTCTTACGTTTAATTGTTGAACATAATTCTGAATTTAGAACAGCGATGCTCGGCCTGGCGTGCCTCCCCGCCACCCTGCTCATCTTGCTCCTGTCCTGCTGCGGTGCTGTGCGGGGATATTTTGCAGAGGAGCGCTGGAGCCCCGAGTCTCCGCTGCTCGCTCCCCGGGTGCTGCTCGCCCTCATCTGCAGAAACTCCGAGCACTCGCTGCCGTACTTTCTCGGCTCCATTGAGCGTCTCAACTACCCCAAAGAACGAATGGCTCTGTGGTGAGTTATTTTGACTAGCCTACGTTTTAGCTTTTACTAAGAAGTGGAGTCAATCGCTCATATGGTAGTAGGTGTCAAAAGTTTTTTGTTTTGTTTTCTTACAGCGTCTTCTTTTTTTATTCCATACAAACGGTGCACGCTTTACTGTCGGCCGAGGTTGGAGAAAAGTAAAAATGGGGCGTACCCGCAAAGGATGACGGGCTAATATTCGCTGCAGAACATTGTAGTCAAGTTGTGGCGAGAGTTAAAAGTCTTAGAAATAATAGCTGCAACTTCAACTTCCTCCGAGTTGAGACCGCTGATCAAATAACAACTTAATGTGACTTTGTTCGGTCATCGGAGGCGAAGTGTGACAGAGGTTTGCACATCTTGTCACTGTGCTCATCATGCATTGATCTGTATACGTGGAGGAGAGGGGAGGGGACACGACCAAAGTGTCCACGAGGGGAGCTGTATGAATTAGCTGTAACAAAGAAAGACTTTGTGATGTTTGCATTGGCCATTAACACCCGGAGCTTTTTTGCCACCCCCAGTCTTCAACTCCTGAGTCAATATCACCAGGCACACCTGAATATGTGACTAGTGCAGTGATTGACTCTTTATATAATCCTGTCATATTTCCATTATGTAAAGCCTGTCTCAGTTAGCCCAAGGAGAAGATGGAGATTATAGAATAAGTTTTCAACAAAAAAAAAATAATCTATTTTATAACAAAAAAATGATGGCCTTACTTAAATCCAGATGTAATCCTTTAACCATCTGTGTGTGATTAAGTAATAGCAGCACATTTTGACTGCTATTTTTTGTGCGGTGACAAGTTGAACATTTGATTTGCATGATTAATTATTCCGGAATCTGAAGCCACATTATATAGTAGAGCTCATGTGTTTCTGTCAGCCACATACCTCCCCAAAGAGACACCCTGTCTGTCATTGAGACAAACTTAAATTCTGAAGGCATTTATCTAGTGGGAAGTGCAAATGGATGTTATAGAGCATTTAAACATACGTCTGCCATGCCCAGGCACATTGAGGGAAGTGAAAGGGAGGTGTTTCCAGCATAATAACTAAACGACATGCTCCAACAGCCCCTCTTGCAGTCATGCTCGCAGCTCTGAGCACTTTGAGTGACTGCCTGCAGGGCTTAAAAGGTATGCTCTTCACTCGGCACCTCCATAAACACGTTTCACTTTATGTGAGTGGCTGTATGGGAGTGAAATGGGTTCGTTTCTCTCTTTTCAGCCAGTGGACTTTGAAGTGTTCTGTTTATGAGGAAGTGCAGTATTTGAGGAAGTGCAGTTTTGTTTTGACATGTTTTGCAAGCACATTAAGCCACTATGAGAAAAATGCAAAGTGCTGTATCATGCTTTAAACACAACACACTATAAGCTGTCTGTTGCTGCTTGTCCGCCTGCCAAAGCCTCCAATTCTGAAAAAGCCACTGAATCCTTTTATATGCAATTAGCACTATGTTGCTGCTTCACTAGAGCAACATTAGACCAGATGTTAGTCAAACACCCACTGCAGATGTATGTTTAGAGGAACAGAATTCCAGGGTTTCATCTATGCGTTTGGCAAATATTTATTTGAGCTGAACATGAGGCAGCCACATCGGTGTTATTCAAAGTATAAGAGTTTGGAAGGATGGACAGCAGGAGTGAGGGAAGGAAAGGTTTAGCAGGGAGCTGCGGTGTTCTCACAGATCTATGTGAAATCTGTCATGACGAGCCAGTTTGGCTGCAGTCCTGAACAAAACACAATCTCGGCTGACTTATGTGCAGCTGTTCCTGCACAAAAAAAAAACAAAACCCAACAACAGCAAAGACTTTTGACCTCGTAAGCTACATGGCTAAAAAAAAGGAAGGCTGTGGATTGATTTCACACTTTCATGACAAAGCGATTCAAGCACTGAGTTTAAGTTTACGTTCACAGAAAGAGAGCGAAGCTGTCTGACCAGGTGCTACACATGGCCTCAGTCAGTCTGAATCATTTCCTTCAGGCTAAATTTCACTTCTGTAATGCTGTTTTTTGATATGTTATATTAGGTCACCTCAATATAACAAACCTTAAATATAATACTCTACCATTACACACATCCAGAAGATGTTCAGTGTCTTTGTTTTCTGATGTTGGTATCTTTAACACTTGTGCGTGTGTTCTCACAGCTGCAGACAATGAGCTTACAAAAAGTGAACTCAAGGCCGCTGCTATTTGAGTCGTGGTATCTTCTTTCAATCCAGTTCACCGTTGATGCTGCCCTGTTTTTATTGGCCTCAGCTGTTGTAAATGGTAAACTCTCCATATGTTGAACACTGTCCCGTCTAATCATCTACCTTTTGTGGCTCATTGACAGGGTAGCCACTGACCATAACAAGGACAACACCACATTGGTTTTGCGTGACTGGCTCGTCAAGGTGCAGAGCCTTTACCATTACGTGGAGTGGAGGCCAAAAGAGCAGCCCAGGTCGGTGACTTGATTCCAGTGAAATGTTTTGTTTTTAAAGTGCTTACTGGGACAATGACGTCAGCCTTATCAGTATCCAACTGTGTCTTGTAGCGAGTACGAGCAAGAGGAGGGTCCAAAGCAGTGGACGGACCAGCGGTATGAGCATGTCATGAAGCTGCGGCAGGTAGCCCTGGACTCAGCTCGTGAGATGTGGGCAGACTACTTTATGGTAGGTCAACAAAACGACCCGTTACACACCGTAACACATGTTTGTTTTCCCATTTTAAGCACTTAGACATTGTTTGTTCCCCTATCTTCATTGTTCAGTCACAGCAGCAGGAGGGTATGTGCAAAGTTGAGTGCAAAGCACAAATTGTAATTTAGGCACCAGGGAGGGTGCTTGAAAAAGGACCCAGTTCTGTTTTTCTTGGTCCTACAGTTAAAGATTATCTGCTGCACTCTTTCACTGACACAAAGCCGGACTTGGCATGAACCATATTTGAGCACATTTCTATTTTCTATTCTCCAGCCCAGCCCACATTGTCTCGTTTCAGTGGGTTATAATTTTGAAGCACAGTACATCCAGCAATGCAATAATATAGTGCTAAAATGTCCGAGAACTGTCCCAACTTTCTCCAAATTAAAAAGGACAGAAATGAAATGAATGCCTATGGCTATTTTTACTTCTCAGTTTTTACTGAAACGCCAAAGGGGGGGTTACCTCGTTAACCTCACTGTTTCTTCCACCATCTCCCTCTATCCCTCTTTCTTTTGCTTCTTAAAGGGCATTTTTCTTTGCCACTCTTACCGTCACACTTTAAAATGTCTCTTAGTGCTCATAATGGATTAATGTCAGGTCTTTGAAGGTGATATAATAAATAGTAAGGTCTTTTACCTGCTTCTTTGTAAAGGGTCCTAAGATTACATTTGTGATGAAGCGGCGCTGTGCAATCAAAGACTGATTGACCAATGTGATATTGCCAAACTATCTTAACTGTTGTTTTCTCTCTCTCTGGGAAGTTGGCCGACTGTGACAACCTCCTCACCAATCCTGATGTTCTCTGGAAGCTGATGAACGAGAATAAGACCATCATTGCTCCAATGCTTGATTCCCGAGCAGCCTATTCAAACTTCTGGTGTGGAATGACCTCCCAGGTAACTGTGCTGATGACTTTTTTTTTTTTTTTTTTTGAAAGTGAAGCACTTTCAAAACATTTGAATTAAAGAATGTTCTAGAACGCTGAACTCATCTGTTCATCGCAGGGCTACTATAAGCGCACCCCTGCTTACATACCCATGAGGAAGCAGGTACGGAAGGGCTGTTTTGCAGTCTCCATGGTCCACTCAACCTTCCTCATAGACCTCCGGAAAGAGGCATCCAGGCAGCTGGCCTTTCACCCGCCACACCCTGAATACAGCTGGGCCTTTGACGATATCATTGTGTTTGCTTACTCTGCTCGGATGGCAGGTATTTCACATTTTGGCGCTTAAATCCGAAGAATAAACACATTTTTTTTCGGCAATCTGCAGCCTCAAACTGTTGTGAAACTCGTAAAAAAAAAAAAAAGTAATGTTTGTACCCTCTGCTCTCTACAGATGTCCAAATGTTTGTAAGCAATAAAGAGACCTATGGTTTCTTCCCTGTGCCGCTGCGATCCCACAATACTTTGCAAGACGAGGTGGACAGCTTCATTCACACTTTGCTGGAGGTTAATGGTGAGTAGCTTGGATTCCTTCACTTCTGCTACCAAATCCTTTTTTCCTCTCGCTGTAGCTGTCTTTATTCTACCGACTGCAGCTTTGTCTAAGGACAACAATAAGCATGGGTTTCTAAATATCATTCATATCCCATTTCTGCATCCATCTTCCCTCTCATCGTGTAGTGCGTTATCCCCCAGTGATGCCCTCCAAATACATTCCTGTTCCTAGAAAACAACCTGACAAACTTGGCTTTGACGAGGTGAGTATGAGTGATGTGAAGATGGAGACTGCAAAAATGGCCCCTCTATCTGCTTCTATGCCGAATGTGTCCCCCTGCTGTTAGAAACTTGTAATTACATAGCCGGGCTCCTGTTATGCAGGTGTTCATGATAAACCTGCAGAGGCGGACAGACCGACGAGAGCGCATGCTGAGAGCTTTAAACGAGCAGGGGATTGAATGTAAGGTCATTGCAGCTGTAGATGGAAAGTAAGTTCAACAAATCCATTTTTGCTATTTTTGAGCTTGGAAATCACACTTGTCTCCACTAACGTCTCTTTTTCTCTATTTCAGAGCTATGAATATCAGTGAAATTCAGGCTTTGGGCATCCACATGCTCCCTGGATACAGTGATCCATACCACGGTCGCCCCCTGACAAAGGGAGAGCTGGGATGCTTCCTCTCCCACTATAACATCTGGAAAGAGGTGAAGTCCAGGAGCCAAGTCTTTAAACATTTGGGGGAACTGACAGATTGGGTTGGTCATTTTATAAATCTGTGCATTGCTTTAGATTGTGGAGCGACGTCTGGAGACCTCCTTGGTGATCGAGGACGACCTGCGCTTTGAGATCTTCTTCAAACGCCGCTTGATGAATTTGATGAGTGAGGTGGAAGAAGAAGGTCTAGACTGGGATCTCATGTGAGTTTGTGCTCTCGTCACAGTTTCACCTCAATCACTTGTTCTTTGAAATGTATTTTAATAAACGTCTGGGGGTTTTTTTTGTTTTTTTTTCTTTCAGTTACATCGGCCGTAAGAGAATGCAAGTGGATCGCCCAGAAAAAGCAGTGCCTCATATACACAGCTTAGTGGAGGCAGACTATTCATATTGGACACTAGGCTATATGATGTCATTACAAGGTGCAGAGAAGCTCCTGAAAGCAGAACCATTAAAAAAGATTTTGCCAGTGGACGAGTTTCTTCCTATAATGTTTGATAAACACCCTGTGTAAGTGTTCATACTCTCTCTAGTACAAAAAACACAGATATTCACAAATACTTTCACTGAGCACTTCAGCTTTTTTCTGTTTTTCTTGACTCTCCCGTCTCCTCCACAGGTCCGATTATATGGAACATTTTGAAACCAGAGACCTGAAGGCATTCTCAGCCGAGCCTCTTCTCGTTTATCCGACACACTACACAGGCGACAAAGGCTACATCAGCGACACTGAGACCTCCACCGTGTGGGACAACGACAAGGTCCGTACAGACTGGGACAGAGCACGCTCAGGAAAAACTCACGAGCAGGCCGAGATCAGCTCCGAGGCGCAGAACTCAGACGTGCTGCAGTCACCTCTGGACAGTACAGCACGAGACGAGCTATGAGAGGAACTGAAAGGGAGAACCAAATGTAGTATTGCAAAGGACAAACGCCACCAGTTCTATAACCGTGTCTCATCTTAGATTCTTTAGATTTGGCATCAGAGTTTGTTAGTTTAATTTATCCAGGTGTTACAAGTTGTAAAGGGATCTGTTTTGTCCTGTATTTTTTATCTTTTCATTTAGTAGGTTTTTTTTATTTTATTTTTTTTTATAAAGGGACTAGACTTGCTATTTAAAATGGCATTTGCAGTACCTGCTTTCTGTCTGTCATACAGAAGTTAATCTACACAAAGCAAAAACTGCAATCAGTCATCAGGCAGTAACTTTGTCTTTAATTGATATTACACTGTGAACGCCTTTTTGGAAACACTTTTGAGAAACGCAAAAGAAGTATGCAATAACCACAGGGTTGTACACTTCCATAAAATGTTTCATAAAATGTGTAAATGTTTCAAATCATTAGCCGCTGTTCTGAAAAGCATGTGAGGAGAAACATCTGCATGCTCTTTGCTTTGATATGCAGGCTTTTTTTTTTCTTTTAAAATGTTTAATTTCTGTGCTTTATTGAATTATTAGTCACCACTAAAGATGCTCTGAGCATCCTAACCAAAGCATTAAATTACAGGAGAAACACTTGCAGTCGTCTCAGAATTGATCGTTTTAAAGTTCTTCTGTAGGGTATATACTAATGCACTTCTGGGTTCCTGTGCCCTTTTGTCACAGCTATAGGATTGTTTCCAGACTAAATAGTGTGAACCAGCTGTTGACAGAGTTACAGACGAGACAAACCGCTGTACACGCTGTCTTGGTGCTAGCTTGGTGGTGTGGGGCCTGGGGGAGTAGGGAGCGATTAAAAAGTTTCTCCACCTCTCAGTCACGCTTGTTTGGATCTGACTTTATGCTGAGCTCCCAGGAAGTAATAATGGGAACACTCAGCCTTGTAAACAAACATGTTAGAAAAATAAAAAGTTTTATTTTTGAAAAAGCTGAATCACTGTGGTGTTGCTGGTTGAACCATTTCTTCTGTAGTTAAAATTGTATTAAAACAGTTGAATGTTGTAGTCTGTAACCAGATAATGAACAGATAATGCTATTAAAGAAGTTCTCTTTTAGAACAATTCTTCATCCCATGACGGATTTTATTTTGTTCAGTGGAACAAAGTTTTATTATTTGTGTGGGATGCATCTGTTACAGCAATTAGTATTTGAGCTGGCAAGAGTTTTCCACCTTCCACCTCCTCTCCTTTCCTCTTCTCTTCTCGGATAAAATGACAAAATGAAGGACAAAGTGGGGGATGGAAAAACACCAGATACAAGGTAAACAAATTTTATACATCCACAGATGAATTGTAACTTGAAAAAACACAAAAATAAATAAATAAAATAAATCTAAGGTGGCGATTTGCAAAAAAAGAAAAATAGAAAAACAAATGGCTGACAAAAGTCAACAAAACGTTTATGAGACAACAACAGACAAATTCAGACATGCTCACTCTGAAACGGACATTTGCTTGATTATCCTCAACACACGACCTGCAGCCTCATGCTTAGCTAATTTACAGCAGTTCTTTTCTTTTTTTTTTTTTTTTCGAACATCACTCCTCATGTGATATTGCCTAAATGAAATGATCATCATGTCCAAACTATTCACTGACAACAAATAATAGCAGCCATTGGATGTTCTGGTCCATTCAAAAGCAGGTAGTTTCTTGCAGTCACTTATTCACCCTAGCAATTTAATCTAAATCAAATGAAAATGTTTGCAAAGAGAAGGCTCGATCAAGTCTATACTTACATGTACTGTATTTCTGACTTTTACTTTCAGAAGCCGTGCAGGTAAGTAGAACTTTGTTTTATATTGTTGGCCCTTAAGGTGTCGTCATGTCACTGGTTTAAGGTTCAATGGGTTTATTAAAATCTAAAGAAAATCATTTAAAGTCCTCTGTATGTAGGACATTCAGTTTAACTGAATGTGCACATATTTTTAGTGAGGTGAAGAATTTAATTGTATCTATTCATGTATTCCCATGTGGTGCTTGTGAAGTTGTATTGTCAGTCGAATATCTGTCTATTCTAAGGTCAAACATCTGTTATGACTGTCAAGTATTTCTTCTAAGTCAAATGATATGCTAATCAAAAATCATACTGAGCTCTAAAATAAACACAACACCTCTCAAACATACTGGCACCTCCTCTATGTGTGATGTGAGATTGTAGGTGGGGCCTACAGTGACAGCTAGCACACTTCCTCTTCCAATGTTTGTGAAAACGTTGGCCAACTTCCACCGTGCCAGAAGAAGCTCCTTTTGAAAGCTGCAAGGTCAGAGCTGCACACTAATAATTCAGCCTGCAGCTAAATCAATGCATGTCAACACATCATTGCATATTTCCTGTTGACCTAACATTAGGTCAACGTTATAGGTGTATTGTAGTGTTAGGGAAGATGATGTATAAGTGGCATAACTAGGGTCTTGCTTCTGTGGAAAAAGGGCAGAAATGGAAGATCAAGTGCCAAACGAGGAGTCCTCTCAAGCTACAGGTGAGCACAAAGAATGTGATGTCGAGGCAGTGCTTGACATCATGTTAAATGTACTTCAACTCATTACATTTGTTTCTTCAATAGCCTAAAGAGAAAATGAAGGGAAATGCTTTCAGATTGGTGTGTCAAAACTTCACATCGAAGGAGAATGTTTGTTAAGTCTCTGTTCAGGAACTCTTCTCAAAGTGACTGTGATTCAAAAGTTTAAGATTCAAAGAATAAAAACATTCAAACACAAGGAAGAATAAGAATTGGAATTAAAACAAGCTTTGCTGAAATGTCTTATTGCTGCTTATCCTTAAACTGAACAGACTGCAACACTGCGGCTGTGAAAAACAAGGACTCTATGTTCATTATGAGAAATGTCACAAACTGCAGGCAGGATGTGGTTGACCAGAATGTAGAGAGAGAGAGAGAGAGAGAGAGAGAGAGAGAGATAGATGGCTTTCTCTCAAATGTCACAACTGTTGCAAATTGTCTTTTTTTCCCCTTTCAGTATTATATCCTTTTTAAATGGCAATTATTGAAGAACTGCTAAAGGTTAACCTTTTATTTTGATTAGCAACACATCTGTGTTCAGTCAAACATTTTTCTTTCTCAGTAATGATAAATTAAAAAATAAATTCTGTCTCTTATGTTTCTTCAGTGAAGGAATAAGTTATTCTCTATATTGTGTCTCATTAGCAGAATCCATCCATCTCAATGTTGGTCTTTAATGCTCTAAATACATCATGTTGTACATTGAGCATGCGACAGATTCTTTAAGTAAACATCTATAAAGTCTGAAGGTCTACAACTAAGATTCAATAGTCTCAATGACAAAGAAGGATCTTATTATTGGGTGATTTCTTGAAGTGATCTGCAATGTTTTCATTCTGTTTTTGTTAACCACAATCCATGTCCAGACTCTGGTTAGTCCTTCATATCACTTTTTTTTATACAAGAAGAACCTTTGTGTTATTTTGTTATAGTGTCACTTTGTCTGTGTGCTCAAACCGTACAGTGTTGTGTTATACTTATACAACTTTCAAATTTCATTTCAGAAGTGAAGAAGGTACATCATAAATCTGAAACCAAACGATACAGCGAGATCTTCAGAGAGTTTGATAATCTTGATCTTTCTTTACTAACTTCGTAAGTATGACACATTAATCAATTATGTTACATTTGTTTTTTTGTCTCCTGCATCACTTTGAGTTTTTTTTCCAGTTTGACCTGAATTCTGAACAACAGTGGTTAGTGAGGTGTCACGTACTGGTGCTGTTTACGAGGCTGATTGATGGAAACCGCACAGGATGTTTTTTTCTGATATATTTGTCATCTTAGAATCATATTCTAATAACTTTGCAAAGTTATTAATTCTTATTGTACTGATACTGATCACCTAATGCTTCAGCACGTGACGTTAGTGTGTCGCCTTTATCTGCATGGCAGATGTGCACTTGGAAACATGGCTGACGCTTCATTCTTGCATAAAGAAAGCTAACGTACTTTAAAAAGAAGTGAGCCTTGGGCATTTGACTGGGTGTTTCTCTTTCAATAAAGTGTTTCTGTGTTTAGTGCAGGGGAGGATGTGCTGTCAGACACTGAGTCACAGTCCAACTCAGAATCCAACTTTGCAGAAAGTGGAGACGTCAAAGAGGAACAAGCTCTGACTGTAAGGAATTCAAACCTAGTTCATACAGTTCATATGAAAGATCTGTGTTTGAATTTAGAATATCTCAAATAGAAACTTTTCTTCAGAAAATGATATATGACCTATTTTATGATATATGACCTATGTGATTTTTTCCCCCAACAGAGTGAAGATCTACTCTGTGCACTGAAACGTGGTGAGCTCAGTGAAGCTGATGGAAAACAATCAGGTATTATTTGCGTGACAAAGAGATCAAGCTGAAACAAAAGGAAGTGTGGAGGTGTGTGCATGATCTCGTGTGTGAGTCAGTGCATTTCTAGTCTATGTACACTGTGACGCTCTGCGCATACAGAATCCACATCAAGTTCATCCTGTGTGTGTACTGTGCGTCTTCTTGTCTCTGTGTGATTAGATCACCGCTAGATTACTTTTCTTTAAACCAACCTGTGACTGACATCTGACATCTCCACAGATAATGTTCAGTGTTGTTTGCCTGTGACATTAACTAAATGGGCCCTCTTTTCACCATTTTTCCTCTTTTTAGCTGCAAGTTGTAATTGTCCTGTCGTAATAAGATTAGGATAAAGGGAATGGATAAAAGCAGCTGCCAGCTGCTCCCAGTTTTTGCCTCAGATACAAGCAGTGACAGAAGGGCCCTGCAGAAAGAGGCAACGTCAGTATTAAATTGGCTTTTACTGTTAATACAAATAAGATAAATTAGTGCAGACTTACTTACAGTCCAAAAGGAAGTCTTTGCCAAAAGCTCCGTCCTAAGTCCAACATACACTACAGGTCACAGCACAGGAATAAGAGATTAGCAATTACAGGAACAGACTAGAACTAACTAGAAATAGAAATGCAGAGAAAGCTAGCCAGGAGTTAACTGAGTTTACTTTAAAAACACTGCTCTGTCTGTGAATGACTTTTTGAGGGTCTTCTTTTGGCCATAGGTCTAAGTCTTACAATGATCTCCGACGCACCCCTCACAGAGAACAGTGTACTTGGGTATACATTTCACATCATAGGAAATCAATTAAACATACACCAAGCACATTAACGTGCTCTTTGGTAATCTGGTATCATGTCCTGCCATTGGTTCAGATTGGATACCCATCAATCCCCCCTCTCCCCTCCCTCCCCCCTAGTCTGTGACACACCAGGAGGTAAAGCTCACTGGGTGCTTCTTTAAAGCTTGTCACTCCGCAATCTGGACCTGGCCAGGATAATCCCCAAACTAAGTGGAGAAGACCATTGCCATGAGGCAGCAAGGAATCTGCATAGAGCCTGCTTTCTAACAACAAAACACAGAAAGGAAAGGCTCATCAAGTTCAACATCGGCACATCCTTCGGCCGCAAATCTGTCATTGTTGTGGAAACGCCTTTGGTTCTTGAGGATTGTGTGTGATGACAGAGAAGGAAACATCCTCCTGCTTGGATTTTTATTGAACTCGAACTGGACTTGTTGTCTAAGAGAAGGAACAGAGCAGAGCTAAATCTGCATGTCACAGTGAGGAACTTAAAAGAGAAGTTGTCACACTCTTTTTGGCTCTGCGTGCTAAGCTCAGTCAGAAACACAACAGAATACTCGGAACTGTGTTTAGCACTGTTAGAAGAAGTGAAAGTTTGAGTGGTGTTTCTTTGGTCCATGAAAACCCTAATGTGTTTTCATACATTTTAACACTGTCTTTGTGATCGTTTTGCTGTAAATGTAGCGCAGAGAAAAAGACGAGCAGAGAAAATAGGGTGGCGAGCGTTTGAGAGGCCAAGTGCTTGTTAGGCATACATCATCTGTTCTGTTATGATTCAAAGAGGAAGAACCGAAGTGGCAGACATAGAACCACAGTCGATCTCTGACATGGTGGTGTCTGATACTGCACATTGGCACTGAGTGGTGTTTGTGACTGCACTAACCACAGTTAGTTGTCTCTCTGTTGCTGACTGGAGGTGAACAGGTGTCAGAGGGAGGGGCTGAGTAGAGAGAGGAAGAGAGGAGGGAAGTTATTTAGCTAAAAGCCGTTTGGATTTGACAATTGGAGACCTCGTCTTTCTAGGTCCCTTCCTCATTTGTGCCAAGTAGGGGCAACTGGGGATTACTAATTGTCAAAGAAAAGAGTATCAGTTCATCTAGAAATCTGAGGAGCAGATATGGCCTGCAATATTCAATCATTGTTTCCTGTTTTGGGTTCGTGTACACCTCTTTCTTTTTAAGTGACTTTGATTTTTTTTAACATCTTTATCTTGTCTGATTATTTTCAATAGTTGGAGGGCTTTCAGTCATTAATCTTCCCAAGTTGCTGTTTCTTTGAGTTTGAGTTGGAGGAGAGACTATAGCAGTTGAGTGTGACCTCACGCTGGCTGATCATTAGATGGTTCAGCAGAAAAGTGTGAGTAGCCTGCAGTGATGCTGATGTACTCCCTCTCAGCCCAGGAAGCAGACCTGGCTCTCTGTCGCTGCGAGGGTGGAGTGGAGACGGCGCTGCAGTATGCCAAGATGTGGTGCCGTTACGCCAAAGACCTCCTAGTCTGGATGGAGAAGAGAATCAGCTTGGGTAAGTGAACACACATTTAGTAGTGTAACATAGAAAATGTTGTCACAACATACCTGTGCTGTGTGCCTCTAATACGGTATAATGTGTGAAAAAATACTCTTATCCAATGTACAAGTGGTTGCTTTATAAAGGCTGTGCCTTTTATTTATTAAAAGTAGAGGCTATTAAACATTTTGTAAAAGTAGATTTGACCTCAAATACATTTTCCGTAGAGGTTTGACCATGTTTCAGAAAATCAACAAGCTTTTCAGTGGGCAGGGAGTTCCTTAAAAAAAAAGTCCCAAATCAGTATTGTAGTCAGCAGATAACAGGAAGTCAGAGTCTTGCTTCACATGTTCAACAAGAAAAAAACAAAACAATTATTCAACAATAGTTGAGGAATTTAACCGGGTTGACTTGTCTGTTATATCATGGGCTGTCTGTTTTCTTGCACTCAGCGTTCGGGTCAGTCTCCATGTGAGCTATTCAATGACAGCACACAGAGGGGACGGATTATGGAGCAGATTAGCAGGGCAGCGGAGGGTAATAAAGGAGATGGATCCATTTGGAGCACATAGACAGTGATTATCCTGATATCAGCAAGCACAGGTGTCCAGTCTGGGGTTGCCAAGTTTTCATTTTTGTTGACAGCGATCAGAATGTAAAGCAGCGGAGGAGCAGCCCTGCTCAGCTGTGGAAGGAACAGATGAGTAATGCTTGGTGAAGTTTAACTCCATACCACCATGGATTACACATAACAGAGCAACATTGTTTACTGATGACAACAGAACAGCGTATAGTGTCTATTTCTGAAAAGGACATGGACACTTGGACACTGAAATGAGGCTCTAAGCATTATAGCAACATCTGGTTTTTTTCATACAATATCTTTGTGTAACACTGTAATGTTTGTTGACAGAACAAGAATTTGCAAAAAATGTGATGAAGACAGCTGAAGGGGCAAAAGTCATTGTTGCACAGCAGGTACGGCATTATTCATTGGATGTTTAGTCAGTGTTTACGTTTTAATGTTACTGATGAGTTATATTGAAATGACTTCCTGCAATGGAGTGGTGTCGTCTGAACAGGAAAGCCTGTGTTATAATATTTACTATTAAAACGCTGTTTAAAGCTCTTCTTGTCTTCGTAGGAAATGATGCCCCTGCAGTACATCTACACAATGGCGCTAGAGCAAGACATCAAGAACAGTTTGACCTCTAGAAAGATTTCAGAGCTTCTACAAAACCGCTGTTACCAGGTACAGAAGTTCACACATAGAAAGAGTGAAGTGTGTTCAATATGTTCTTTTCTTTTACATGCATGTACACATCTTTGTGTTTTATTAAGTACTTTTGTCCCAAAGGCTTTGGCTGCCAAGAGGAATGAGATTGAAAGATGGCGCAGAGAGTTTAAGGATCAGTGGGCAAGAGAACAAAAAAGGATGGTAAGGCATGAGGTTTATTTGTTGAAGTTGAGCATGTTTAATAGCACTGTCCAAATTAATTTATTATAATTTGAGAAACTTTGGACGGGCAGATGCCTCGAAAAAAAAAAAAAAAGATCCCCTAACTTATCAAACTGCACATGGCTCAGACGGTATTTTCATTTGTGCGCATGTGTGTGCGTGTGTCCCCCGCATGTTTTCAGAATGATTCCTTGACAGCTTTAAAAAAGGCTCGTCAGCAGTACTTCCAGCGCTGTGATGAGCTTGAAAAGGCCAAAGCTATATCTGCTAAAGCTCTGGATGATACAGCTGGAATCAAAACACTGGATAAGAGGAGGAAGTCCAAGGATGAAGCCCAGACTAAAGTGAGTGTCTCCCTTTATGTGCTGCATGCACTGCTATTCTCCAATAAACAATGTGTATGATTATTATGTTCTTCTGATGTTTAAAAGAATCACATTTGTGATACTCAAGCACCTCTCTGCTCTTCTCTGTAAATCCACCAGGTGATGGAAGCTGAGATTCTGTACAGACAGTGTGTGAGCGATGCCAAGATCCACCAAGATGAGTTAGTGAAGGTCAAAGAGAGGATTATTTCCCACACTCGCAAGCTCATCTTTCAGGGAGACACTGTGCTTAAAGAGGTTCGTAATCACCAAGCTCAACATCTGTCTCTCAGTATGCATGCGTTCAGAAAGGTTGAACAGTGCAGTAACTTTGAAGCTTACCTGATTAAACTTGGTTGTTGCTATAGTAATAGCATGTAGTTGTAATTTCAAATGTACTTACTTTAACCAAAAAGGTCAATCTAAATGACTTGGTCCATTTTTAGAAGCATCAACTCGGAAAATATTTGGATGCAGTAAGCCATTGTTCCTATAGGAAGCAAAGTAATTATGTCTGAAGCACCTGATTGATAAAAGTGTACACACATTGATGATTTATGGATTATTTGCAGCACGTAATGCTTTGGAGTTTTATCTCAACAATAACAAAAAAAAAAGATTCCTTTTGATTTCTTCACATCATTCATGTTTAACTCCAATATTTTTTTTAAAAAACAACACCTATGTTATCTGAAATTATATATTAGGCCAATGCTGATATATTTGTTTGTTGTACTAGCAGAGTGAAATCACCTTGTCTCCTTTTTGCAGGCCACAGTCAACATGTTTTACTACCAGCGGCAGCAGACGGAGCCTGTTCCACTCGGCTATCACAACCTGGAGTTGACATGCAGGTCTCTGGAGCCTGGAGAGCCTTACCTGCTCTACATCCTCAGCCAACGTCGCACAGAGCAGCCTCTCCAAACATTTACCTTCCAGGAGTATTTTCCTCAGGGCAAAGGGTACGGTACACTGACCAATGACCGCCTCTGCTTTTAGTGTTTGCTGCGGGTATCAAGCTATCTTAAGTAATTGATTTAATGCCAGAAAAAAGATGAATCATACGTGAAAAGAAAGCTTTGGTAGTTTTGCAAGGAGAACAGGATGAGTCTGTGTGATTATCTTCATGAAAACAATCTCACCCTTTTCTTACTTCGATATTTAGTTCATTCAATTGAAATATTACAATGGCCTACAGAAAACAGTTTAATATACGACGATTTGTTGTAAATATGTTTACTTGTTATTCAGTAACTTATGTTCATGATCTTTTTTATCCGAAAAGGAACAAACGAAAAACCAGCAACCCTCTCAGCTCTGTGCAGGACTATTCACCGGTGACAGATGAAAACGCTTACAGAAGATCCAACGATGGCAGTAAGGACTCTCCATGATTAAACCATGGTTATATAAACTGACAAATTTTCCTCTTTAATTAAACTCCTGCTCTCCGTGTTTTTTTGCACATTAGGGAAAGCAGGGTACAGTGATGGGGAGAGTATGGGAGGCAGTTTAGAATCTCTTTCCAGTCCCGGTACGCACAAGTCTGAATTTGTTTCTATGATTATTCTTTCACTTTGTACCTTATAAAGATTAACACTTATAGTTTCTCCTCTATTCTCTTCTCTGGACTACACTCATGTATAACCGAAGCGCACACAAAGAGACTGCCTAAAAACACATCCACTCTGACGGTGTCATCAGACGACCTGGACGAAAGGGACATTACCTCAGAATCAGGTTTGTTACTTGATTTGCATGCCTCTATGAGCAGAATACTTCTAAGGAGTGTTTAACCATTCTCCATTGGTTATTCAAAGAGTATTATTCTGGCCATATGGTCTCCTTCTAGAGTGCATTGATGGTCAGCCGATGAAGATGCGTACACCTTCACGAGCTGCGCTGACACACCGACTCAGAAAGATGAAGAGCAAGATGGTGAAATGCAAACATTGTGAGAACTACATTGTTGTCAGCGGGGTGGAATGTGAGGAGGTACGAGGCCAGTTGAAGAGAAATACACTCGCATGGTAATAAGTGAGAGTGCTGAAACCCTCTGACTTGTCCTTTTGTTACCTTCAGTGCGGCCTGGCTTTGCACAGGAAGTGTATGGAGGTGTGTCAGTTAGAGTGTGAACACAGGAAGGGGACCGTGTTCGGAGTGGACCTGTCTCTGGTGACACGTGACAGACCAGACGAGGTGCCGTTTGTGGTGCTGCGTTGCACTTCTGAGATTGAAAGTCGCGCCCTCTCTGTACAGGTATTATTTACCAGCACAGTGCTCGAAGTTCAGAAAAACAAGATATTAAATGTATCCGTGATCTGATAACTCTTTTTTTTTTCTCTCTAAGGGAGTGTATCGTGTGAGCGGCTCCAAGCCCCGAATCCAGAAGCTCTGCCAGGCCTTTGAGATGCAAAAGGACCAGGTGGACCTCTCTGACCTCTCACCACATGACATCACTTCAATGCTGAAACACTTCTTCAAGGAGGTACTTCATTTTAAAGCCTCATTAAATTGAGGTCACCACTACCTACCTTCACCTTGTTTGAATAAAATAAAAATAAAAAACCCTTAAAAAGCTTCAATGAATGTCTTAGGCTTACAAAAACAGATTGAAGTGTGAGACTCAAGACATATCATAACTTGTCTCTCTGTTCTCCAACAAGTAATATCTCTCTTCCTCTCTCCCAGCTCCCAGAGCCCTTACTAACCTATGACCTGTACCATAACTTCATCACTGTGGGTAAAAACATTCAGCACCTGAGTGAAAGGGAGCCTACACCAGACACTAACGAGATAAGGGACATCATTAACAGCCTGCAAAAGCTACTACAGAGACTTCCTTCTTATTGCTACAGCACCTTGCAGCACCTGTTGAGTCATCTGCAAAGGTGAGCATGCAGCTGTGTTAGAAACCCCTGTAGTTTTAGTTAACTAAACCCGCCCAGTAGATTTACCTTTCGATTTCTTGTCTTTATTTTGCTCTCTGTCTTCACAGGGTTTCGGAGAACCTAGAAAACAAGATGTCCCCGAGCAATTTGGGTATTGTGTTTGGGCCGACACTGCTGCGCCCTCTTGTGTCCACGGACATGTCAATGATCGCCCTGCTGGAGACCAGTTACCAGGCTGTGCTAGTTGAGTTCCTCATCACACACCATGACGAGATTTTTGGCCTTCAGCCGAGAAGCCATACGCCTCCTCCTCCAGTTCCCACTGCACCTCTTCCTGACACCCCTCCCAGAGCTTCCTGTCCCTCGGATGGGGAAGTTTACGCTCACTTAGAGCATGAAACCTCCTCCAGAGAGCGGCCACTTTCACTAGAAGTAAGTTCATCGGTGAGAAAACTCTCAGCCCAAACACAGACTTAGTAACTGTAGCATTGAAGATGTATGTAGCATATTAGTACTACATGCGTTTAGTTGGAGCAGTTGATTGACATACACATAATGCGAGTTCACCTTAACTTCTTCTGCTGATTTGTTCACCTGTTGTTTTAAGATTCTATAAGCGCCTGTCACCTCACGCTTACTCTGTCAGGAGTAATAGCTGCTGCTTCTCAACCGCTCTATGACCTGCATGGCCTCCTGTCAAACTCTATTATGTGGACATTACACTGGCTGATAAATAAAAATAATTAGTTGACATTTACAGTAGCTGTTCCAGATGAACTCCAGCCACAAAAGTAAAAAAAAAAAGGGTTTACTGGCACTTCATCTCTCAGTTTAAAAAGTCCTTGATAAATTCTAAATTCAACACCAGTTCATCACTTTTGCATTTTGACTCACTCACTCGTATACTTTGGTAATGCAGTATTTCAGATTATTAAAGTTTGTAGAAAACCCCACCACTCAATTTGTGTCATTCCAACAGAATCGAACAATCAAGAGAGAGTCAAGCGAGGGTTATATATCTGACAAGTCTTCATCCAATGAGGCAGTGGACCAGCTGAGCTCCGAAGCCAATGAAAGAGCAGGTAGGCGGGACTTAGTGACAGAGCAGTTCCTCCTGACTTGAAAGAATAGCTAAATCAGATAATGATGATCTAGATAGATAGATGTGTGAAGTTGTTGATGTATTGAGTATGATCATTGTCAGCTTGTACTTTTTAAGTTGGAGTTGTTGCTTCAAATTCAAGGTAACAAACTGCTCCTCATTTTTTGTTTCACTTAATTTCCTCTATGCAGAAAGTTAAACGATCAAGGTTACAGAAACGTAGTACTTCCGATGAAGATAAAGTGGATGCAAAGTGCATCAAGAGTCTGTTCTAGTTCCTTTTTCTTTCAGGCGTGTTTCCGCCAGCTATTTCAGGAAATAAGACTTCCTTTTTTATTTTCTTGTAGATTATTGCTAAAACTGAGTAGTTGAGATGGATCATTAGAACAATGTTTAGATTGTGATTATTTTACTTTTGTTAGAGATCTTGCCAAGTCATTTGTTTTTTTCCTGCCTTGTATGTTGTATGCTTTATTTCTTCTTAGCTTGCTTCACTCTTGCTTAAGGTCTGTGGTGTCTTTCTCTCTGTGGCTCCAGCAGCAAGCAGCATCAAGGCTTCTCAGAGCTTTAAATCAGATGAATAATATTTGAATATAGATCCAGCCTGTTCTGTAGAACATCCGTAGCTAAGGTTCTTTGTTTGCTTTAATAAAAAGCAGTCAAAGCTTGTAATATTCGTCACTCGATGTCTATATTTATCATGTGCTTTATTTAAGAATCACTCCATGTTCTTCCTCCTCTGCTTCAGTCCTGGCTATGAGAGGCCATCATCAGGGTGAGCCAGTTGGAGAGCCAGACCCTGTTTTGGAGAACCAGCCATACTATCGCTTCACCAGACAGCCTGTGAAATATCATCGGCATAACTCAGGAACCCGATTCTCTAACCCGTGTCGCACAACCAAGGAGCAGGAAGTCCCGGCGAGTGGCCTTCCACGGAGTGCAGACAGCAGCCGCAGCTCCTCTCCAGAACCAGGGACACAGAGACCTTCTCCAAGTTTAGATGCCCACAGTGAGAACATCCACCAGCCTAACCAGGCCATCGGAGCCTCTGAGAGTAAAGTGGAAGGCTCACTGAACCCGCGACAAGTTGTGCAGTACATGCTGGGGCTGGACTCAACCCTTACATCAACTTCCACAGTGACTTCGTCCAGTTCAACACAGGACTCTGCTCAGGTGGTGTCAGCTGGGTGTCAAGCTGGTCTGAACATAAATCATTCCAATAACAGGCAGTGTGTTGGAAAGCGTCAGACGTTGTGCCAGACATCAAAAACACTTCCTTCTGAGCACAAACTGAATTCACCAGCTCACAAGATCCTGCTGGGCCTGAAGCTGAGACGCAGCCACTCAGGGAAGGAAGAGCAGCTCTTTGTCTGAGGAAAAACTGATTTACATATACCCACATTCACACAGACTGAATGAAGTAAAATCTAACAATTATTATGTGGAACAACTTTTACTGCTATCGATACTAATCCAGTTGTCGTGAATAAATGCTCACAATATCGCAGAACACAGAGTTAAAAGCAAAACAATCGTATGAAGCATAAAAGCACATTCATATGAAAGTAACAAAAGTTTTAGAATTCGCACATTCAAGTCACTCTTTGAGGAGACACAGTTGAAAAGTTAAGGCTGTATTACCAGTAATCCTCTTAAAGATTTTGTTGACCCTCCATCTGTCTACCCAAATACCCAAACCAGACAAGAGTGGTTTACATAGTTATCCCTTTAAATATTTCTTGTTTTATTAAGTGCACCAACAGGTGCTTTGAGAGCAGATAACAAAATTCCACTTGCACAAACTTGTAATGTCAGAAGTAATGTTTAGCATATCACTTTTTCAGACATGGTGCAAAATATGAACATCACGGCCTGTTTTATATGAATCATATCATGTGTATATGTATGCTCAGGAATTGTTTTAAAATACAAAATATGCCTTTACTGATGTCATACAGTAGTTTCGTTACCTTGACTAGTTTATTGTATGCACCTTTCCTGTTTGGACGCAAGGGGGCGGTCTTTTCCCAATATGGGGGCAGACACAATAGTAAATAAACCTCTAATTTCTAATAGGGCAATTTTTGAGGTTTCATTTTTCATACTTATTAATAATTATTTCCGGTCGGAGACGGGTGTTACTAAGTTATTTTCGTTTATAAAGTAAACCAACATTTTCAGATGTTCTGATGTCGCCTGTACTGTAACTGCTCTCATCTGCATTTATCTTTGTCCCGTTCATAATGTGTTAAGACAGTTTGAGTGTTTATAGATTCTATTGCTTCTAAAGTATAGTATTTGAGGATTATAATTACAGGACAGGATTAACGTCTCACCTCAAGTCTTTTTTTTTCAATCCAGAGCGCCCTTGGAAGTGTCCGTTTCCAAACACAAATGGAAACGCTCATCCTCATGTGAGTTATCAATAGGCTGCATCATCGCTCATCTTCCCCCATCATCTTCCGCACCTTCTCCCTCCCTCTCACTCTCTCTGTCTCTCTTTCTCTCTCTCTCTCTGTGTCCATCTCCTCCCTCTTTACGCACAGAACAGTCAGAGCGCACACACGACTGGCACAGAATCACAGGAGAAACAATAGAGAATAGTTTGGGTCATCATGGTATTTGGATTATTACCGTAAGCAGCATGCGCTCTGGACTGTGAGATACAGGTGAACTATCTGAAAACGCCGCTGTTCTTCTACTGGCCGAAAGTTCCCGCAGGTTTTCATGTTGCCAACTGAGATTTCTGGAGGAGTGTGTTTCACCTCAAGGTAGGACTCTGCGAACCAAGTACAGGTTGTCAGAGGAGGCAAACGTGATTTAAAAAATAATAAACATCATATATATTTGTGTTGCTTGGAATAAAACCTTTGCGTTTTCTGCTCATTAGTTGTAAAATATCAAAGGATATTTGTCAGGTTTCAGAAGATGCTAAAAAAAAAAAAAAAAAGCAAGTCACTGTGACCTTGCTACTTGATAAGGCATGATCTGAGATAATAAAGAGTATGAATGGTTTTATTTCAGGTAAGGTTTTAGTCGGGGTTACTCTCAAAAACGTTGCTTTGGAAATCTTCCTCGTGGACAATTTTCTGAGAGGAGTGATCCAAAACACATTGCTCAACTTTATAGCCTTCTATTTACTTTTTTGGGTGAGAGGATGACAAGCCTTAAACACTTTATTCAAAACAGCACGCATGATTATAAGAATTCCTACTGTTATCACATAAATGTATAAACATAAGAGGCTTCAAACTATGAAAATCTCTAATATCTACATTATGGAGATTCTGGCTATTACGGACCAACTGATTCATCCTGATATTTCCTTTACAAGTCAGTGAGACCTCAACCAAAGTTTATGTCTTCTACTGACAGTATAGTAACAGTTTTTTTCCCTAGTAATCATTTCAGGCTGTCAGGCTGTTATTCTGATCATGTAATTACACGAATACGTCAGTAATTAATTTAACTCGCAATTAGGCAAATCATCCAATCAGAGCGCATTTACATGATTTATTTCTTTATTTGATTTTTTTTTTTTTAATTCAATAGCAAACGGCCATTCCCCGACATTTAAGACCTTATCTTTTAATTACATTTTAATTAATCAGTTTACAGATATAATTGTATGGTAATATTTATAATATTCTTTAAAAATATCACTTCAAAAACTTTGAATTCATCCGCATGCAGTAAATACCATAAAACATGTAATAATTTAGCCATTATATTTCGTAAAACCAGTCCAGGCCACCACAAGTTAAATATACCGGTAGAAAAACAAAGCCTCTGTTTTTTAACTCATCCAATTTAGGCTATATTCCTCAAAATGTATATATTTTTTAATAACTTAAAAAATCGTCTGTGTGTTTTAAAGCTTCTTGATTTTGGGGCTTATTTGATCACATTAATGGAAAAAATGCACAAACTGAAATAAAATCTAAAATGAGCACACAAAATCTGGTCGTATTTTTTAGGGGAACTTTTTGAAAAATAAGTCAAGATAATTCCAAGTGACTGGACTATAATGAAAATAAAGCAGCTGGAAGCTCCAATGGTAGAAATGCATTTTAAAAGTGGTATACACAAATGATGGGCTGTTAATTGTAGGCCTGCTAACCACATATCAAAGTATCTCAGTAGATTAATCTTCAATGCTTTGTCATTCCTTTTCCGTTATCATCATTATTATCATTATTATTAAGGCTTATGATCAGTACTTCTGTCTTTAAAATGTTGAATTTAATGGAAGCTGTTTATGTGTTGATGTGTTCAACTCTGGATCAAAATTAAAATATCGCTTATTGTTACATTTTATTTAAAATGTGTGTACAGTGGATTATATATTTGGCATGATTGACTTCCTTTTTCCTGGTGGATTTACTGGAGTGCGTACGGCACAAATGTTAGATAAGAATTGTGCTTTATTCGTTTTTTTGTTTTGTTTGTTGGTGTTTCTGAAGCGATCACACTGAGGGAAGGAGAGAAGGGATGAAAACAGAGGAAAGCCAGCAGTCCTGTCTGCAGCAACCTCCATCAACGCCTTTCGGTAAGTGTTAAACAGCGGAAAAATAAGACCCAAAGAAAATCATAATAAAACGTTCAAAATGAAAAACAAAGAAAAATATAAACTTGATACATTTGATATATATATATATATGTATATATATATATATATATATTAGACCACATTATCAGATTTCAATAATCATCCTCGAAATAACAGCTCCAGAATATTAACGCAATAGAAACCCCTTCAGGAATAAATAGGATATTAGGAGAACATTTGCATCACATATTGTGAAGTCATTAGTGCCTATCGACATGAATTCAGCATCAGTAAATAAATACAGGCTATAGGGAAGAATTTCAGGGACACAAAAAATGCACATTTCCCAAGCGGGTGTTACACTGACTACAAAAATTAGATGTTTACAATATTAAATTAAACTAAATACAAGCACCGTGGACTTAAAGGTATATGTATTAGTGGGCCTAATGAAATTAGTGTGACACGGCCTTTTGAGTAGGCCTTCACCTGACATGGGTGGTATAGTGTTGGAGGTGACAACAGGTGTACTGTTCCCAAAAAAAAATGTTCACGCTAAAATGTGTCGATTTTGTTAAAAAAAAGGAAAAAATAGATGACTTTAACAGCATGCTACATATTGCTCTAGTGTTTTACAGATGGCCCTGATGGAAACTTGGAGAGAGACATTACTTTCATTGCGGGGAGGGGGTTAAATTTAAGTGACTTGGACGCATAAAGCCATTTTAAACATCCTTTCCCTGCCTATGTTAGTGTCATTATCACGCACTGATATGCTCCCTCAGGTCCGGAGTTCAGAGGAGGGGGAGAGCTGTGTGCCGGCTGCGAGGCTCCCATCGCCGACCGCTTCCTGCTGCGCGTGAACGAGCGCTCCTGGCACGAGACCTGCGTCAAGTGCGCCGTGTGTTTGAGTGCGCTCACCGGGACCTGTTACTGCAGAGACCGACTGCTGTACTGCAAGCACGACTATGAAAAGTAAGAACACACACACACACACACACACACACAGGTTGGTAATATCCTACTTTGTTGCTGCGGCTTTGATTGTAGAAAAATTTGACAGCGCTGAAAAAAGTAGGCTAGAGAAGTAGGCAATAACCCCTTAATAATCGTGTAAAAGAATAATCATACTAATGTTTACGTTATTCATACGTTTTTCAGAGTTTTTGAGTTTTTAAGATATTTATATTTATATTTTTCTTAGACCCCCTTGAAGAAATTTGATTGGCTTTCACTGTTTAGCAGGTTGCAGGTCTACTTTGGCTATAGCTTGTGGTAGATCCTAACACAGAAAAAAACGAATACCCATCACTTAGGTATAACTGATTCATCCTCAGTCAAAGTAGTGGAAAAAGGAGTGAAAGTCTGTCTCACTTAAAATGAGATTGAATTATGAATATATAGTATAAAACGTTTTTTTCTCCGTTTATTCTTTGGACTAAACGCCTCACCAACAAATACCAAGCACAGTGTGGATAAAGACAGAGCAAATGATTCTACACAAGTCAATTTAATAACAGCAAAAACGATCATTCCAAAAATAAAATATTCAGATAGAAATAAAAAAAAATGTTTCTTAGCTTTAACATTATCTTCTAAAATAGAGGGCCTTCCTCACCCTTTTTTTAATTGCCAACATCCTGAACATTTTTAAAAAGTTTATCACTTTTACTTTCATTTCTGTTCAATTGCACTATCACAACACAAATATTACAGGTAAATATTTGACTAATTGTATGTGTACGAATATATGGCTATACACACCGACATAAAATCTATGGTACGTAGTGTGTGTAAAAGTCTTTCAGACATTTATGAGGCATATGGAGAGGATTGCAGAGATTACTGAGGTTCAAATGATAAATGATAAATCAGAGGTTGTCAGCATGTCATCCACCTTTACAGTGGTTATATTCGCTTCTTTCCTCTTGCTTTTATCATCAGCTTACCTTGTGTATCTTGTGCTACAGTTTGTATAGGTACACTACTTACAATGATAATAATTTCCTTGACAGATAGATTGATTATTTATTGATGTTGTTGACTGCAGGAATGTGCACTGGGAAGCTACAAATGAATTGCCCCTTGTGGAATAAATAAAGTTGTCTGAACTGAACTGAACTAAATTCTTATTCTAAACTTAATACATAATAATTCAAGTGAAAAATATCAGTATTTGTCTAACAGAGATTTTGTAGTCTGCATAAAGAAATTAATTTGTTGAATTATTAAGAGCCATATCTATCAAGTTTGTGTTCACACCTTTGAATGAAAAGCTCTGAACACTGCTGTCCCTGCTCTTTCATGCATCGTTGTTATGGGATAGACTTAGTTTAACCACTCTGATATATATTGCAATGTACATCAAAAATAATTAGTTATGAGAAATGTGTGTGTGTGTGTGTGTGTGTGTGTGTGTGTGTGTGTGTGTGTGTGTGTGTGTGTGTGTGTGTGCGTGTGCTGTTTCTTCTGTTAAGTTGTTTTGGTGTGCGGTCAGAAGGCATGCCTGCAGTGTGAGCTCCAGGCACAGACATCTGAAGGACGAGCCCCGAGCTTGTTATCATTGTTTTGAAAAGTGTCAGACGGCATCCAGCAGCACAGACACTCCCACTGTACCTGACATCTGGAGGAGAGAGAGAGAGAGAGAGAGAGAGAGAGAGAGAGAGAGAGAGAGAGAGAGAGAGAGAGAGCGAGGGAGAGAGAGAGGGAGAGAGAGAGTAAGATAGAGTCAGGGAGAGAGAGAGAGGGGAGCTGCCTAATGAAAGTCCCATTGTGTGACGTTTATCTTGAAAAATGAGTGGGAAACATGGAGGATATAGTTTATCAGAAATGAAGCACTGGGTGGATTTTAAGTGATGGAATGAAACAGCGTATTTGCTCTCCTCATGTAATGACTGTAATCGTAGATCCAAATTAACAGTCAGCTGTTCATTCACGATGGTGTTGATTTAGTCTCCTATACATTGCATGTGGATAGTTGCCTTGTAGTGCGAGTCTGTGCCAGACTTGGCAGCAGTACTGACTGTGACCTTCAAGCAGATCGGCAACAATGTCTCCTTGTTTTCCCTGCGGTCTGTCCATCAGTGCCTTACACCACACACTCCCCGTCTAGAGCAGGTGTGTGCATTGTAACAGATAACCATGTCCAAGAATCTGGAACCTGCATAAAAGTTTAAGGGGAAGATTTAGCCATCTTTAACTTTTTAGTTTAAGCTTAACAAGAGACAGTGGCAGATAAAGTGCTTGATGTCTATGCACACTGATGGTGCAATTTATCTTGTCGATAAGTTTTTGAAGAATATGCATATAATATATATATATATATATATATATATATATATATATATACATACATGGATAAGAAAGTATCTTGCAGGCTTGTCTTTGCCATACTTGGCTATAATCCATTTTACCACCATGCAGCATATCTGACTTGTCCAAATATGTTTACTTCATTCTTTGCTTTGATTTCATCACCCAGCACACTCAGACATGCACATCTCTTCTCCATGTCTGAGGCATACAATAAATGTCTCACAGTATAGTTATGATATTTATTTCTTGTGTTTGGAATTCCTTAAAGAAATTGTTGAGATTAAAAAATATATATATATATGGAAAAGTTTTTGGGAGATGTTCAAATACTTCATAATTATCATACTATGCTGAGGTGAAAACAAATAAGCCCATATAAATGTCTATCAATTCAAATGAGAGAGCAAATCCAATTTTGAAATGTGACCCATCCCCCAATCTGATTCCTTTGGGATAAATTGCCTTTAAGGCAAAAGTTGATTCAACATTTGCATGTTTAATGTTGTCAAAGGATATTTTGCCTCAAAATAATTCTGAAGTGATCGCTCCAATGCTCAAAAAGACAATATCCAAAAGACATCATCATGGTAGCTCTGATATTATAATCCATATCAAATGCCATTTTATTAAGAACTTTAGAATATGATGGAATATGGGCTGTAAGTCATATTTAAGTTAAGTAGTTGAAATGTAGGGAAATAAATAAGCGAGGACTCTCTCAACCACTCATTATCTGTGTAATAAAACAGTAGGTATGCCTTCAGTTTAGAGATTCCCCTGTCTCAATCTGTTATGGTAATGAGGGGATTTAGACACAATTAACTGAAGTGCATCTTGTGGATTTTTCTTTTGGATTTACTTCTGTGTTAAAACCTCAAGAAATTCTCTGGAACTCCATCTTGTTATGGACCAGATGTTCAAAATGAAGCTTTAGAATAAATTTGTGGCAAGACAGCCTTCCACGTTTACATCGAGATGCTTTTTCAAAGGGTGCAATCCATCACTTATATTATTAAGAGGTGCAGAATAATGAGAAAAGGACAGGAAATCTGTGAATGCATTTTTTTTAAACATGAAAATAAATGGTGCACTTCATAAAAGTTTGAGGACAAGTAAATATCATAACTGCTCATTTTAAGACAGTGAAATTTCCTATTTGCAAGCATAAATACTGCTAACCATGCTTAGCATCCTACTACTAATTTTTTTGACAGTCATCCTTAACACTTTTATGGATAATGGGTTTTTTTGTAAGTCTGAGCAGTGCAAGGCCAGTGTTCCCTGGTCAATAGTGCTGAACTGGGATAGAATTAAGGGTAGTCAGGTTGTTTGGAGCCTGCATGCAAGCTCCCTTGTAAGCCTCATAAAGGCAGCTTCTCCCCTTTGAAAAACAGGTCAATAGGGTGGATATTCACTAAACCTAAGGTTTAATACCTCCCTCTGTGGGGTGGAGGAGGGCACAAGGTCTACATAGGTTTACAAACCCTGTCCTTGCAGACGGAGAGAGGGAGACCCCGGCGCCACAGTTATAGAATCTCCCTCTGCTGACCAGGTAGATATATGTGAGACTAACACTGACGCATGATAGAGTACACTATCAAGTTACAGTGCATTTATGTAAGAGTCTTCCTGCACTAAAATACTGAGACTGAGAATGGAAACTGCATCCTCTCCCCAGTTCCCCCCTTCATACCCCACCCACCCTTCCTCTCCTTGTCTCTCTATCCTTTACCTCGTTCATCACTGTCTGCTTTGTAATAATATTTCTCTATTCCAAACCTCATTTCGTTCTTGTTGAGATTGATGGCAGCCATGACACCAAACAGTTTATCTCCCCGTTTATCCCTTGTTTTCTCTTAATCGCCTCCCTTCCCTCAGCGCCTCTTTGTGTCTCGGGATGGGAACGGGAGGAGGAGGAGGTGGGGAGGCTGATTGGGCACGGTGCTAATTACCCAGCATTCTGTGGCTGTCCTGTGATGACAGGCTTGACACTGGGCTGCTGGGACATACTATTAGAGAGAATTATGCAATGACATATCAGAAGGACAACAATCCCTTATCCCTGTCCCTAAAGATGAATGACTCAGTTCCTGTGATAAAATACTTTCAGAGTGCTTAAACTCTCACTGATCAATAGTGATTTGTCGACTGCAAAGGGGACTCAATATATAACTCTGTTGGAACGTAAACGTCAATAGGTTTTGTGTCTAATTGTAGAATTTTCTTGGTGGTGCTCATAAAAATCAAATGCTATGTTCAGGACTTACCTTATTTTCAAGAAAAACATCGTTTGGATGGCAGCAGGAAATGTCATTACCTTGCTGTATGAAACCAATCCACCTGCATTGGGAAAAATATTGAATTAAATTGTAACTGAGTAAGCTTACCTTCAATAATTTAACATTTCTGTCAGTACATTGCATTTGCAAAAGAAAGTTTGTGGATCAATGTGTGTTTAAGTGAAACATGGCTGTAAAGTGATAGGCTACACGTGATACATGCATGGGGCGCTGAGGCGTTCAGACACGTCTTCCTCACCCCGGAGTTTGTAACCTAAACCTGGAACTCAACAATTGATGGTTGGAGAGGATTCAGAGAAAAAGGAAAGTGTGGATACAGAAGTTTTCATGTTTGGGTCATTGAGAAATACTCCGATTTTATGGTGTAAATGACAGCACATTAGGGATAAATCTCTGCGATGGAAGATTGGTTTGAAACAGGACAAGGAAGGTAGAGATGAGGTGTCTGAGTTTTGGAAAAGAAAAGAGCCACAGGGAAGGGCAGATTTTTGTCTCGGTGTATGTGTGTGAGGAGGGGGTTATATTGCCACTGTTTTTGCATAATGTGAGATGAGACCCCATCATCTTTCCTCCCCCACAACAATTTTATAACAGACAGCTAATAAATGTTTCATGGCAGAACAAGCTGCTCGCCTTGGCTTTATTAAATCTGAGATAATAAAAGCAGAGAGAGGGAGGAAAAAGAGGGAGAGAATAGGGGGTCGCACCAGAGAGGGAGAGATAGGGAGATCGGCGTAGACTTTTCTCAAATCGACCGGCTGTATCTCCTGTTTCTGGGGCAACGGGTCCCGCTGTCCCCCGCCACCCCCCCTCCCCGTTGCTTCCCACTCCGCCAGAGACAGACAGGAAATGAGAAACGGGCAGACAGGATATTGCGTTCTGGTGGCCTGGGGATTAACTGTTTTATCTAAACTAACACACACACACACAAACACACATCTATATCCTCACACATAGCATTCGTTCTTGGTAGCATCAGGTGTAAATCGCACACACTCAAAGACACATATCATGCAGACTTTGTGCGCCATGCGGGTTTTTGTTGTTACTTTTAGAGGTACATTACAGCAGGTCCTGAATATTACAGACATCATTGCTGCTCCCACGCAGAGCTGGTCTTTTACCAGTGTGAACAGTTTACAATCAGAGTTATGACATGTAACTGTATAACTGTGAGATTGGTTGAGGGTTTGTGCAGAAATGCCTCTTCAGATGTATTTTACACATTGCAGACCCTCATAGCGATTCGATTACAACTTTTACTCAGCGTCATTGAGCAATATGACTGTTTATGATTTTACTGTATTGATGCATGGAGGGTGCACAAATGAGAGCATCTGTCAGTGTTTTATTGATGTTTGTACCCAGGCACCTTATCTGTATTGACACAAACTGTGCATATTTGTGTTTATGTGTGCATGTGACGCTACATATATATGTGTGTGTGTGTGTATGTGTGTGTGACAGTATTTTGTCTATGTGTGTATTTGTGTGAGTGAGCGTCAGTGAGTGGTGGCAGGGGTAGTGAGTATCGTGGGGAATGCTGGGAGATTTTAATAACACAGAAGCAGTGCAGGGAGATTTAATAAAAGGAGATGATGTGATTACTGAACCCTGGCTCTGAGCCATTTTGCTTCACAGAGCAATATCCGCTGAGCGTGCGCGCACACTCACACACATCCACACGGATACTGAACAGAATACAACTTAAAAAGCAAAATTGTTGCATATCATTTCTTCGTTTAGCTTCGATCGCATGAATCTTTAGATCCACCTTTGTTTTCAGGGAACATTTAAGCACATTCATAGTCATTCTTGAACACGTTACATTTGTTGGAAACATGGGTTTTCACATCGCTGCAGATTCGTTGTTTGTGAAACAGGAATTTGTCTTAACACTCCCAATATGGTACCATACACTTTACTGTCGCCTTGGCAGAATTTGCCTACGACTCCAAGTGATGCACACATTCACGTAAAGTGAACAGGAGCACAGAATGAGATACATAAGCCTTGAATTGTACAGTGTCAGTCCTTATCTCTCCAAGTTAGGTTCATCTGAGCCACCTTTAAAAGACTATAGTTAACTACAGCAAAAGGGGGCACCCTCAAACCCTGTATCAGAAAATCTATACTTGTATAAGTATTCATCATCTATCAATACAAAAACAACAACTGCACTGGCTCTGAGACACTTTTTATTTATGTAATCATTGTGTTATGGTCTGCACAAGGTTGTGCTTGTCAGAGCTCAGATACTAAACAATGCCACATGACGTAGCTTAAGGAGATGAGGAAATTCAGTTTTACTGTTCCTGAACGATATAGCAAGAAGGAAAGGGTTTATTATATCCACCCAATACTTAACATTAGCTCTTCTGCCTTTACATTTGATCTCACAATCAGTGAGCTTGTAATTAGTTTTGCCCTGTAACCCCACAGAAATCCTTTGCAGGAAACACAAAGGGGCCTGAAGCCAAAGTTCCCGAGATTTTGTACAACATGCACACAAGCTCTCAATCGGAGGTTCTTCTGTCAGCTTTCTAATTCTGTACATAGGAATATTACACACTTCATAAACGTTAAGCCATCTAAATCCATTAAAAAGTCTTGTAAAGATAACATTTCTGATTACTGGTTGAAATGGCTCTACCTCACTTGTTTAATGTAACTTAATTTTATCTATTTGTACCTGAATTAAAATGCAATATAATAAAAAAAAAAAAAAACGTTTTCATCAACTTTTCTACTGATGTGTCGGCTTTAATAGTGACTGGATGTCATTTGATCGTCGATTATCCTTGTTTGTTTTACTATTGGATGCTGCAAAATATTGTTAAAAAAACCCCCCAAAAAAACCACAATGAAATGTTTTGTGTGTTTTTCCAGAAAGGTGCACAAAACAAATGTAGAGCAAAAAATGAATAGAAATGTATTTGTGTGCATTCACATATCAATCCCCCAATCCACAAAAATAAACAGGCATATAATACATATCACTTAATTTCACTAACATTCAATTGGTTGTTTGAGTTGACGTAGAACCCTAGTTTACCTGCTCTACAGCCGTCAGGTCTCAGTGGTTTATTGGAAGCTGCACCCTGGCCAAGGCCCGTGTGAATAATGCTTCTATTAGAGGGATTAGATTGATCTACTTACAGACCCCCCTCTGAGGCAGTTGCCCCAAGTTGCCTTCATTTGCCATGTTGAGTAAATTCCTACCGTGCTGAGTACACCCCGATTAGGGAGTGTGCGACTTAACCACCAACATCATTGGTCTTATGTCAAGCAATTCTGTGACATTTCTGTTTTCTTCCTTTTTGTTCACATTGAAAGGAAGCACTGAAGAAGTTGAAGTGTGTTTGGATGGAGAGCGAGGCCCTACAGAGCAGGCGGGGGATGCTCTCTCTTGTTGAATATTTGCAAGGTGGCAAGTGCTACGGTCGACGTGTAGTTTTGAAAAGGTATTTAACAATGTTTCTGTGGAGAAAGAAAAGGTGAGAAACCTTTTGTAAAACACAAGGTTCTGTCACAATAGATGGGCTTAGGACTGTTAATGAGGACGTTTGTGTTTGCTTCACGGTGTCAACTTAGCGACACTGTCATTTTGGGAATTTGGGAAGTGTTTGGCAGATGGATTGAGAAAGATTAGCTGTAGCAGCTGCGTTTGGGACAGAAACACAGATTAGGAGCTTTAATGTGCAGACCTGGCTCCTTCTTTACACTCCAGATTTGGGCAACAACACCTTCCTATCACTCGGTCAGGGACCCAACACTTCTGCTTTGTCCTTTCCTCCCCCTGCTAACTCCCCTCTCATCCTCCCTTCCTTGTGATTTTTTCCCCACCTATTTCAATATTCACTGACCTTTCCCTTTCTTACTCCTATATGAATACTTGGTAACTCTTCCTGGAAAACTATCTGCTGATCGCAGGGTGCATCACTATGTTTTTGATGGTTGACTGACTGATAGCAGACTATATACTTATATTAGGTGAGTCTATGCACATGCCTGTGCGTGTGGACGCATGTGTGTGGGAGTCTGTGTTTTTGTGTGTATGTGTGTTTTAGTGTGCATAAGTGAGAGGAGAGATTAACCCCATGCTATCCCCAATCCCTGGTTATGAGTTTACAGCGTCTGTCTGGCCATTGCACTGTTTAAACAACAATCTAATTAATCCTGTCTTTATTAGTTTCAGTGAACTGGGGAGGCTGGCTGGGAGGGCGTGAGGGAGAACTGGGAATGCTGGCAGAAAATACTTGGGAGGGAGGGGGAGGAAACCAAGTGCAAGAGCAGGGATTTGAGAGGAATTTAAAGGCAGAGTCTTAGGCCCTGCAAATGGAAATGGGGGTGTGAAGAGATGGTAAGGCTGGGGAGAAGCTGAGGGTTTAGAACATCTCACAGGAGGAGAGATGGAGGTACAAAAGGAGGAAAGTTGTTATAAGGAAGCAATGGACCTGACAAAGACTCCACATTAAGCTTATTTCATTCTGTTACGCAAGTACTTATAGATTGTGGGTGGGAAATGGGTATACTGGAGTTGATCCCATTAAGCAAAATGTCATGATTTAAAAGTGAAAGACATGACAGGCAGCTCTTTTTTCATAAGCTTACTACTGCCCCCTACTGTAATGAAAGGGGGAAAAAGTATGTTCTGAAAATGCAGACGACTGTTATTTCCCTCAGCAGATGTTCACCTTGTTGCTTTGTGAATTGGGTGATGTTTGTACGACCTTTAATTAAGAGACTATGCTAATCTGTAGAATCATTTGCGCTGATGGTTAATGTATCAGAGCTACTTCATCTTTAATTACCATTCACCGTCTATATGCAGGATTTTTTTTTCTTTCTGTGAACTCCATGACTCCGCAGGTCCACATTTTTTCAAGGTATCCTTCACATGTAAGTCTTTCTGTGCACCTCCAGGCTGTTTGTAAGGAAGTGCAGTGCCTGCCTGCAGGTGATTGGCCGTTCGGAGCTGATAATGCGTGTGCAAGGCCAGGTGTACCACCTGGGCTGCTTCACCTGCTGTGAGTGTGAGCGCCGGCTGCAAAGAGGTGATGAGTTTGTGCTGAAAGAAGGCCAGCTGCTCTGCCGTATGGACTATGAGAAGGAAAGGGAAATGCTGGCTGCTATAAGTCCCACACCAACTGAATCAGGTAAGGCCGGTTAGGTACAATGCTATTTTGGCTGAAACATATGAATTCACTCAAAATGCAAAGCTTTTCAACATAGTTCTATAAGCAAGCTCTGTTACAGTCACCCATTAAGCAGATTTTTTTCAGCAAATCCATTCTCAATGACATTCCACCACTTCAGACCAGGGAGCAGATCCTGAAGGGCAAATGTAGGTTAGGGAACTTCCTTTCAATCTGCTCCTCAGTTTCAGTTCATTTATGATGAATAAGAGTAAGTTAATAAACGCTTGAATAGTGAGACAATTTACGTACAAAAAAAACTGCTTCATTAAAGCTAATTGACATAAATTATAGTTGTGATAGCAATTATAGTAAGTCAGTCATTGGATTTGATAACCTTGGGTTTGTGTGGCAGAAGTAAGTTGACCTCTTTAAATTCTGGGAATTGTCTTTAGCATATGTAGCTGAATTTCCTCTTAGCTTAAAATGAAACTCTATCTCAAACTTTAGACAGCTGTTTTCCAGAGGTCTCCTCAGAGGGTTTATCCCAATAACCCTTGACTTCCTTTTTGTACTTCTATGCTAAAAGTTTTGTTTTTTTTGCACCAATACACCAAGTCAAATTCATTAAATGTAAACATACTTGACAATAAAAAATGTCTGATTCTGACTCACTTACCTTGTCTGTTGAAAATAAAGCTAAAGAGGAATAAAATGGTGCCATTTCCTGCCGGCTGCTCTGACTGCTTTATTGTTTGCTCACCTTGTTCAGTGAAAAGTGAGGATGAGGACGGTGGAGGAGGCTCCGGTGGGGGGAAAGGTGGTGATGAAGGCAAAGAGCACAAGCGTTCAAAGAGACCACGTACCATCTTGACCACGCAGCAGCGCCGTGCTTTCAAGGCCTCCTTTGAAGTGTCCGCTAAGCCTTGCCGTAAGGTGGGTGGGATTTGTTGTCTAACTATGATGTCATACAAAAAAATCCCTGCCTTAAACCAATTATGGTTAATGGGTTTTAAATTTATTTAACATTTATCTTACGCTTTAAACTGTTTTTTGTTTTTTTGTTTTTTTTTAATTGCAAAAAACTCTAGGTGAGGGAGACACTGGCTGCAGAGACTGGTCTGACAGTCCGAGTTGTGCAGGTGTGGTTTCAAAACCAAAGAGCCAAGGTTAGAGCTAACATATTTTCTGAGTAAATGTTGTGTTTCACATCTTATCAGAGAGCAAATTCATTCAGACGGTGTGTGTTTTTGTGCGGCAGATGAAGAAGATAGCTCGCCGACAGCAGCAACAGCAGCAGCAGCAACAGGAACAAGAGCAGCTGGGAGGGACCCGGAGAGGACCCAGCCGAGGAGGCCGCCAGAGCAATGATGACAGTGAGGGTAATAATAACTCAGAGGGCTAACTCAAGTTCAGAATAAAATATTGTACCAAATAGAAGAAAAAACTGTATGACTAAAGGGATTCTCATCTTTACAAAGATGGCTCTAGTACCCATGGCATGGATGGGATACTGGGGTATCCCTCTCTGCCACGTCAACAACTACTTGCTCTGGACCCAAACATCTACGGTGGAGAGCCTTTTCGACATGGACTAACACCACCACAGCTGAACAGTGAACAGCTTCATTCATATGGTGAGACAAGAGGTCAAGGCTGCAAGTTTAAAATTCAATTAAAAACCTCTTTATAGCTCTATATCTATATCTCTAATTTGATATTACCTTCCCCTATCTTTATAATGCAGCTATTTGGTAAGTTAGTTGCAGTAAATGTCGTTCATCTTGCAAACCGAAGAGTTTATTGTACCCTTTACAAAACTTTCGCATTCCCTTTTCTATTTGTTGCTATTTCTTTAGGAGTTGTGCAGTTGGTGCTAGAAAAGCTGAAATGTAATATTTGGATTTAAAAGAGCTGCTTCATGTGGCTAAGCACAGACAGTATATAGAAAGATGTTTGAGAGATTCCAGTTGTAAGGAAATTGCTGGAAGTATACTACAGAGAATGAGGGAGACAGACAAAAAAAACCAAACATCTTTAATCAAATATTATTTTTATGCTCTTCTGTGCTTTTTGAACTAATCAAAGCCTTGTTCACACTCACATTTTTTTTTTGTTTTACCATAGACTCAGAGACAGTGTTCCATGACCTGGATAGCGATGGCAGCCTTGGTCACCTTGGAGACTGCCTTTTGGCAACAGGAGATGGCAGTCTCCTGGCAGGGCGAGTGGGAAATCCCATTGACCGTCTCTACTCCATGCAGAACTCCTATTTCACCTCCTGACCCTTATAAACTACCACCCTCCCCCTCTGGTTCCAACTTTCACCTCAGAGATGCAGCTAACGGAGTCCGTCCATCGTCATGCCTGTGGGACCACTCTCCATGAGAATGCCTTCACCCAAACACATGTCAAAGCTTTTATCACAGGCCAAAATCACCCGAGGTCAGGCATAGACACAATAAAACTTTGAAACAGATTAGCATAACGTTTCCATTACTTTTCCTCGTTGAGAATCACGTGCTGGAAATACAGACACTGTAAATGTCAAAGATGTGTAAGAGGACCTACATTTCTCCTGTTGTATTTATATAATGTTAAACTAATTTCATTGCACTTTCAAACAAGGACAGACAATTATCTAACACTAATATGTATATCATGCATTACAGAAGATAATTGATTGTTGCCAGTGAATTCAAATGTGTATTTAGGTTTTTCAGCAGGTCTTAATGAGGGTCTAACCTAAATCAGTTAATTGCATTTTTTTGGGGGGGGGGGGACAGGACAAGTAATTAGTTAGTGTGTGTGAAAGACTGCAGCATATACAATTATGTATATGGATTGGAGTACTTTTTTTGCTCTCAGGTTAGTTTGTATTATGTAACCTGGGCTTTCTCAGGATATTGTGCTGGATAGGATTATACATTAAACTTACCCAATGACTCAACAATAATGGATCACAGAAAGGGAAATTCTCTCCATTAAAAATTATGATTTCAAACTACATGCTTAGTTTTTGTTAATGCATGACATGTATAATGTGGACCAAAAATGTCTTCTTTTTTATAGCATTTAGTCAATACAGGGTCTTTTGAAAAGCCTTAAGTGGACACAGGGTTCTATAAGTTGTTTTAACATAAGCCTTCCTTCTCTTTTTAAACGAAATAAAAGAGGAGCACTGCAGTAAAGATGACCAATAGAAATAAAACACCCAAAAGCTAGGACACTGTGTACATGATGATGTACTCAAAATGTATATGTGAGTATGGCTGTGGTATAATTAATTGTAGTCACTTTCTGTAATAATTTCCTTATCAAGCATCTCAAATAAGATGTTAGTTAGACATTTTGTACATTCTTCTGTGATAACCTGCAAATATTTAAACTGTAGCATGATGTTTATGTGTCACAAGGTAGAGCTAACGGAACGGCCTCTAAAGTGCTGTTGGATGCTGAAGCATAAGGAGAAGACAGACTCATAAAACGGTGCAGAATCAATTAGAATTAGGGTGATACTTGTTTCATTAAGTGCCATTGATCAGCTACAGCTTGTGAAATTCTTTCATGGCATTATGTTAAACTATATTCCCTGACTCATGGTATTTTTACAGTGATATTTTTGTGAACGTAACTTATTTGTGAGGTATTAGGCAAGTTCCTATCTTATGTCTTTTGTTCAGTGACTGCTAGGTGATGTGCTTTGAATGTAATATTGGTGTCTCTTCAATACAACTTGCAATTTCATCTTTGGAGTGTACTTTCCTTATTGTGTTATTCTGATACAGTTCTCGTTTTCTTGTGTGGTTTAGACAAACTAAAGAAAGAATGGAAGTGCAGAAAGAATGAAAGATTTTCCTTTCACTAACCTCCATCAAAGCTTTAGTAGTTGAACCAGAAAAAGGTCTGTTCTGCTTAGTGGTCACAGGGCTCATAACTCAACATCCTCCCTTTGTCTCTCTCAGTAGTTCTGCTGATTAAAAGGGGAGTGCCTCCTCCTTCTCCTACTTTTCTTCCCAGAACTTCTCAGTCATTGACTAGTCAGGAGTGTCTGTGTGGGAGCAATACATTCACATTGAATATCTAACTCTGACTCAGACATGGAGAGGGAGAGGGCAAGGTCAGGGGGGAAAGACACAAGCAATAGATAAATCAAAAGAATGACCAAACTGGATAAGTAGTACAAGCCGGATGCCAAATTTAATAAGACTGTTCAATAATCATCAGTAAAAAAACAGAGATCCTTTAATACAGGCCAATAAAACGGCTGAGAAGTTGGTAAATACTCTACCAGCCCAACTCACAGTGTGGTTGCATTTCTCTCCTACATCTTTGAAGGAAGACAAATGGTCACATTAAGTTACATAGCAGTAATCAAACAGTAATTGTACATGTATAAGAAGGCAGTGGCTAGTCCATGCACCCCTCCGTGTTGCTTGGCTACAGGAGGAACTCACGGATGATAGAAGATGTCTAAATGCTATGATGGCTGAGGTAACGGATTGGTATCTGGAAAAAAAAAGAAGAGGAATTTGTTAGTATGTTGACCGTAAGTTATAGCTCCCAAAGACGTAGTTCAGTGTAAGTTGTGTTCTTTTAATGTAATAAACCAAAGGTTTATAACTACATGTATAGAACCCTTTTAACCCAGACATGTTTCCATAAATGCTCAAACATCTTAATCACAAAATAATTTCATACATAACAATACTGTATGCATATGTGCAGAAATCTGTGTGTGAGTGTGTGTGTACTCATTAGGAATACAGATTAATAGTTCTAGTGTCTGTTTCTCTGTGAGCTAAAGCACGAGTGATAAATAAGTACTGATATGTTTTGCACCAGCCAGAGCTTTACTTTTGTGTGTCTGAACAATGTGAATGCACAAACCTTCCGGTTTAATGAAAAAAAGAAAACTTCAAGAGTTCAAAACCCCAGCAAGAACTCACCCAATCCACTGACGTCCACTGTCTCTGCACAGACCAGAAAGCGAGATACATGTGGTGAGCAGGAGGTAGGTTGGTCCTGGTTTTCTCTGAGACAGCGCTCAAACTCCACAAATTGTTTGGAGCAGTCCTGTCTGATTTTCTGTATCACCGGGCTGTGGAAAAATAATGGGAATCACACTTAGTTATAAAATGAGGATGTAAGAGTAATATGTAAAGTGAATATTGGCCTACAAGTATGTTTCCTTACTGTGATGATGTGCACTGTGCAACCTTCATCTTTAGGTCATGACACTTTTCTTGCCATGTCGATGGATTGGAGGCGACACAAGAACCATATGCCTCCATTTCTTTATGGCAATACTTTGCCGTAATATTCATTGCAGCTTGCCTGAAAGGAAACGTAATGTTTGTCAAACAGTAAGTGATGGTACTCAAGTTAATTGACCATCTCCGTGTCAAAAGTGAAGGCTACAAAGTAAAAGCAAACGAAATAAGGTATAACCTGATTTTAAAATAGCATGTCTATGTCTAAGCTACACTATACTTCTTTATCTATTTGAACATTTAATGTTGGTAAAAAGATAAAATGCCCTCGTTGAATGTCTTACATGGTCCTTGTTCAAGATTGCCTCAAAGAAGAAGCTGATGTATCAAGGTTACAACAGTAGAAGATATTACTCCATGTGAGGCTCCATGTCTGTGCTGCAGCTTCACTGTACACACCCATTACCCCCTGATTGGCTGAGACAATAAGCTTGTGAACATTTTCTCTGATATCATTGGTGTAAATCAGCGTCAATCTCCCGTCTATGATGACGAGGAATTTATTAAAGGGGAAGCTTCTGATAAATGTTTTAATTTATCACACATTTACAACAAATGCAGTCAAAATATGCGAGAGAAACACATTTGTCACAATAACAAAATTACGTCCAACATAAAGAGCTCAATTTAACAGGTTGAAAGACAAAACATTTAATTTTTTTCCGGTTCAACGAGAACATTACGTGTCTTTGCGTGTTTACGTATGCGGAAGCTACGGTGTGAGAACGAGCGATTCAGTAAAGGGGATCTGGAGGCTGGACTGAATACTGCTCTGGGGGGAAATTTGTGTTTTTTTTACCATCTACAGCACGACGGGTGGTGATGGATGATAGAGGGGAGCGGAGGAGTGAGGACGGTATAATGAACGACACAGAGAAAGAGGGGAGAACGGCTACAGACGGACTGCAGGAACCGGGTGAGCTTGAAATGGCCCCCTCTGTGAACCACAACCAGCATGAAGACGAGCTGGTGAGCTCGGTGACTCTGTACAGGCGACTGCCCCGACTTCTACACGGTACTATTTTACCGTTCCTGGCTGTCCTGTACCCAGGTTGGCTCTACGTTTGGTTAGGAGTCTACGGTGCCTCCGAGTATCCGGAGGCAGGCCTCCTGGCGCTAGCCGCTATCGGGATCGCGCACGTCCTCACAGCGCTTTCTGGCTATTGGTCGGTGCACGCGCATTGCTGGCTAACTTGTTCTCAGGTAAACACAAACAATAACACAGTGCAATAATCATCCGATTTCTTTGGCCGGCCATCTCTTTTCTCATTTGTTGTACACGGAGATGAAAGGTAGCAACAGGAGTCTGTGTTGAATTGAGACTTGAATGGCCTCACTCATCACTGAGTCTACGTTGAAGAATTGATGAATGAACAAGGATATGGCAGTCACCTTTTGAGTGTCTAATTATTTCATTTCTTGGTTCTGGGAAGTAAAAGAGAATTTGTTGTTTCTAAACAGTCTTGTAATGAATACTCATTCAACTTCCGTATTATAATAGGTTTGTAACAACAATACACCAGAAAGATGTTGTAAAGGATGTGCCTAAACTTCATATTGATCAAGTATTTGTTTGCTTGGGTGTGTCTCATCTTAGACGCACAGCTATATAAAAAAAAACAACCTACGACAGTGTTTGAATTTCTCATCTGATCTTTACTCATCTCAGGAACCAGACCCTAACAAAGCTATGTTGGCAAAGGTCATACCCACCCCAAACAATGGCTTTGCTGAGCTCGTGACATTACAGAGGGACCAGGTCAGTTCACATGTTTAAACTTTATTTTGTCTTTATCGAAGCTCAAATGATTTGTACATCATTTGATTTTCAACTGATATTATTTTTATTCACACTTTGTATTGCAATTGTTGTAAGACATAATCATGTACCAAACAGCTCATGTGTAATGAACACTGTAAAACCTTTTTCATTGTTTCTTGTTTTGATCAACAGGATGACAACGGGGAAAGCATTCTATCTTTTGAGTTTCAAAAGATACGCTATATATTTGACCACAAAGAGAAGAAACATTTCATTCCAATAGCATTCCCCATAAACTACCCGATGGGCCACTTTCAGTCTTGGCGTGGGTATCAGGAGGAGGCTGAACTGAGGGCTGCCGAAAAGTGCTATGGCACCAATCGTGCTGAGATGATGGTGCCAGACTTCCTTGAGCTCTTTAGAGAAAGGGCCACGGCTCCCTTTTTTGTTTTCCAGGTATGTGTGACACCTGGTTAAAAAAAAGTAGAGCCTGAGCATTGAGTGTCCATGACCATATTCGTGTTGGGAACAATGGTAAAATGGTAAATGATTATTTAAAAAGCAACTAAGTAATGAAGCCTTCACACTTGCTCAGGCATGTTAATGTTTGATCACGAAAAACTTTTTTTTTTTTTGTCTGTCTAAACTTTGGTATCATTTAAAAAAAAAAAAAAAAATGTTGAGTGGCTTACAAAATGATAGAATCTGTATCCAAGTGAAGATGTGTATTGTCTGTCATGTATACGTTAGGTGTTCTGTGTGGGGCTTTGGTGTCTGGACGAGTACTGGTACTACAGCGTTTTCACACTTTTCATGCTGGTGGCATTCGAGGCCTCCCTCGTCCAGCAGCAAATGAGGAATATGTCTGAGATCCGTCGAATGGGAAACAAGCCTTACATGATCCAGGTAGGTTCAAAATTCAAAATTTAAAGTGATAACAAACATTTGACTTGCTTCTCCAAATATAATCTATGCTGTATTTTCAGTGTATTAAAAGCACCCTGAGTTTATTTGAAGTGTCCTGTTTAAGGTATATCGCAACAGGAAGTGGAGACCAATATCAAGTGATGAGCTCGTCCCTGGTGACATCGTCTCAATCGGTAAATGCCCTGGCAGCATTTTTGCGACCACTTACCACAGACTTTTGATTGATCCTGGTAGGGTGTGTATTGTGAATAAAATGTGTGTTTTCCACTTCACAGGACGTTCACCCCAGGACAACTTGGTGCCCTGCGATGTGCTGCTGCTCAGGGGCCGGTGCATCGTAGACGAGGCCATGCTCACTGGAGAGTCTGTGCCGCAGATGAAGGTAAGACGCATGCTAATATGATAAGTGAATGAAGAGCTGAGGGTGTAGACTGTAATCCTCCCTTACTTTAAAAGGTATAACACTTCAGTTATGTACTTACTGCTGTCAATGTGTGTATGTAGGAGCCAGTAGAAGACTTGGACTCAGAGCGAATTCTGGATCTTCAAACAGACTCTAGACTCCACATCATCTCTGGGGGGACAAAAGTGGTCCAACATAGCCCTCCCTTAAAGGCCAGTGCTGGACTCAAACGTAATTTCTCAATTCCTCTGCCTGTTACCGAGTGAATATAGTTACTGTTCAGTGAATGTATTCAATAGTCTTTCTCCCATCTTCATCATAAAGACAAGGTGCCTGCTCATGAATCTTTTCCTTTCTGTGCAGCTGTAGACAACGGCTGTGTGGCTTATGTACTGAGAACAGGATTCTACACCTCTCAGGTGAGGATGTTTCTTTGTATGTTTGTTATTACAAACATGCACAACACTTGTTGTTTTTTTTTCCCCCATACATTGTCATTTGAATTTTGACAGCATGCCAGTGTAGAGCATGATGAGCTGTCAAGAATGTCGAATGACTGACTGCCTTTACCTCCAGGGTAAGCTGTTACGGACGATCCTCTTTGGTGTGAAGAGAGTGACGGCAAACAACCTGGAGACGTTCATCTTCATCCTCTTCCTCCTTGTGTTCGCCATCGCTGCAGCTGTTTATGTCTGGGTTGAAGGTGAGAAGCCAAGAATCAAGTCATTAAGATGTATTTCTTATAAAGTTAGAAGGTGGTTGTAGAGACTGGTCATATCTAATGTCAAAAGCTAAATACCTGTGTTTTGTATTCCTCCCTCAGGAACCAAAGATGCTAGCAGGAACCGCTACAAGTTGTTTCTGGAGTGCACATTAATCCTCACCTCGGTGGTTCCACCAGAACTCCCCATCGAGCTTTCTCTGGCAGTTAACACATCTCTTATCGCCCTGGCTAAACTCTGTGAGTTATTTTGTTACTTCTTCCTTCCTGCCCACATGTCCAATGAATGACGACATACATTTTACAAAGCAGTTTGTAATGTACATGTTCATTTTGGTCTCTTTTTTTTTTTTTTTTCTCCCTACCCCTACGCAGATGTATTCTGTACAGAGCCCTTCAGGATACCATTTGCAGGGAAAGTTGAAGTTTGCTGTTTTGATAAAACAGGAACACTGACCAGTGACAGTTTGGTGGTTCGAGGAGTAGCAGGCCTCAGGTAAAACCTGCCAACTATTCCATTTGTTTTACATGAGACTGGTGAATTTTGAAAGCTTTAACATAAGCAGACTTTTAGTGTTTTCAGTATGTTATCATTTATATACATTGTCAGTAAGTGGAACATATCAACCAATGTTTGGGTGTATAAACAGAGAAGGAAAGGAGGTGATGCCTGTAACTGAGATCCCAGTTGAGACACATCGAGTGGTGGCCACGTGTCACTCACTGGTCACTCTGGATGATGGACAGCTTGTTGGAGATCCATTGGAGAAGGCCATGCTGACTGCTGCTGATTGGACCCTTACTAAAGGTAAAGGAAAATAACCTTCTCGAAATGCTTTTGGACAGAGGCCGCTGTGGAAGAGAAAATATGCATACTTGGCTTTCTGTTGGGCTACCTACTGTTGATGACCTCGTGCTTCAGTTTGTGTATATTTGTCTCTGGTCTCTTTGTAAAGATGAAAAGGTATTCCCAAGAGGCATCAAAACTCCGGGACTAAAGATCCACCAGCGCTTCCATTTTGCCAGTGCTCTGAAGAGGATGTCTGTCCTGGCTTCCTATGAGAAACTCGGCTCCACAGAACTCTGCTACATCTCAACTGTAAAGGGAGCACCAGAGACACTCAGAGGAATGGTACATATGGACATGTCCCTTTAGTGTGTAAATTATCAAGCCTAATCTCACAGGTGTTCTAACGTGGCTGTGGTGTAGTTTTCAGAATTTCCGGCGAGTTATGATGAAGTCCACAAAGAAATGTCCCGGGAAGGGGCTCGAGTTCTGGCCTTGGGTTACAAAGAGATTGGACACCTCAGTCATCAACAGGTATCTATTTAATTTCCCTCAGAACTAGCTATGGTTATCTGGCCTGTTTGTGTATTCTTGTCTGATTTAACTAGTTTATTATCAGAATCACAGCTGGATTCTTTTTGACGTTTCATAGGTCCGGGAGATGAGTCGCGATTCTCTGGAGTGTGACCTGCATTTTGCCGGGTTCATGGTCGTGTCCTGTCCTCTCAAAAGTGACAGCAAGGCAGTCATCAGAGAAATCCAAGAAGCGTCTCATCATGTGAATAAACTGCACACACACATTTGTTCACAAACAGTCAGACACCATAGTTCAACGTTGGGTAATTCCTGCCTCTCTGCTTTCAGGTGGTGATGATCACAGGGGATAACCCTCTGACAGCATGCCATGTAGCAAGAGAGCTCCACTTCATCCAGAAAGAGCACACTCTCATTTTACAGCCAAGTCCTAATCAGGGTAAGACAAGTCGTCACTTTACAGGATAGTATTTATGATTCTAGTAAGCCAATGGAGAATCGTATTGAAGCATTCTTGTAGTAATCAAGTGAGAGTTTTTTTTTAACCATACTCTTTGATGTTATTTTTTCCCCCCAGGTGAGTGGCATTGGGAGTCTATTGATGGCACTGTCCGTGTCCCACTGCCCCCTCCGAGTGTTTCCTCGTTCGTGGATCAGTTTGACCTGTGTGTAACAGGAGAGGGCTTGGCCAGACTGAGCTGCGATCCCCAGCTTCTCAGCAGCCTCTTACCTCACATAATAGTGTTTGCCCGTGTCAGTCCCAAACAGAAGGTAGGTTCCAAATCAGCTGCTTAATGCAATTTATGTAGAACTTTACCAGAAAGAGATCCATTGCACTCAAAGAACTAAAATTTTGAGATTTTAGTCAGAGTAGTTTATCTACTATAAACTAGCAAAATGTAAGGATTTAAGTCGTGGACATAAGGTGCTGTTAGGAGTCTTGAAAATGTATGGAATCATAATTTGAGTTAAGACAGATTGATGGTACTTGATTCAAAAGCAGCTTAAAGTTGATTTTAAAGGGTTTTTGAGAAGAAATTGTTTTTCGCTATTCTCTTTCAGGAATCGGTCATCACAAGTCTAAAGGGGCTTGGCTATGTGACATTGATGTGTGGGGATGGCACAAATGATGTTGGAGCTCTTAAACATGCCCACATAGGTAAGATTCAACACCAGTAAGACTGAAATGAGATGTTTCTGTGTGTACGACCCCAGCAGGGTAAAGTTTTTTTTCTCCCCCTCAGGTGTTGCTTTGTTAGCAAACGCCCCTGAGCGTATGCCTGAAAAAAGGAAACGAGGGAGGGAAAAAGAGCTGCCTATACCAGAAACCAGACCATTGCCACCAGTCAGTTCTGGAGGTAAACTGAGTTCGAGAGCAGCCAGGCAGAAGGTTATGGCCCAGAGAGAAGAGCAGCTTGCAGCACAAAAGGTGTGTGTCTCTTTAAGTGTTGTCTTTACTTCAAACTTAGCTTCTGTCCCATTTGGGTTTTTAAAGTAACTGAAACATTTTCATGTTTACCGGACTGTATCATGTCCCATGTAAGCCCCCTTCCCACTCACCAACAATCATCGGAAAAAAAAAAGAAATATGCTTAATAAAAGTTTGAGTAAAATGGTTTGTATTCTGTAACAGGAGAGGATCAATCAAGTATTACGGGAATTAGAAGAAGATCAGGTTCAAGTAGTGAAACTTGGTGATGCCTCCATTGCTGCCCCTTTCACCTCCAAACTCTCCTCCATACAGTGCAGTGAGTAACAATGGTTCATCCTCTCAACTCTTTATACAGTTGTTAAATGTAAAAATGGACGAAATTCTGAAAGTTTGTTTCTCTTTCTCAAGTCTGCCATGTAATTAAGCAAGGCCGTTGCACTCTGGTGACAACACTCCAGATGTTTAAGATCCTGGCTCTCAATGCCCTGGTGCTGGCCTACAGCCAGTCTGTACTCTACCTCGAGGGGGTCAAGTTTAGTGATTTCCAGGCCACTTTGCAGGGACTGCTCTTGGCAGGATGCTTCCTCTTTATCTCTAGATCAAAGGTGAGAATTTGTTAGAACACGAGCTCTATATTATTGACCTGGAGGCCTAATTGTCTTATTATTCGGGCTTAATGGAAGTCAGATTGACCTTTTTCCTCATTTTTGCACAGCCACTGAAAACTTTGTCTCAAGAGCGGCCCTTACCAAACATCTTCAATCTTTATACGGTTTTGACCGTGCTGCTGCAGTTTGCTGTTCACTTCTGCAGTCTGGTGTTCCTTTACAAAGAAGCACAAAGCAGAAGTCCGCCAAGGTAAATCAGGATGGGAAAAAAAGTGTAAAAACAGCACATTTCACAATCTCAATATTAACAATAAATTATAACATTGCACTTCTGTCATTTTTCAGAGAGGAAATGTTTGCGGATTTATATAAAGAGTTTGAACCCAGCCTAATCAACAGCACTGTCTATATTATGTCCATGGCCATGCAGATGGCCACCTTTGCGATTAACTACAAGGTAAGTATTTTTAACATCATTTGTAGTTGATAACTCTGTATTGTAGTATCATAGACTCACAGTATTTCTTTGTGTCCAATAGGGTCACCCCTTCATGGAGTCACTCAGCGAGAATCGACCACTACTGTGGAGCATTGCTCTGTCAGGTTTAGCCATTGTAGGACTACTTACTGGTTCCTCACCAGAATTCAACGAACAGTTTGCTCTCGTAGATATTCCAACAGAAGTGAGTTGATGTTTTTTTTCTTCTACATGTGTTCTTTTGTCTTAATAATCTTGTCAGAATGATGTACCTCACATGGTGACCTGAGTCCTGTTTACTTCCTTGCAGTTCAAACTGATCATCGCCCAAGTTCTGGTGGTGGACTTTGTCGCTGCTTTGCTCGTGGACCGAATCCTACAGTTCCTACTAGGAAAAGGAACTCTCAGGCTGCCTTCTTGAACTCAGTGCCAACAAGAACCATGGCCCTTACCAACCAAACATTAAAGGAAGAGAAGACTATGGTGGATGAAGAGCGTTAAAGCTGCTGTGGCATACACAGAGCTTCAGACAGTCATGGCGTGCAGTACTTTACACTCTGTGTATCCCTTCTTTCATCCTGCTCTAACCCTCTTTAACAATCTGTGATTCTACTCTGCTTTCAGATTATTTTCTTTATAGCTCTTTATTTTCTACTACCCAACCTCTCTCTTTCTTCATCCGTCTCTCCCCCCTGATACACACAGCCATGAAGACAGCAGTATTGACTGGAGTGAGAGACTGTGTGCCAGCCAGACTCAAACACAGAGGCACACAAAGAGGACATTCTCTAAGAGAATTGCAAAAGTGTTTTGATGATTTTGATTCCTCACCTTAATTTTGTAAAAAGTGGAAAAAAAACCTCTAACAGACTTATAAAGACTTACGGAAACAAATTGTGAAGTCTGTCAAGTGTTTTACAAACAGCTGGTTGAGTTATCCTGTTCCTAAAAATGGTAAGTAAATAATGATCAGGGAATAAGAAAACGCAGAACATCGGCAAAACAACCATGCCACGTCATTGAGCCTCAACTGATCAGATGAACAAAACGTCCTCAGAGGGATATCACAGTGCCAGCAAAGTTTATCAGGTCAAGGATAGTTAATTTTAACTATTCACCTCTTCAGAAAAGTCTTTGTGCCCTCAGGCAGTATGTGTAACCTGCAAATGTGCAGTTGTATCTCATGTATGGATTCTATCATTTATTTGTATTTGTACTCTATGAAACCCCTGTTTTGTACTCTTTAAACTGGGAGCACACACTGTTTAGAACAATACAGATTATCTGTCTAAGTGTTTGGTAAATACATACCGCACCTCTCAGCGGGACTGTCTTAAACCCATAAGATTAGTTGGAAAGTCGTTAGATACAACACTACATTTCCCATGGTGCTTCGCGCAGTGCAGGGGTTTGGCGTGTTGGGCGCGCGCTGTGCAGGGCATTTCAAACAAAAATGGCGGAAAAACATTTGGAAGCTGCGAAAGACAGGTTTGTACCTTTTCTTTTCAATCGTCGCAATAAATAAGTTAGCATTGAAAGTTGCCAGTGTATTGTGACTCTGTAGTTTGGCGTTTGTAGCTTGTTTATTATCGGTAAGTATTTATCTTGCTCTGAGTCTTCACAAACGGTGACAGAAGTTGGACGTAATGACTCGTAACGTTACATATGTTCGTGGCTTAACGCTTACACTTTGTTCTTAAGTATTGTTGCACTTCGATCGACATTAAAAATCCTCCACTTCGTTTTGCAGTTTCGAAATTGTCGCTGACACCGAGAAAGAGGTAACATGTTAAGTAGCTACACTAACATCACCTCATCTTGTGCCAGAGGTATCCCCAGCTTCAACGTCATTACCACGCTATTTTTTATTTATATATTTTTCTGCAATCCTAGGACAACTCTGTGACACAGACCTCGAAAAGATGCTCCTCCACAAGCCCCGGTGTTTTAGCTCCACCACACAAATCTCCCCGTACAGACTTCCCATCACCCACCTCACAGACGCCTGATCTCGGGGAAGGACCCTCAGAGACAGACCAACACGAAGTTCAGAAAGAGAAAGAGAGTATGGAGCGACCCCGTAGCCCCACTGTCAGCCCCATGGCACGCAGAAAGTCCTGGAAGAGAGCCACTATAACCAGACGCTCTCTCCCAGCATTTCAGAACCCCTATCAAGGTGAAATGTTTGACTTACTTTAACCTTGCAATTAGTGAATATTGGCCACTGTATTGTTTTTTATTTTGTGCCTGCATGTATGTAAATTTATTATTATTTGTTTGTCATAGTTTTGTGCAGGAGTATAAATCCATCCTTACCGCAGCAAGAGAGATTTGAGAAATTGATTGAGGCTTCATTGAAGGTGAGTGATGCTGGATGGTAAAGTATAGTGGTGAATAAATTCATGCCAAAATGGGAAGAAGAAAAATCAATTACATTTACAAGGTTTGGCTGGTAAAGTTGAAGATTTTTAAAATATAATGTATTTAAAAGTAAATCAATCGATGAACAAATAAATGTCATTTTCATGGTTCCTGAAAACACACCAATGTTTAATATTTTCATTGAACTCTTAGTAATAGCTGAATTTTGAATTGTAATAACATTGGTTAGGAGGGAAAAAAACTGCCTCAAACTTAGAGATTAATCAAATGTCCTCATTGTTTATTGGTGCCTTTATACTTAATTTAATGTGATCCTCAGTGTAAAGTCATTAGAATTATGTCACCTACATTTATAGCTAGACTTTAAGGATCTTTTACATCAGGTTAGATGTTTCAAACTTTTTTATTTTTTACAATAGTTACTTACATTTGTAATGGAGCTTCATCTTATCACCTCTACTTTGTGTTAAGCTGGTGATAGAAAGGACTCGTGATTCCCTGCAGTCAATGCCAAACATCTCACAGGAGCATTTTCAAAAACAAGGTTTGTTTTCATTTGTTTCATATTTTCATGTTGCTCCTTGTTTGAACCTAATGACCATTAAAGAAATGTCTTACTTGTTGCAGTTGAGCATATGCTGAAAGAGTCTGGCCGTCTCGCCAAAGATCAATGCAGTGAGTCTCAGGATCACTTACTCCCAGCTAGTGCAGCAAGGTAATATAGTTATTTGTTATGTTTATTATATATGTATGTATTAAGCTTTGATTATACTGTATTCATATCTGTTATTTGCTTTCAGTGATCCTGCTGTGCAAGGAGCTATGAAAAAATTCCAGAAAGTCATCCATAGGCATGTTACTCTAAATATTCATGAACACAAAGAGGAAAATATCAGTTAGTATGACACTGAGGTTCTTTTCTTTTTTTTACTCGCCTGTGTTGTATTTTAGGCTCCAGGCAGAAAGTGAATCTTGGGAGGCCCTCTTGAACAAACACCAGAAGAAAGCAGAAGAGTTGGAAAGGTAAACGTGTACTTTCATCGAGAAATGCTGCATAAGAGGCTATCATTATTCTCAGTTTTGGGTAAAAAAAAAAAATCTCTTCTTTATGTATTGCAGGAAAGTGAAGCAGGGCGAAGAGAAAGGCTTGTTGTTAGACTCTTCATCTGTGGTCCGGTCTTCACAGTACCATTTCATTCAGAGTAAACCGGACTACCATGGCCTCCTCTGTCGACAACAGCCCATGTTTCACACTATGGCAATGATTGTATGTTAAAAATGTTTTTTTGTGTGTGTTCTTTATACATTATTAACAAGAAACTCAGTTAGAAGAAATGTTTCTTTTTTTAACAATACTACAATCTATGATTTCCCAGGCTCCATTCATTGCATGTGATTGTGTATGGTACAACACTAATGCTGTGGAGGGTGGAAATAATGAAGGAAACCTTGGCTGTTTGAGTAACTAAACACAAAGCAGATGCGGCTGATTTACTGGCTGCGTAAATGCTGTCCTCCCAAAAAAAAGAAAGCCCAGCCTTATTATGAGTCAGCCAAGATCACACATTTCTCCCAATGTCATTTTAATTTCATTTTTTGGGACATGAAGGTTTGGTAAAACTTGGTTAAAAAAGATTTTTGAGTAACTGAGGACAAAACAGATGCTGCTGATTTACTGGCTGCTTAAATGCTGTCCTCCCATTAAAGACAGCCGAGCCTTATTATGAGTCAGCCAAGAACACACATTTCTCCCAACGTCATTTTAATTTAATTTTTTGGGACACAAAGGTTTGGTAAAACTTGGTTTGGCCACAAACACAATGTTTTGTGTTTTGTAGTCTTGCCTATGTCGCAGTGCTGTCAATCAAATTAAGATTCAATATGACCCACACAGCACTGATAAACTGTAGTAATTGTGTGTAACAGGTTTATTCTTAATAGTAACTGCTTGTTTTTGACATTTTCACTGGTATGTTGTTACATCATATGAAATGGATTATTGCTATGACTTAAAGGGCATTCTAATATGCTGACATGCTGCTATATGCCACATGGGTAATGTATTTTTTATAATCAGTTTTGTGTTTTTATGTAGATGGACATTCAGTGTAAAAAGGTTAGACAGCTTCTGTCCATCAAGGAGCAGTCCCAGTTGTTGGTGAAAGAGACAAGTGGACGATTGGGTAAAGATTTTCTTTTTCTCTTTTTGTGTTATGGTCTTTATGGAATCAACTTTACACTGGCAATTTAACATTTGATTGTTTTATTTTTTGTTTTTTTAAACAGCTGCTAAGGCAGGATTCCAGGATCTTTCACCAGACGTTGTCAAGAATCTTATGACAGCCCCTCTTTCCTCTACAACAACTTAGTCACCCTGACGGGATGCAAGCACAAGCAATCTAATGGACAACCGATCTATAAGACTTCTTTTTTTTTTAAAGCTCACTTGTATGTATTTTCTTGTGTTTTTAATGTTTTATTATTTGTTTTGTCTTTGTCTCAAACTTTGTAACAGTAAGCGCCAATTGTATGTCTACTACAAATAAAAGCCAAGATCACAAACGAGTATGGCGACAAAGCCAGATAGTTCATGTTTGGTCCAGAAGGTGGCACTGCCTAGCTGTAAAAAAATCTTTTAAGAGCTTCATAAATGGCCAGAGAGGCTTTTTCTAGAAAGCATTACGTACATATAACCCTGATTAAAACTAGTAGTTGTTCCAATCTTAGCAACAGATCAATAATTAAACAAAATTAGCTCCACTTGAACTTCAACCTTTTTGAGGAGATGTTAGAATTAACAAATGTAGTGACTTCTCAAACCAAGACGGATTTATTTTTCTGAAATGGACATAAGGTTGAAGTCATTTAATGTAGTCACATTTGGAGTGGGGTTTTTTTTGCCTCTCATTTAAAAAAACAAAACATTTGAATTAAGCAGAGCCACATCATCACACACTGTTATTCCCTTCTGCCATTAGACCTGAGAATAAGTCTGAAAATGTTCAGTTGAGATTGAGGTGTACAATTAGTGCTTTAGGATTATAACGCGTTTAAGCACAGAAGGATTCTGCTCTAGTTTGCTCACTTACATTTGTACAATGTAATTTACATGCTCATCCTCAGTCACAGTTAGTGTTTTTGGTGCTGCATCCATTTCACTTATCAGTGTCCCCTGACCATTCAGGAGCAGGCCCCTCCCCCACAGTGACTCACCCCCATCTCTTGCATTTGGCTGGGTCACTGATGCAGAACGAAGCTTTGACATTGTACCAGTCAGTCAAAGCTTTGTTCCATATCACTCATATCTCTGTTGAACCCCCTCTCCATTCATTAATGGTACTTGTTAATTGTGTCATTAACTGTTACGTGGAAAGCAAAAAGATATATTAACAAATAGCCAACAATCGTAAATGACTTCATGCTTTGCTGTTAGGATCTGCATCATGGAGTATGGAGGATTTTCTCAGTCATTGTATTCAAGGCAGTCACTAGTGAGCACAGGATCAAGCAAAGAGAAGACGAGTGGGGTTGTGACCGTGAGAGTTGTGAGTAAAGGAGGATGGTGCACAGCAGGAGAGATCGATTCTTATTTAGATGAAAATGAGGCTTGAAGCTTGTGAGGTGAGAGGAGGGCAGCTTTAGCATCCAAATGAAAAGAAGGTTCACAGCAATGATCCCTAACTGAATCAGCAACAACAAAAATATAAAGAAGTTAACAAAGACCCTGACAGTCTTTTACTTAAGAGGAAGCTTTTTAGGGTTACATGGTAACCCCTGCAGCTACTCACTTTGAACTGTATTATACAAAGCTGCTTAAATAGCCCTTTGTGACCAAAGTGAAAGTTAGAAGTTATCATTTATTTGAGTTCATATTTGAATAAAGGATCCTGCGGTCTGAACAGGCTCTCCAGATTTATTGGAGGTAAAGTAGTATTGGAGAAAAAGAAAGGATCTGATATATAAATTAATAGTTTGGGTTATATGTCTTTGATGAACAAAGTGTTGATATTTGGCTGTGGGAGAGTTGACTAATCTTACAGGTAAAATCTGCTGCTTTACATAACCAACAGGAAAGCTAAGTTGTGACTTGTATTACATGCACATGTAAAGAATATTACTGCTTAACTTTATTGTTATTCTCTATACTTTTTGTCTGTAACTTTAGATTGATTAGCTACAGATTGTGGTAGATGGATGTGTAGAGAGTCAGCATAAACCATTGCCAGTTTGGTCCTACTCTCTCATGCACACCCATCATCTTTTCTCAGTACAGCAAGGCTGGCTGCAGCTCTCCTCCACATCCATTCACTCACCCATTCGTCTTGGAAGGCTGTCTCTCTGATCTGAGTGATAAACTACAGCAGAAATGCCCAGTTTGCAAAAAACAAGGACACTTGTTTTCAATCTGTGCTGTCAACATTTTCATACCGAAAACTGATGGGCTGTTTCATTCATTGGGGATTTAGGACAGAATGATATTCTTAGGTTTATCTGTTTTCCTTTCATACATAATATTGCTGTTGAAATTGCAATTTACTTAAAGGATATTAAAGGATTGTCTTTAAGGCATAATTAAAGGGAACTAATCCTTTTCAGGCCTCAATTTTTTTTGAGAATGGAGATGTTTAGGTTTGGATGTATATTATTTTTTAGCTCTGACCATGCTCAAAAATCTTTGAAGCAGATCAGCAATCAGAGAATGAGGGCGGGCATTATTAAATAATGTTTTCTGTTGTTAACAGTGGTGTAATAAAATAATCGTATAACATATAGCACGCCACCCCAACTTCATTATAGGCCATTCAAAACAAAACATATCTATTTTCAAAGTTTTTAGAAATGCATTATAGGATCCAGACTGTTATGAAAGGAAATGCATTTTACCAACTATTAGTGCATGAAATACAGAGGATGACGTCAGAGGCAATATTTTGTAAAGGCCAGATAAAAGGAGATATCACCTGGAGGAACAGTGCACTCACTGAGTCCGGGAAGTTGTGTTACATACATGTTTTTTTACTGTGCTTAATCATCAGCCTTACGTGAGCTTATTGGCAAGAAGAAACATACATATTTTCTATGAAGTCTGTTGATTAACTCCACTGAAAAACGTTATGTTGCCAGGTTGACGCTCCACGCGACGCACACCTCTCGCGCAGTTCGAGTCCCCCCCCCCCATTCTCAGGCGGCGACATCAATAACAATGGCAAACCCGTAGTCTGTTTTGGTAGGAGATATCTGAGTGGAGCTAAACGGACCGAAAGCTGATAGTAGCTGTATTCCCATTTTATTTCTTTTTGTGAATTTCAGACTTTTTTTTACACAGACAACAGTGTTCGTCTATTGTTATATGTGCCAATTCATTTTTTTTTTTTTGAAAATGTGCGAGGCGCTGTTGGCAAGCTCACACAGTCCGTGCATGTGTGTCCCTGCTGCTTTTCTGCTGGGCTACAGCTACTAACCTAGCTGCTTTTCACTCGGTGGTTAGCTAGCGTTAGCCTGTCCGCGTTTATTGGCTTGAAGTAGAAAACAAACGCGGATGAAAAGCGCGTGTGTCCGATCTGTTTTACGACAGCGGTCCTAAACTAATTTGGAATAATTGTTGTCGGGTTCATAAAGAAGTGTTGTATGATTTGTCGCAGAAAATACTTTGCTGGCTAGCTAACAAGCTAGCTATTTGTGTGTATTCTTCGACTGAGGAAAACGACGAGTTTTCTTTGAAAGTATGGATGACCAGACCAGGATGATGACGGGTCTCACCGGACTCGGTGGACTACCACAAGCCGATGTCGGCGACCCAGACTCGGTTAGGAAACAACAGTCCCTCGGTCAGCCTCAGCAAGACATTGGGGATATCCTACAGCAAATAATGGCCATCACCGACGAAAGCCTGGACGAAGCACAGGCCAGGTAAGACAGGCGAAGAGCCATTTTCCACACAAGAAGGCTAAGCTAAAGTGCGTTGTATTAGTCTTGTTTTTGTCTCAATATCCGAAGCGTTTCCTTGAATAACCAACTTGTTGTAATCTGCAACATCTATGCAGTAAGCTAACTATAATAATATACTTTTAAAAACCCAAACCTTTTTGTCACAAATTAACTTGAACAAACGCATAAGAAGGATTGTAATGTTAGAGGTTCTTTGTTACTACAAAGCCTGTTTTTTAAATTAAACTTTAGATTACAAACGTGTACCTTTTTTAAATACGCTAATAAGGGTAATTTTGTTTAGGGTTAATTTTAAAAGTTTTAACTTCCTCCTGAGTCTGTGAAGAGTTAGCCTTTATAATATGCATATGACAACTCGCCTAAAACCAAAGCTGTATTTGCGAAGCATTGATTTTTTTTTTCTCGTTTTTTTTTGGGGTTAAAAAAATCAAAAAATCGTTTATGCTAGAGATATTTGTTTGGGTCTTTCCTCGACCGCCGTATTTACAAATTATGGAGTTTTTCTTATCTTCCTATATGCTACTTAATGCTTTGTAAAGTAGGTGATGCAAACTTCTATAAAGAAATTATCCAAAAAACACAAAAAAGCGCCTCAAAGACAGTGACATTGTCTTAAATAAAGACAGTGTATTTCACTTTTCTTTAGCCAGGGGTCTTCTAGTAATGATTAAAAAGCTTTTAACTTTTACTTCACAGCGTATGCAGAACTTGATTTGCCCTATTGTAACATGTATATGATATGATGCTACACCTCAATGAGTGTCAGTAACATACGGTATTGATATGTAAATGAGGGCCTAATTTAAAGTAAGACTAAGGATGTCTCAATTGTCCCACTTATCAGCCAAGTGTGTCTGTGATGACAGCAATCATTCATTTATTTGACTTGTCTATTATCATTTGTGTGAGAGGGATTTTTACATACAATTATTTAGGGAACATGCACTGCAGTGAGTAACTGACCCTCACTCATTTGCCATGTGGCTGAGGAGCATAAGGTCAGTTTCAGATGAAGCGTCAGTATTTCAACAAAAGACAACCGTCCACTGCAAGACTGTGGCCACAGTGTGATGTGTCATTAGCTAGTGATTTTCCACCCAACATTTGACCACCTGGTTCTCTTAATTAATTCACTCCTCTTTCACTCCCTCCCTCCCTGGTGTTCATCCTTTTCATTGTGTGCTGGGTGCAATCAATTCTCCTATAATGTGTACGCGAGTGCAGCTGTCCGCAAATCGAGTTTCTATTAATGAGATGGTGGTGAGGGGGAGGGATGATACTATACCATCCGCCTATGAATACTGGGATATTACCTTTTGTTCATTACAAGTTTGAGGACTTAATCAGTCTCTATTTACAAAGTATTACAAAGATTTTTTGTTTGGGAAGACACCCTATAGCTGTTTATACTTTCTGCTTATAGCTCCTTTTTTCCTGCATGAGGACTTCCTGCTGGAATTTATAAAGCAGTTTTCCTTTAAATGAAAAGCATTTACATTTAAACTAATTGATTTAAAAGGGCAAATAATCTAATGAATAATGTAGCATACCTCATATCTGCTGTTAACAGGCTATTCTAAAAAAACAACCAAAAAAAAACAACTAATAAAGGTGTGGCTACATCAGAAGTAGCAGAGGTATCTAATTGTATGGTCAGTCCTTTCCAGGATGTGAAATATAAATACTGAAAGGAACCAAGCTCATGGTTGGGTCTGGATTCAAATCATGTGGGATGTGCTCATCAAATCCTTGATGGTGTGAATATGTCTAATAGAGCAAAACAATGCTGTTGATGAAATATTCCTTTTTTTGAACAGTTAGTGTTTAGCATTAGCTGATTCACTTTTTCTAAGTATTGAATAGTTTCTGTTTGCCAAATGTTCCAAAATAGGTCAAAATGACCAAGCTCCTGGACTTCAAGCAGTTGGCTGGATAACATAGGTTTGCAAATCAGAGAGCAGTTAGTATGACTTAAAATGTTCAGTCTTTCTCAACTTCATACCTAACTCTGATCAACTTTGCCATCCACACGTCAACCTTATCGACGGTTATTGTCTACAAGTTGATGTGTGTGGTGTTTCACATAAGCATGACACCCCTGTTGTTTAGGGTGGCAGTGTGTTGGGATGGGGAGTGGTCAGGGCAGCGCAGGGGCTCGGTGTTGCAGAGTACACTTCCTGCGCACCATCCTCCCTCATCCTCTCACCCTGTCGCCATATGTTCAGATGCTGGCCAGAGGAATCGCCGGCGCATTGGGGTGGATCAGACGACCCCACAGAGGGAGGGAGAGCAGGGGGGGGCATGGCAGGGGGTGGCCTGCCACTCAACTTCCAGCACAGGTCAGTACAGGACCGCATGAGCACCTCCCTCTCCCCCTCCTGCTCATACCTCCATGATGGCAGCCCTCCCCAACTCAAATCCAGCAGTGACAGAATTAGTGATCAAAATTACAAATTAAATGCTCTACACATTAATCTGTACTTCATTCTGCCCAAATCTCTCTTAAAGAAAAGCAGTCTTTTGGGTTATAGAAAGTCTGTGCTCTATTTGCTAGTCTCCATAGTTTCCTTTTTAATTCTGCAGTGGACATTCACAACTGGAATTGGTGTTGAGGTCAGGTATAGCCAAATCATATTCATCTGTGGTTGTTTTTAATGTGTATTTGGCAATGTGTTGAAAAGAAAGACTTATTCCAAAGGATCTTCAGTTTATTCTTGTTTCATATTTTTCTCATTAATGCAAATCAAAGAACAGAGCCCTCATAAAGGATTTATTTAGTTTTCGTCGTGAACTTAAAATGTATTTTGCACGTTTCCGTATTAAAGCTGTTGCCAGTCAGTTTGTTTACATGTTCAGCTATGTCGATATACATTTTTAGCACGGTTAGACAATTTAATTGGACTACTCTCCCTATCCCAGTATAAAAGTACCAGTAAAGGACTGATTTGTTTATTTATTTATTTTGTTAGTCTGTCCAGTTACTCTTCAGTGGGTGACTATATGCCCCCTTTCAGCCCACCTTCTTCCTGATGACCTATTATGTCACATCCCAAGCAATCCACAAAACAAGTTATCAAGTGGCAGGCTTTTTTCCCCCCTTCAATCCATGTATTTAAATGTGTTTAAATGCCTTCTGCTGACACATCAGTGTGTCTCCTCGTCTGTCCAAAAGCACATGGTTCTTGCTCAAGCACTCGCCATGTTGATACCTTCTACTTCTTCAGCTTTATCCTAATGTATTTGATAGTGCACAACTTCTGCATCAAAGCCAGGTGCAGGATTTATGGAGCATGTATGACCTCCCTGGCTACCTCAAGTATGAGGGAGCAAAAGGAACTACATGCGTGAAGTGTATAATATTGCATGCTTGGGTACATGTTTTGTTGTGTGAGCCTCACTCGTGTTTGATTGTGGACAAAATGACTTAAAAATTCTGTTCTTAGCTCCTGATGCTCTCCCTCACTTTGATGATATTAATAATCGTGTTGGTACAGGACTATACTTGAGAGTGAAGTCACAGAGTCTCAGCATTGCTACAGCATACTGTACACTTTTATACACTCTTACATTGTATGATTACGTTGATGTGCATTTCAATAAAGATGTTAGTCTTATTGTGAACTGTAGACATTTGAACTCTTCTCAACCAATTGCTCTTTGCTCTTTGATGAATTCATATAGGAAGTTAATCATAAATTATCCCATCAGCTTTCAAAGAGCTAGTCTCTCTAAGTTTTGACTTTATAACCATGTATTAACTTTGGAACCTGGTCCTCCGTGATAATGACCTTGAGGTTTGGCATCATTACCTTTCCAACAGTGCAAAGCATCCAAATGACAACATTACTCTTTGCTAGTTTAGGCTGACACTTCTGAGATGTTTGGCGCCTTCAAAGGCATTTATTGACAATGCCTTTGAGCAACATGGCTTTGTCCTGCTATGTCGCACTGAACTCTTAAAAAGCTGTATGCACAATACATGCAGCTCTTCTATTTTTAAAAAAAAAATATTTTGGGGGGAGAACATGGAGGGATTTCAAATGGAGGTCTGTTTATCGTAATCCTCCTCGCTCTCTCCCTCTCTTATTCCCTCTTCTCTTTTACAGGAAACATGCCCTGAACTGTCACAGAATGAAGCCAGCCCTCTTCAGCGTTCTCTGTGAGATCAAAGAGAAAACTGGTGAGTTTCTACTTCACTTGTTCTTTGTACTCCTACTTCTTACAGGTTCTCACAAAGAGTTAAGTTGTAGTACACCTTTACTCCAGTTTCCCTGACACTAAGGTGTTTTTTTTTCAGCCTCAAAAGAAAAATCTGTGGATCGAATACGTATGGTTTATATAATAATACTAATCTACCCATACAGTCTGTAAAGTTTTGTAAAGAGAAAAAAAGACACCTGTGGTTAATCACTAACAAGGGTAGTTGGGATTTGATCATATTTTTATCACAACATAAAAGCGACTACTCGTTGCATCAGAAATATTGGGGGGAAAAAACCAAAACCTGATCCTGTTAAAAAAATAAATTAAAAAAAAGTCATGCAAAGCTAACTGACAGCATGCAGACTCATCGACTTCAAATGGTTTAAAGTCTTTACAGTCAGAACTTCTTTCAGTTCAGTGATTATCTCTATTCTCCCACATTATTCAGATTTGAGTAAACACGGTGTAGGGTTATTGAGCTTTTTATTGTAGTATCTTCATCTAAACACACTATCCAAAGCAAAAGATACTATTCTGCAACATTATTAACAAATGAAGCGAAATGAGTTGTATGATTGGTCTGATTTAATATATTGCAAACATCTCAATGATATTACATATTAAATTACAATAAGTAAACTCTTGGTTTTTTTTTTTTGAAACAGCTATCTGACATATTCTAGCATGGCTCACAGGAGCAGGCCTGGGATGCATGGCAGATTGAAAGCTATGGGACTGAAAAAGGGAGGCATCTTTTTGAATCCTTTCCATCTGCAATTCTGTCTGTGATTTTTCTCTCCTTCACTTGCTGTGTGTCTTCTAACTGTAAACCTCTCTTGTTCAAATACAATTTGAAAATGCTGCACTGCTGCCTGTTGTGGCCCTCTGTCAATAATGTATTATTGCTCTCCAGTGATTGGACCAAAGTAAAGGCTAGGCTTGAGTGAGTGGGGCAGGGTACACTGTTTCCCAGGCAACCAGTGGTCTTATTTACCCTAATGCCATTCTCTTTGATTTTCACATTTACTCTTCCAGCAAACTAGAGAGCAGGTCTATAAGTACTCATACAGTAGGCTGAGCAACGAAAAACAGACAAGGCCTCGAGTTACACAATACATTTATTTATTTATGCTTAGAGTAAATATGCTAACCATTTGATATACAGATCTTTGCCTATAGACTGCTGGCCATCTGCCACACAGTGCCCCCTAACTACACTGTGTACCTGCTTTGGCATTTCTCTGCTACTCCCTCCAACCCCCCGCAGGCCCCATTATGTGCCGTTGGAATTTGAATTGACTTCTCTTCAGTGCAGCTTCTGGAAAACCCAATCTGTAGTCCTCCTTGTATCTCCATGGATTTTCTGTGGTCTTTTTTTTTAAACTAACAAACACACACTTGGGTCTGCACAACCACACACACACACACACACACACACACACACAGTCTTCTTTGCACACATACACACACAGAACAAGGATAAAAGCAAACTCGGTCTTGGGTCTACTCCTACTGCTTCGGTCTTGTCCTCTCCCCCCTCCCTCCCTGTGCCTCGCTCCCATTCTTGAAAGAGAAGACTTGCTCTGAACTCAGGGCTTTGATATGGTAATGTAATGGTGGTGGAGGAGGAGAAGGGGAGCTGGGGATATGGGGGATGGGTGGTGAATTCCTCTGAGTGCTGCAGTTCGTTAGATTGTTTTCATTATAAAGGAAATGTTCTGCGCTAATACCAGTACCCTCCTCCCACCACCACCCCAAAACAACGACTTTTTAAAGACACTACCTGCACTGTCCTGAGCTCTCACTTTAAGCATGACCTCCATCAATGTGAAATTTGAAACTGGTTAATGCTCAACATACAAACTCAAAAACGAAATTTAAGCACGTTGAGGGAGACGGGAAATGATCAAAGTTGAGAGCCAGTGGCTTTGCTTCAACTCAGTTCTGTTCTCCCTCACTCTCATGGGTATTTGCTGTAAAAATAGCTCTTGGTGCAATGGGACAGCTTATGCCAAAATCTCTCACAAGCCACTGCAGTTACTCTCAGAAGTTTTTTTGTTTAGTTAGGACATGTTTGAGGTGTTCTCCTTACTTTTATGGATTGACAACAAAGAATATGTCACTCACTCTGTTCTGTCACCCTTCTTGAGTCCCACTTTTTCCAGCCTGAATGTTCCCTGTTTATTGTAGGACATGTTTTAAATCAATACAAGAATAGATTTTCAATTGGCTTTAGAGTTGTCATATTTTTTAACTTATTCCCGGCATACACTGCACCATTATATACAAGTCGTTGTGGAATGTAAGCTCACACTTTACAAGTAAAAAAGTAAAAACTTTTCTATCATGATAGGAGGGCGGAAACCAGACTGAAATGGCATGTCTTCTGTTGCCATGGCGATTTTGGATGCCATCAGTTTTTGCAGGCACATTCAGTAAAATAAAGGCATGTAGTTGTACGACCAAAATGTTGAACATGCTATAAAATCACCCAACTGATTAGGAGCATCTGACTGGGCTACGATCAGCTGCTGTGACTTGTAGACTGCACGGCATGGTTCTAATTGGTTCTCAGCCTGAAATCATACAGTGTACGCCTGGCTTTAGAAATAGTAAAGTTATTGCAAGTCTCCCTCTCCTCCTTGTAACCGGAGAATTTAATTTCACAACACTTGCAAGTGTTGGTGCTTATCTTGATAAACTGTCTCCAAAAAAACAAGGTTAGCTAGAATTACTTGTGGAAATAGTTGCACACTGGCCGGCTTCCTACCCGACTGAGGTGACTTATTCTGGGATGTCTGTTACTATTAAAGCTCTCTGATGAACTATTGTGGCAGTGAGTCTGCTGATCTACTCTCTTTGTATGTATTCTGATCATCCTCGGAGATTGCCTCAACAGAGCTGTTATATGTAGCAGGCCTATATTGTTTAATAATTGGAACGTGGTCTTCCAACCACGTTGAATAAAAGCGTTTTACTCCCTTTACAAGCACCGACATCTTCGATTCAATGCCTGTCAGCGGAGCTTACAGCACTTAACTAGTTTGTTGGCAAAGCAGCTTGCTGACAACCCATCATCACGTCTTGGTAATGCTTTGAAAAGGTGGATGAATGGTGAGATGGCAAACTTCATGAACTCCCTCTCTTGTTTATCATTTCCATCACAATTTTTGAATACATGTAACAAAAAAAAGAATCCCTTAAACTTCATCAACGGCGCCCATACTAACGATTAAACATTCGGCTATCCAGAATATTAATGATATTGCAATCACTCGGCAAGTAAGGAATGCTAAGGTGGTTCAGATATATTGTTCAATGTAACCTGTTGACATACACCCATACAAGTGCAGCCCTTTTGTTGTTATGCAGTTTATCATTTATGAAAAGAGAACCATGTACTATTTTCCTTTTGACCGGTGGAGAATAACCAAACTCCTCAACCCACATAAGTTTGAAATAATAAAGAAAACAATCATTGATTGGGTTTGTAAAGTTTTCGCAAACCATTTGAATTCTTCAATGAAATGATGATTTAACTTCAGTAATCACAGAACCTAAATTGTCAAAATGCAAAACAACACTAATTCAACCAGCAAGCAGCTCTCGCAACGTGTTAATTGAATTCAAGTGTTGTTGTAAAAACACAAAAACAACATTTCTCAACGTCACACATGGCTGTGATGTGAGTCCTTGCATCAGTGAGCACCTTCAGGAACTCATCTATGTTTTTTCTTTCAGCGCTCACATTTGAGAGAGGAGAACAAAGCTTATCACTCTGGTTCACACTCACATTTTTAAATGAATATCACATTCAGTGTCAATTGATCTGTTTCAATTTGTGTAAACCCAGAAGTTTGAAAGGGTAAAGTACATTAAGTCGAGTGATTCACATGGCTCATTTGAGCAACTTAATTATTATTAGTTTTCATAGACCCCAATTGTGAGGAGAGCTGTAAAATGTTACGAGTTGTTAAGGACCTCCGGAGGTCTATTATATTTACACGAGGAAAGGCAATGCCTTTCAAGTTCAAAGTGTGAATAAGATAAAAATAGTTTGTTGCAGAAATATAATCTACGTGAAGCTACTAAACCTATTTTCAGGTTTACCATAACCTGTGTCTAAAACAAGAACTGACCTTTAAACCTTTGTCAGAACAGTCATACCAGCTTGCCATGTGTTGACATCCCCTGGTTTTCTATCATTGAAACATTTTCTATGTACACTCACTTTGAGGTCATGCTGGATTTTCTCTTCGGCTTTTACGAAAATGTCGAGTGGTGTTTTGTGGTGTCCTGCCACTCATTAGTTCTTTTCTTTTTTTCGTCCGTGCTCCTTTGCAGAGGCGAATGTGGAAAAAAAAAAGATGGTGTGTGAGGGGGGTGGGGGTGTGGGTTGCAGGAGTGATACAGGGAGATTGATGAGGCAGTAAGAGCAGGAGTAATTACTCGGTGTCCATTCCCCAAGCCAGATTGGCAGACGGCTAATATCACACAGACCCCTGGCCCTGACAGACACACCAACGCCTCCCACCCCCATCTCAAACTGGGGAGGCAGAGGACCCCAACCTTCAGCCTAGGCCTAATGGTGTGTGGCCCAACCGATTTCCCCATGTGGTATTATTCCTGTAGGAACTTGGCTTCTGTACGTTGACAAGGAAAACAGTTTTCTGTAGTTTATAGTTCAGTGGGTGACACTCGGTGGAGTAATGATTTGCTGTCAATGTGGGACAAGAGTAGTTTGATATGGCAGACTGGGTATACATTTCTGATTGTTCACATACATTTACAGCAGCGATAGTTTGAATGTAGTTGACAGGCTGGTTGTCTCAATCAGGTTTATTTGAAGAGGAGTTCAAATCATTAAATAACATAGACCAACGACTTGCAATAAATGATTGTTGAAAATAGTCGGAGCTGCAGTTTTACAAAAAAACCCCAGTAATATATGAAGTTAAAAGATGATTTATCATTATATAATGTGAAGTTGACTTGCTGAATTAGACAAGTTTAGAAAATTGAGGAAACACTCAAATAAAAGGGCGAGCAGAGCTGAAGTTCTGTTTACTCGTAAAATATGGGCAAGAAGCCGTGATTTGCACACTCAATTGGAGCCACGTATACACAACTAGTTTATGGCCAACAACAAGAAATCTGAAAATATTGAGTGACCCATCAGTGTTGGTTGAGGAACACCCACTGGGCAAACTCCCACCTCTTTATCTCATGTGCCCTCCCTCTCATAATATTGATGCCTCTCGCACTGCTTTTAGGCTTTGCTTTTAAAGGAAGCCAGCATCTCCTTAATTAAAGATATGTAAATGTGGTCTCAGCTGGATTACATTAGTTTGGTGGCAGTGGGTTGGGAGAGTGGAACTCCTAATCCTGACTAATTAAGGATTAATTACAATTGATGGGAGCCTTCCACCCCTCTGCAATGGTGCACGTTGCTGTATACATCAAACCATGTCATAAATGCAAAGATCAGGACGGACGAGGGAGGGGTGTCTAATGGCCCTAAGATTATCAGAATGTTTAAAACTTGATTTATACTTCTGTGTCGAATCTACGTCATAGCACATGCTATAGGTCCGTATAGCACTGTACCTACCATGAAGGCTAAGTACGGCCTGACGTGTACCTGAAAAGTAACTAAGCATCCTAACCGTGCACACAGCGAGCCCTGTCATCGGTCTACTGAATTTATCGCTGAAACCTTTCTGATTATAAAGGCAACAATGTGTTTTATTTTCCACCTTGAAATAGAAGGATTAAAGTCGATCTATATGTGCAATCATTTTCTACAGGGAAATAATGTTTCTCTAATGTCCATAGTGCGCCCGGTGGCCTGCTATTAGCACGATGTAACTGGCAATGTTCTTATTATTAGGTAGCAGAAGACAGTCATATCGCGAGAAATGTGTATGGCTTTATGGCACTAGTTCATATAGAGCAGTATGGCTGAGGCTAAGAGACAGAAGAGGATGTTGATGAATGAAGCTAAGAAGAGAAAAAGAGTGACCAAGCAACAAGGCCAGGCTCCAGGAAATATTGGGCTGGCCTGTACAAGTCGCGAGAGCTTCTTGGTACAATGTATTTAAACACATTATATTACATACGCACGGTTGCAAACACGTTGTGGAATCACAATTATTTACTTGAGTGGCAGCTGATATACCGTGGCGCGCATAGAGTATGTGGAAACTGGGAGTTAGGCATTGCATTCAAACAAACGAGTCCTTATTTGTACCAAAATGTTTTCTTTCCATGTCGATCTCCACATTAACTGTCTATAAGATATGGATCTGTAAGTATGAGCCTAAACTAGCATGTAATAAATTAGCCTCTCCAAAGTGGGCATTCAGCGACTTATTATAGTCATACACTCATACACATAGCCTACTCCACATTTAAACTGCAAGCAACGAGCTGTAGATGAATAATAACTGTAGGGTTTTTTAAACACCCAACATTTTTCCTTTTAAGACAACCAACACTTTGTTTCCTGCATTCTGACCAATGTGTGCCATACAACAATAATCCATTTTTGTGTCTTATTCTGAATTTTCTTTTGAGTGTATTTTCACACAACAGGATTTAAAATGTTAGTGTTTCTGCACTTTTCAGCCGTAGTACTAGCACATGTAGATTTGAGTGACATTATGTTATTTGAATGGGATTAAATCCGTTGGTCAGTCAGTGACATTGTACCGCTTGCCTGACTATAATCTATGTCCAAAATATTTTCACACAGCTGTTTTTCCTCTGCGGTGGAGTGAATAGCTTTATATTGCCTGCTTGCTAATGTCTGTCATACAGACACACTTTGGTATTCCCAAATGATAACTCAAATAATGAGACTATTTATCAGCTCTATCTCCAACGTGCTGCACTCGATTTCAGTCGCAATGCTGTGGTGGAACTGGACCCTGGTAATATAGAGCCGTTTTCACATATGCACTCCAGAAGATATTTAGATAACTACTGATCTGGACATTCTTCTGACCTTGCTGTTCACATATGCTCCTTACAGCGGGAGACTATCCCTGTCAGACGGAAGGGAGGTGGGTGGGGGGCAGAGGGTCTCTTTAGGTAAGACGTGACGTAAACACTGCACCGTGCAGCACTCACATTATATAATAGTCACTAATCCGTCCTATTGGCTCGTGCTGAATTCTCTGTTGAAAAACCTGCGTCGTTCTCACGTTGGCTCACTTTGGACGTGCTGCAGGTGAAGTCAGAGCGGGAAAAAAAATGCGTTCACATATACAGCTCCTTCTGGAAAAATCCAGAGTTTTTCAGGCGACTTCTGCAGGTGTGAAAGCCCTGTAAGTAGCATGTCAGTAGAGTTTTGCAGATACAGTGACGCACGGTTACGTAGCGCTCACGACAGCATAACCACAGCAAAGATTCAACACGGAAGTACAAAGCAGGCTTAAGGTCGTTACCTAATGATACCTAATGAGCACACTCCCTCTTCAGCTTGAGACGCTTAATATAAGAATATATTGATTAGGTAGCACTGCATGGTAATCCATAGTAAGTACATTTTCTAATTATTATATAATGATTGGTTTGTGAAGGGTTTTTCATAAATGCACTCATTAAACAATTTAATGAGTGCATTTATGAAAAACCCTAAATTGTTTAGAGTGCAGCAAAGCCAACTGCTTGTTTCTCTTAAAGTCCACTGGTTAATTATTACCCAGAAGCTCCAGATATGTTATTGGCATGTCGATGTTATTCTTTACTAAACTGGTACATAATACCTGAGCAGACAAACCACGGAGCATCGGCTCTTTCTGGCAACATCTGACTGTGTCATAATGCTTGTTCACTTGTTATAAATGGGCGCTGCTCTTCTGATCTATTGCTTAATTGCCACCTAATTTGCATAACAGTGCAAATTAACGACCTCTCAAATGAGCGTTCATTTTTCACAAAGTCTTTAGGAGCTCCTTAAGAGTCTGTGCTAATGAGCACAGGAGGCAGCTGGCCTGATGAGAGTTGACTGGGGGAAGATCCGAGCAGTGCTTTAACAAGCCTCCTGCTTAGGTGTTCTTCGTCATCGTCCTCTTCCTCCTGTGACATTTGAAATACTGCCTTTTTGACATCTTTCTCAGAGTGTAGCACTGGGCTCTCATGTAAAAAACATCACAGTGAAAGGTGCTAAAAAGTGCTTGAAAAGTCTCATCAAACATCATAGTTCAGGCCTTGTACATTAATGCAATTGTTTTTTTTTATTTATCCTTTAATAAAATATGAACGTGTGGTTCATAACTAGTTTGGCCAGAAATCAGTCCCCAGTATAATAATTATTTGTTTCCAGGTATCTGAACAACGTTAACCATGTTTTAATATGCTCACTGTAACTCAGTGTTTGAGGGGATTTGTATCTTTGTGCCAACACCACTTGATCTGAAGTGTTTGTGTGTGTCACAATATTAGTGTTATTGTAAGAGTAATGTGGGTTTACATGTCGTCACCACTCGGGTGTCTGAACCTTTCTTTACTTAAATAAGGACTGATTAATGATGTGTTAGGCTGAGGTGTTACATTTGCCCAAGGTGTGAGTTCTCCAATTGACACCTTAATCAGAGCACACTGTGTTTACTTTGATGGTTCACCTCTCACTACCTCACACTGTGTGTGTGTGTGTGTGTGTTTGTTTGTGTTTGCGTGTTAATGTGTTTATGTGTTTTATGTCAGAGTGGGGGGCTGCGTGCAACAGGACTCTGGTGAACAACCCAAACAGATGCTGATTAGTGTGAGCTGCTTAAAGCAGGAATGGACATATGGATTAGACTCATTAAGTTGACTGTACTCAACCAAAAAACCCTTTTAGAAGGATGGAGGACATGCTTTTTGTTACTCGATGCTCAACCTTTCAGATGTCTATTTTGCAAAAAGTCATTTAGGGAAATGATTAATCAAATGTACTAGAATAGGCCTAAGGCAGGATTTTATTCAACCAAGCCTTTTTTTAGAGCGACCAATATACACGATCAGTCAAAAGTGTGAACACACCAGTAACAGTATTATCAATAATTCACTGTAATATATTATTTTTATTATATGGATACTGTAAGCTGTACCGAGGGCAAACCTACTTATAGAAGGGTTTTCTTTTTTTTATAATCTTAAATATTAAATCCATGAAAAAAAGAAATGCATACATTTATAGACTTCAACTTTATTATTTCTATAAGAAACACATGTCAGACAGCTGACTATCAAAGCAGCACAAATTTGACATCCAGAAATTGTTACATCAGATGTGATTTTGGAACAGGATCCTCGTCGTGAAAGAACACGATTTCCACGAGGACATTAAACTGCTTGGTGACTGAAATGACATCATGGTGAAGTTTTTATTTCACTGCACGAATATGAAGGTCAAATACTCGAAAGAAACCTTTCTCCCCTGCTCTCTAATGACAGCATGCTAAGTGGAAGTAAATGTATAATACGCTTAAATTATGCAAAACAATTGTCCTGTTCAGACAGGAAAGGATTTTTCAAACTCCTACTTGAGGTTTATTATTTTCTATATTCTTCAAGACCGTAAAACTCAACGCTGAATTTCACCTGATGGGTTTTGAGCAAACATTTGAAATGAATGGTAGGTTTGAGGGAGAGGTGGTCACCTTCTATTTCAGTGAGATTTAAAGGCTGACTTTCTTTGTTAGGCGTGTTCAAAGCAGTATAATGTGAGGGAACTGGCCCCACTTCCTATTTTCCACAGGTACATTTACCCAGAACTCACACAGAAATAGATAAATCTGTTTTAATCTCTCCTTAGCTGCAGTCAAGATTTGTTTTCCCGTTTTTTTTTTTTTTAAGGTAGATTTGCATGCGAATACATTTTCCACGATGAAAAAACATTATTTTTTTGTGGCTAGTAATCTTTTCCTGAATATTGTCTGTAATGAAAGAAAAAAAAATGTTTTCACAGTCCTCTCTTTCTGGCTCATTCATTCTCGTTTATACTCGGAATTCTGTAGATATGTGTCCTCTCTCCACCCCCCCCCCCCTCTCTGTCTCTCTTCCTCTCCAAAACACATATCTTTTCCTGTCCGTTTTTTTTTCCAATTCTCCTTGCTTCTCCTTCTACCCTTTCTTTCTCTCTCTCTCTCCTCTTACCTTTTTTCCCCCCTGTTTTTCCTTCTCTCTCTCCCGCTCCCTTGCTCACTCCCAGTGAAAGGCTGAGAATACCCAAGGGAGCTGATGCAATTAAAATGCTAATCCTGTCTGTCTACAGAGAGAGGGAGAGGGGGGGGGGGGCTGACAGCATGAGGGATTGCGGCTCACATGGAGAACTCGACTGAAATGGAGAACAGAGGGAGGGGGGCACTGGGGTAGGTGGGTGGGGGAGAGCTGAAAGGGAGAGGGGGGTGGGGATGTGTGTTGGGGGGAGACAGAGTGAAAAAGGGGATGCGAGGGAGGGAAAAGACAGACAAGGATAAAGCTTGTGTTGTGAGCTGAGCAATGATATACTGACTGTCTTTAAGTCATCTATCCCTATGTGTGGAAGGCATTAGACTTAATGTACAGCACCACAGCACTGGTTAGGTTGTTCAACCTTACCTTTGCCACTTCATATATTGTGTGTTGTCTGCACAGCACACCGTTTCCATGTCGGCTGTGCAGAAATGAGAATGATTATGTATGCAGCGAAAGCCCAGCTGGATACCCTGAATATTTCATAGTATGTGTTGCTTGCTCCGTCTCTCAATGCCACACAGCGCAGCTAGGGTGGTAACGTGTGCATAACGCTGTGATTTCTAAGAGCTGTGGATGCAAGCTGTGGGCCTTAAGCTGTGCTCCTATTTACCAAAAAAAAAAAGGGATTTTAAGTATCATTAGTTATGGCACTCTGGGTTTTTGCTCTCTTAGTAACAGAACCAGGCCTGCGGCAATGTCAGGAGTCAGTTGATCAAAAGGCAACGCTGCTTAGATTTTGGAACAAAACAACCAGCCAGTCAGCTCTCACACCTGTAGGGTTTTCATTTTTATTTTTTTTATTGAAGTTGTTTATAATTTCTGGAGTCTCATTCTCCTAGTAGGTTTCCCTCCTTGTCCATCCTTTATGGCACTTTTTTTTCCTGTGCAGTATCTTAACTCATCTCAACAGCTGCTATGTTACAGCTAGGCCTCTAGACTGTGCTTGAGCGCAATTGTGGGTAATCACAGCTTAATTGGAGTAATTAGGGGAATGTAGGGGTATTAGGCTACAGCTGGGGGCCATAATGACAAGTGGGGGCAAAAAGGGAGGGGGGGAGAAGCTTCAAGAGCCACAGTTTCCCTCGTCATTGAAGGTCAGTTGAACTTCTCTGTGAATAGGCATTGGATATCTCCAACACATGACTGTATACAATCTGAGTTGCCTCAGGGTGGGCTTCTTCTTCTTTTTTCTTTTTTTGTCAGGAGTGGATCTACCACAACATAAAGCCCCTTCAGGGGCACAGACCAGGTCTTCATATTTTTTATTTGCTTTATATTCAACAGGTGCAGCACAGGCACTCCTGTATCTTAAATGCTACAAATCGCCAGAGTTAATGTGGATACAAAGTGCTAAGATTGTTAGTAAATGACTGAAAGGAAAGAACAAGAAGAGGGAATGAGATGGGGCGAATCAGGGTCATTAGTTCAGGCGGCTGGGTCTGCTGCATTCCTGAGCCCTGAGATGGGGGAGCAGCAAAGCAGGAATGTGCCTCGGAGAGAGAAGAGACCTAAGAAGCAGAGGGATAGAAAAAGACAAGAAGGAACAAGAAAAAAAAAAAAAAAAAGGTTGGGGATGGCCTTAAATGGTGGAACAGACTCATTTATCAAATGAAGTTTGAAAAAAAGAGAAATCGCATCTGCTCCACAGCACTTGGAAACTTTTAAGCAAACCAGTTTTTGTCCTCATTTCTTCCACATCTGTTTGCCCAAAACTAATGCTGGCCCATTTGTTAGCTCTGGCTGCACGACACCAGCAAACTTGTTTTTCAAGACAACTCTACGGGGAAACTTTGACGCAAACAAATAATGGCTCATTCGGTTGTAAGAGTGCTAATAAGAGAAACCCTGAAGAAGAGAGTTGCACCACCTTAACTTTGAAGATGAGCTTTGAATAACCAGCGTAATCCCTAAGGAGGACAAGCGCCTAACCCAGTTTCCACTGGGATTAATCTTGTCATCCATATCGTTGGCGTCTGTCTCTTTCAGAATCCTGTCTGGTTTGACCACTGTTGAAACGGCCTTATACCTCATTAAGCAAGTCTCGAGTTACAGAGATCAACGTGTGTGTGTGTGTGTGAACACACAATTGTGTTTTTGACTCTGTGTGCATTCCAATGTTTGCAAACATTCTTATTACAGCAAGTGTTGAAAACCTCAATCTTAAAGGACTCGTTCAGTCCATATAGGTAAACCTCTGTCCTGCACAGCAGACATTACATGTGGGGTAGGGATGCACTAGTTCTACATTTTAAGTCCCCATTACTACATATGGGCTTTGATTATCTACTGATACCAAGTTCAATTAATAACCTGTTATCCTAACTATGAGTACGAGACATCATTCAAAGGTAGAGTAACATCAAGCTTTCCTAAAAATGAGCAAATGTATGTGTATATAATATATATAGACACACACAAGTGAATCTAGCTACCACCTGTAATGGCTCATCGCTCAGGCTGCGCTGTGTTACAGGAAGACCTTGTTGACAACGTGCTGCATACGAAGTGTACATACTACATGTGCTAAGCTTTGAACATGTTGTTCTTGGCTTCTTTTCTATAGCAACCATTGTCTCTTAAAGTGAGGCGCACTGTTCACAACTGATAAAGCACTCCATTAGTTTTGCGTATGTCACTGACCTGTGCTGCTTCCGACCATTTTGCCGTTAAAGTGGACAGCAGGCAAACGTCAGAGCGCCACGTTTGTGTAGTGAAGCTCGTGCCGTTCAGTCTCTGTTGACAGGTGTTTGCTTAGTTTTGACTCCTTTTTATCATTTTATTTGTTTTAGTTTTTTTTGCAATCCCTCCACCCCCTCTGGGAACATTGATTTGCATATATATCAAGTAGGTGTTCAAGTTGTAGGTGTAACAGGCCTGTAGTACCTCCAAACTGCTAAGCCTTTGTTGTAAGCACCCTCCATGTGACGTTGACCCCGCCTACCCACTTGTGATACATAAACACAGAATAGTAAATGGCTGAATTTTATAGAAGGACCCATGTCACAGATAGATGATCCTATTGGGTCACGATTGGACTGACTCCTGGTAAAGGTTTATTTACAGTAACCTAAGAGTGATTCGAAGTCATGAACGTATCTTCACTGAGAACATGTTTGTGCTGCGCTGATTTTGAGGAAGCAATACATGTATTTATTTCGTTTCACCACCACAGTTCCAACTGGTCTCGGTTATAAATGTGTCACTTGCTGGTCTAAAATTCTGCGTGAAGATTTTAAAGGGCATTTAACATAGACGTCTCATCTCGAGGCTGCATGTCTTAGCACACCCTCACCGGTTACCAGTAAGATAACTCCAAGATTTTCCTGATTACTTTACAAACTCAGAATGTTCCAGCCCCTACGCAGCTGACCTTTTATTTTATAAACTGAGTCGAAGCCCAACGATCGTTGAGCAACGCCATGTTTTGCCCCACAGTCGAGGCGTAACAGATGCAGTTTGTGTTTTTTTTTTCTTTCTTTTTTTTCCCCCAGTTAAAGTAACTGTAGTGTGGATCAGCCTGCTCGCAGAAATGAGTCAACCAAGTCAGTTTTATCTTTTAACATTTGTTATTTGCAGGACAAAGTTTTCTTAGAGACAGTTGTAAGATATATACAGTTCTGATAGCACGCTCTACTCTTCTTCTCTTCTGAAGTTGGACAAGGAAGAGGCAAAGAGGTGACGAGAAAGTTTAATTTGAAAGCTTCAGGCTCTTAAGAAAGGATGGCTGTCTGGACTTTAAACTTTCAGTAACAGAGTGGTATCTGTAAAGGGAGTGTGTATGTGTGAACAAAAAAAAAAGAGAGAGAGATGAGAGCGTGGCTGCAGGCTGACAGAGGTCCTGCTATAATGCAGTGGTGGGGAGCAGCAACTGATAACTATACTTATGGCCACTGGGGCTCATAGTGACAGCACATGCACTCCCATTACTGGTCCCATGCCTCATGCCCTTATCTCTGGCAGCCTGCCACCAAGGAGCCACACTGCCCTCTGCTGTTGGTTTTAAAGAAGTTGGGGCTCGTTTAGAATTCATCCAGGTGCTCGTAGCTGTGACTCAGGGGAGAGAAACTTGACTGAGGTATGACATGAGTGCACTTTGAATTTAGGCTTTGATAAAGCACCTTTCTATGTTCCCCTGAGACATATTGTATTGACCCCTCAGTGAAGGGCAAAGTTCTGTTCCTTAGTTTTTGTAAAAGCTTCACTTAGCCAGATGATTAGAAAGGTGATCTATCATGGAAACTAACAAGGAAGTGGAAAATACAAACCTTAGCTGATCATTGTGCTGTTTCCTCTCCCTCCCTACAGTGCTGAGTATACGAGGTGTGCAGGAAGAGGACCCTCCAGATCCCCAGATCATGCGGTTGGACAACATGTTGCTAGCAGAAGGTGTGTCAGGACCGGAGAAAGGAGGAGGATCTGCGGCCGCAGCTGCAGCCGCAGCAGCAGCAGGGGGCTCACCCACCGACAGCAGCATTGAACACTCCGACTACAGAGCCAAGCTCGCTCAGATCCGTCAGATCTATCACTCTGAGCTGGAGAAGTACGAACAGGTGTGTGCCAGACTGATGTTTAACACACAGACATTTAAAACGTGTCCTTATTAACTGAGTTTAAGCAGGTCTGCTAGAAAATTGAAATGTGCAACTGGATGAGAGTGACCCTAAGGTTTTAATTACATCCTGTGTTTTCAACAAGGAAAGACTGGTTACTCCTGTTTACCATGTTGCAAGTATTTTGATTACGACTGTCAGTGTGAAACCCGTGCAAAGAGAGCATTCCTTTCATTCAATCTCTAAACTTAAATGACCTCCACCAGTCAGTACAGAATCTGTAATATACCAATGTAGTAGTCAAGTCTATTAAATAAAATGCTACTTATTCTCTGTACTCTTAAGTCCCTCACACTGAGCTTTTATTGGCTGAGGCTGTTTTTTTTTTTGCACGAAAAGTGCATCCAAAATCAATTCAGATCTGACTTTTAATACACACACACACACACACACTTGTATATGTGTGTGTTTGTTCATAACTGGTGGATATACATTTATTAAAGCATTCAATTATTGTGAATGACACCAATTTGACAATAGATCAGGTTTCCATTTCATGCAACTGGCAGCCATATTTTCTAGTGTTCAATACAAGTGTTGGGGAAACCTTTAACCATGCTTGTTTTTTTTTTTTTAAGGTTGAAGCAGCTCACAGACCAAATGTTGAACATGACTGTTTTTTATTTAGTTTTTTAAAAACGAGTTTCAGGTATCACCATGACTGCTGAGGCTAAATGTCATCATCAAAACTGTCTGGAGCTCGAAAGTATCTCTGAATTTTTCACAGTAGCCTGAAACTCCTTTTTCTCTCTCTCTCTCTCTCTCTCTCTCTCTCTCTCTCTCTATGAACCAGGCCTGTAGTGAGTTCACCAACCATGTAATGAACCTGCTGAGAGAGCAGTCTCGCACACGACCCATCTCTCCCAAGGAGATTGAGCGCATGGTTGCTATCATCCACCGCAAGTTCAGCTCAATTCAGATGCAGCTCAAACAGAGCACCTGCGAGGCCGTCATGATTCTGCGCTCACGCTTCCTTGATGCCAGGTGTGTGTGTGTGTGTGTGTGTGTGTGTTCCTTGACGGCTGCAGTGTTGTAACATTCCAAGCATTTTGTTTTTTTTATCCTTTTGTCGCTCTTTTTCAGACGCAAGAGACGCAACTTCAACAAGCAAGCCACAGAGGTGCTGAACGAGTATTTCTACTCCCACCTGTCTAACCCCTACCCTAGTGAGGAAGCCAAGGAGGAGCTGGCCAAGAAGTGTGGAATCACTGTGTCTCAGGTGACTTTTTTTCACCATTATATCCAGGCTCACTCAGGTCATAGCTGTTTCTTTATTTAATGTTTATTTTATAACACCCTGGGAAAATGATGCTCCTGTACATGAATGTTATTTTTATATACAATATTACATTGTTGTAAATATGATTTAAATGCTTTCTGCTGAGGGGACTATGTGTTATACAGCTAAACACAATAAAATCGTTGAGTTTGAATGTCGGACATCGTCTGTTCTTCAGGTCTCTAATTGGTTTGGCAACAAGAGAATACGCTACAAGAAGAACATCGGTAAGTTCCAGGAGGAGGCCAACCTCTACGCGGTAAAGACAGCGGTGGATGCTGCCAACGTGTCTGCGCAGGCTAGCCAGGCTAACTCCCCAGCAACGCCCAACTCAGGTACAGCATCCTACACGTCCTCCTATTCACACGTCTCCGGACACGTTCTGCACAAACGACACTGATTGTAGAAAAAGGTGACTCGGTCGTTTTAAAGGAAATCACCTCACGAATGTGCCAAAAGCAAAATCCGTGTGGTACGGTGTATGATCTGAAGCTATGACACAATCATGTTACACTTCCATGTTTGAAATAACTGCTCGCTTCTACATGATTGCTGCGTAATTCGTGTTTCTTAATCAAGGCTTTAAGAACATTTTAAGACATTTAAAAACAAGAGGAATCCAAACACTCAAATTCTTCCAAAGAACGTAAAAAAAAAAAAAAAAGAGGCAGAACCCAAAAAGGACGTGCACATTGTGAAATCTCTCAGCTGCTTTCCTGCTGTCAGACAATGCCCTGCTACCTGTCATCACCTGGTTGTAGCCCGCTATGCTTATACAAACCACCATGTGTCATCTGAACAGAAGCTGGCTGAGAACACTTCCTCTCATAACGAAGCTGGATAGAAAAACTTCCAGTCAATGTAAATAAACAGTAGTGACCTTCTGACCCCATAACACTGTGGTGGAGCTGATTGGATATTGGCTATATACGTATATATATTGCCTGCAGGGTCACCGGGTTCATACAGTTTGGCTCACACAGGCGATGCCTACCTTGGCCTGCGTTCACTCAACGGGGAGGGTCTCACCATCGCCCCCTCTCTACAGCCGCAGGTATGCACTGAGGACAGCTGTACAGTTGACCTTAATGCCCTTTACCCAGCCACATAGAATTCCTGGATCCTTCTAGTTACCCTAGCTCCCTTTAGATCCCGACCCCTCCTCAGTTCCCATCCTGATTTTACCCACCACCCTGTCAACTCGTCCGTCCACACATAGACACACGAGCCGACTCCTCCTCGATCTGTACAGTGAGCCCTGAGGATCGTATGGATACACTCACCAAGAATGATGTCACTTCTTTTTAGCTTGCATAGTTTTTCTATGGCTGCATATCCTTAAATACATATACACATAGTCCCTACCTGTATCTGATTATTCTAAGAGCAGAGGTGGAGCTTGTCTCTCGTGGATTTAGAGCTCCTAAAAGTTCTGGGATCGATTCAGCCAGCCCTCTCATGGAGGCCACATTTCTCCACCTCCTGGCCTTATTGCTTCTCCAAACCTTCCAGCCCCCTGCCCCCTGTAATCCACCCTCCGGGGTTCCTCTCACCCTCTCCCTCCGTGTGTTCTCACACCTGTGTAGCTCAAAAGGGATTCCCTCACGTCGAACTGTTCTTGTGATTGCTTTCTGTTGATGGATACGGTCCATGGAGGGTTCCACAGATTTCTGCTGTTGAGCACGAGAGTTTTAATTTTGGCTTTCTTAGATTTCATTCAAACTAAAGCAAAATTGGTTAATTGGAGAGTCATGATGTTAGTGGGTGAGCTACGAAGGGCTGTGCTGGAACTGACTGACTAACATCCAGTCAAACATACAGCAGAGGTTTGTGGACGCTCTGAACTCCTCTCTTCAAACTTCGACTGTTTGGGGGGAGGAAAAAGTATTTCGGAGCTTTGATAGTTATTCAGCTGTCTTACAGTTTATTTTGTCTCTGACAGGTGGATACCCTGCACCGTGCTACACACCTGACGGGCGGCTATGAGGAGCTGTCGGGTAGTGGCCTCTACACCCCTCATCGCCTGGATGTGAGTATCAGCTACACTTAGGGCTCATTTTTTTTAGACAAGCTGGTAAAGAGGTGGCTCTAAATAAACCTGGGGAGACGAACTAAAGCCATCTATCGAAGTGATTTTCTGTAAAATTCCTTCAAATTTGTGATCTTGAAATCACATCAATACTTTGTTGGATGTGTCAATAAGCCAATAGCTGCTAACGGGTTTAAAATTAAAATATCGAATGCAGGAATTTAGAGCTTGAGGCTGAAATATTTGTGACTGAATGCACTGGATACAGTCGGCTTTTACCAAGCAAACCAAAAGATTGAGGTCTTTATCAAACACGTTTTCCCACCTTCAGGCTGGCAGTGAATTCACACACAGAAAAGTGACTAGTTGAGACAATTTCATGGAGCTTAGCGACCCCATGTACCCTCCACGACGAAAAGCTCCGTTTCTTTGCCGACACTTTTTCAGTTTAGCATTTTTGCCAGTTTTTTTTTTTTTTTTTTGGTGCTTTGAACTTGAATTATCAACAGTTAATGATCTGTCCTTTGTTTGTTCAGCCACAGTTACTTTGTCATGACCAACCTGCGGCTCTTTATGTTGAAAATGGGCAGACTTTGATCAGTGAGTCATGTTCTCAGTCACCGACCGATGAGCTTATCGCAGCTAAACAGACACTCAATCTTAATGCACGTATTCATCGACTAAGCTCAGTCTATGAGGACTTGGGTTAGGAACTGGAGGGGTTGCAGGTTCAAGTCCTGGTACAGACTGGAGTTGTGTGGAAATTAGGCTTGTAGCTGGAGAGGTGCACTGAACCCCCCAACTGCCCTCCCTCACCTCATCTCTCCAAAGGTGAAACAACCTTTTGGACCCGTTGAATGTTACTACTATACATGTACAATTCTTCTCATTATCTGAATATGAAGATTTTTCGGAGCGTCTTTTGCAAATGGCGTGCCTCGAATGAAGCCTGGAACTGGCTCGTTTTAACAGATGGATGGTTCTTAGTCTTACAGGCAGCATCACATTTCCCCTCTTTACGACCAACTCTCCCCTCATGCACATCACTCTCTTACCTTACTGTTGCAGGCTAACAGCTGGCAGGACACCACCAACCCCCACTCGGTCACCTCTCCTCCTGGTCCTCCTGGCAGCGTCCACTCGGACACCTCCAACTGATTTTGGTGGCTCTCACTGCCATGACTCCATCCCGACCGCGGCCTGAGTCGTCTGCCATCCTCTGTCCTCATGTCCACCATTCCCCACCCCACCCCACCCATCGTCTCTCAAGCAAGCAGCCACACAAAGGCCTGTACTCTCTTATAAAACGCCGACTGTGCTGGAACACACGCACAGTCAAAACAGTAGTCAGAAGAGATCGTCTGCCTCCACCTCACCGCTCCACTTCAATGCAAGAAGCTCCCGAACTCAGAGTGAAAGAGAGAGAGAGAGAAAAAAAAAAAGGGACGGCGTCCTTTTGACGCCCAGACGGAATGATAACATCTTCATATCAAGAACATTTTGAGAACCACTGACCCAGCCGTGTAGATGATCATGATGTCTGTACATTATGTGTATATGCACGCTAACTTCACACAGCCTGTCATTTGCTGTTGGCCTCAACCCTTTGCTTTGGAAAACTGTGTGTGTGTGTGTGATTGCCTGTATCTCTTAAAGCCTTGGCGTTTGATAGCCAAAACTGTCGATACAGATCACCAGGGAGCTCTGCTCAACTTGCTCGTACCAAAGTGCTACCCCCCCCCCCCCCCCCCCCCCCCCCCCCACAACACATCTGTATCTCCCAAGATCAAGCTTTCGCTTTTCAAAACAAGACCCCATTTTATCTTCTAGTACATAGGAGAGCTGTATCCTTCCGTTGGGAGATTTTTCTGAGAGGAAGAGTCGAGATATGCACAGACGTGCATACACACTCCCGTTCATAACACACACACACACACACACACACCTGTAACTTTTCAGTGATTTTCATAGTGAGCTGACATCAAAAGACGTGTCAAGCACAACGTTAGCATCCTCGTCATGAGTGTTTCTACCTGTGAAAGGGTAGTAAAGGGGATCACTGTTCCAGATCAGACAGGACAGGTGATGATGGGGCTGCTGGAGAGAGGAAGACTAGGCAGAGAGGAGAATATCTTTGGTTGAGTGGCTGTAACAGTAGCCCTTTTTTTTTTTTTTTTTTTTTTTTCCCCGTTGCTAACCAATAGAGGGTGTCGGTAGACGGCTTGTAGACTTAACTTTCTTGCTTTCTGTCCACTAGTTTATTTGATTGTAGGCTATTTTCTAATGCTGTTTCACCAAGAATGCACCAGCCACCACCAAAAATGAGCTCCATAAAGCATCCAAACCACTTGGGAAGAAAGATTGTGGGGCATTGATGTGTTATTTGGGACAAACGTGATATGAATATAGAAAACGTGACTGTCTTCCATGCATGTAGGACTTCTAGGCGTGTTTTTACTGTTTTCATTTAACCTTCCAAGTTTTTAGCTTCGTTCTTTTTAATTTTTTTTTATTATTCACTAAAAAATAAAGGGTATAATTATTACAGTCAGACCAAAAAGGAAAAAAAAGTGTTACTATGATGTGTGTGTGTCTCTGTGTGGGCGTGTGTGTACAGTGTTCTTGGGACGGCCTGGTCGAAGTGGCTGGTGCCCTGCCACCTTTCTGAGCATTATAAAGAGACTGGGTGCTTTCCACCAGCCAATGAATGACACAGCAGGTGGGCTTCGACTGAGATCTCCTTCCCATCTTGAAACATTGAAGCTCGTGAGCCCGAGGCAACACACTACAACCTTCTGTTGTATCAAAACCAAAAATACCACGTTCAGCAATGTAATAATGCTCGTCCATGTCTCTCCGAAGTTGGTGCACAGCCACATTTTCAGCTGAGGAGAGGAGGGAATTATATTTGTATCTGTGTCTCTGTGTGGTGTTGTCATGCCTCAAGTTGATTTTGATTTGAGGGGCTTTTGTTTGTGGGGCTTCATGGGAGGGTGGGTGGAGTGAGGACTCATATCACACCTGCAATTTGATTTTGAGCGTGGGAACTATGCTCTGCCCTTAATTCATCCTTTTCATACCTTCTAGTAAAACCATGACTTTTTTTTTTTGTAGTTCTGTGGCCAATTAGGCAAGGGCTTCTCTCCTCTGTTACCAAAAAAAAGAGGCAACACTGGGTGATGTAAAACTCTTGACTTGTGTTAAGACAAACCTGCAACATTTTTATTTTTTTTGGGGGGGAGGGGCGGGGGGTCTTTCTTTGGAACTATTTTATACATTACCTGTTATGTGAATAACAAAGCATTTTGATAGTAAGGTAAAGCCTTATGGAGATGTGTCAGTCCAAACCATGTTACAGAACAAAACTTGAGCTTATACGCTGGTCATATGTGCGATCACACATCCAAGTACTTCTTTTGTTACTCATCGCAGTTCATACGAGTGTATCTTACGAATAACGTTCTCACCACACCAAATTCTCATCCTTCCCTCTTTTCTACCTGTTGTAATGGATGTCACTGTACAGTTTGTGTAATGTTTCAGTATTTTTTTTTTCCTGTTTGTTTTCTTTTATAAACTTTGTTTGGTTGATATGCCACTTTTTATTTGGCCTCTGTGTCACAGGATTCACGATAACTCTGTATCAACTTTGAATATGATTTAGGTCTTTTTGTTACATAACCTGAAGGCGATGAAGGGTTTACAGGGGGAACGTTTGGTGCTGTGGAAAGATCAGTGAAGGTTCATTTATGGACCTTTTTTGGTTTTTGATGTACAGATGTATGACTCTACCGTAAGCTGTCCAGACCTCCTCGGAAACGCTCCCTTTGGATGGTCTGTGTTTCACTCATTTCTAAACCTTTAAAAAGCGGCTCACAGTCGATGTAGTGAGAGACGTCCACTCGTGGTCGAAGTTCAATGTGAATGGGCTCAAGTGTAACTCAAACGCCCTGACGACCTGTACAGCTTACTCCATAGAAAACAGATGATCTACACTCAGAACCCGTAAAGCATCGTTCATGTCAGCGCCCCTTTCACATATGTTCAAACACTCGCTGCCTAAACACGTTGATGTCAAACGATCCAATATGTGGTCCCCTTTAATTTGACAAAAACAAATGTTTTACTGTTGCCTCTTGGATTCTGCAAGTGACGCATTTCCACAGCACCAAATGGCTCCTCAAACCTTTCACATTTTTTTTTTTTTTTTTTTTTTAATTAGTATATTTGTATCTCCCCTCTTTCCCTTGTATTTACCCCTCTCTCTACCTCTGTCTTTCCATTTCTCTTGTATATAACCCCCACTGTTTTCAGACTGGTGAGTCTGTTTGAACTCCTTTTATACCTCAACTTTAGAATTGTTCTAGAAAGAGTCAAACAAAAGGAAGAATATGACAAATTGTAGTGTTCTTATTAGAAAATTAATAAAACAATTTAGTGTGATTTTTTTTTTCTCCAGTTTTTGATTTCATATTTTAGAAATGTTTCATTTTTATAATTTGTCACAGATGCTCTTGTGATAGTCAAATGTAATAAAAGGAGAGATTGCACCATCTGATGATGAATACGTGAGTCTGTCAGCCTCCCTGACACTGAGGACAACTATTTCTCCAAAATCCAAATCAGGGATCCAGCCTTTAAACAGATGCATCTTTTATACCACATGTTTTTTTTTAATTCAATTTAGAAAATGCAAACATGGATGAGAGGTAGTTTGGCCAAAGTCGTCTCATGCACAGAAGGGCAAAACGTCAATAGTACACAAAGGGCGATTACAGTAAAAAAACAAAAAAACAAGGGTTTGTAAATGCAGACTTGCAGGTGTCATGTCCCTGCCATTGTCCAACTGTCTTCTTTAATGTTTGTTTCCACACAGGCAGCTTGATCGTCTGACTTCTGCACACAGCCAAGAGTTTCCTGCAGACAAAACCGTTTATTAGTGGGACATGGTGTGAAGGACATTCAGGTTATTAATGATAATAAAACATTCAATTAAATAAATTTATTACAATCTCTAGAAGAAAAAATATCCACATTTAGTGAGTAAATGTTCCTCAATAAGAGCAGGTGTCTGTTCCACTTTAAGCCACTGTGCAGTAGCTGATGAGTGTCAAAATAAACATTTGCATTGGTGTTTATTTAGAGAAAAAAACCCTGCGTGACCAACAGAGAGGGAATGTAAGAAAACAAAAACCCTCCAGCAAGAGACAGTTTAGCAAACATCTGAATACTGACCTTTTCAGAGTCAGAGTTCAGCCTGACTGATGTGTCCAGGGAGTAAACGCAACGTTTTAAACTGGTTTGTTGTACTGAATGTCAATAACCTGAAGGATGGTGAAACTCTGTACCTCTGTTAGTGGTGATGCAATCTCCACAGGAGAGAGTTTCCTCTGCTGGCCAGCTCTACTGCGACACAGGCAGCAAAGGATCCACTTGAAGGTGCTTCGCATCTCGTCATCTCGCAGGGAATAGATGATGGGATTGACCAGAGAGTTGCACTCTGCTATCACCAAACAGAACTTCTCATAGGAATTGGCATGGCTGGCTTTACCCAGCAGCCCGTCCAGTAAGAGAGTCATAAGGCCTGGTGTCCAGCAGATTACGAAGGCGCCTGCAGACATGTCCCATTTAAATGAGTCAGAAAACCGTCACCAATAATTTACTTTAAATCTTCGACGTTAGCAGGGATGTGACATGTTTCAAAGTGCACAAAGGATGAGTAACACTTGTACCTAACCTGCTCAGGTGACTCATGTCCGTGAGGTTAATGTGCAATAAACATTTATATGAAGTAATCAAAGACTATAATGAAACATTTCCACTGCATTGTGAAACACTTCAAGTTCCAAAAGAGCCTCCACCAAAAAGACCAACTGTAATCAGATGAGGCCTGACAAACACTGGTAAAGCTGCAAAACTGGATTGTGCAGGAAGTGAAGGGCCAAATAGCAGGCATCATAAAATCAACAAAATGCTTGTTGGTTTTTTTTAACAGAACTTTGCTTTTTTTAAGTTTACTAATAAACTAAATCAGACAAAAAAAACCCAGCAGAAGACAAACAACATCTCACCCAAAACCATGGAGATAGTTTTCATCAGGTTGACAACGGTCTGGCTGTGTCGTGCCTCTGAGGAGTGCTGAGATGTGTATCTCCTCTGATATCTGACATAGATGAAGATCCGGGCGTACACAGCCACCATGATGAAGAAGGTTAGCAGGTTGAGAGCTGCCCAAAAAATGAGGAAGCGACGACTGTAGAGGGGAGCGACGGTGGAGCAGTCCTCCAGATCACACTCACAGTTCCAAACAGTCGAGGGCACCAGGCCCATGACGACGCTCACCACCCAGATGCAGACTATCAGCAGCACCACACGCCGCTTGCTCATTGTACTGTGCAGCTGCATGGTGATGATGGTCTGGTGGCGCTCCACTGCCACAGCGAGCAGATTAGCCACAGAGGCTGTGAGGCTGATGTCAATCAAAGCCCCACGGATGTACCACTGCTCCTTGGTGAGCATGCTGGTCCATGGTCCAGTGTTCAACATCAGGTTTGCGTAGGCGATACCTGCAAACAGGTCTGCCGCAGCCATGTTGCCAAGGAGATAATAGATGGGGAAGTGGAAGCGGTGGTTCATGAAGATTGCTGCCATCACCATCAGGTTTGCCAGGACTACGATGAGACATACTGTCAAGCCCAGTCCAATAACCACATAGTCTCTCGTTGCCCACACTGTGCTGATCTTCTTATCCACCAGGTTGTAGAAGAAGGTGACATTGTGGCTGTAGTCACAGGTATTCCACACGTTGCTTTCTATGGCCATCACTGCAGATATATAACAAGACGTGTTTAGGTATGGCAATAGTTTCATTTCCTTAACTCAAATAATTCACTTTAAACTAAATATAAGAATAACTTTAAAGTAATAATCACAAGCTGTTTTCCTGTATTGAATTGTCATACAGAATTAAGTTTAAGTGTTGATTTTGAATCACGACTCTTGCTGTCTCATAACAACATACATTCCACCCACAGCTTTTAAGAGACAGATAATCCACAACAGCAGAGTTAGTACAACGTCAACCACAGCGTGTTTTAAATATATAAGTGATAGCAGTGTTACTGTGTCAGGGATACTTCCATAAAAGACATCTGAAGAGGTCACAAATGATGTTACCTTGAAATGTTGTGGGTTGGAATCATAAGTTCAAATGTGATACCTTTAGATTCCTCATTTAGTCCATACAAACACCCAAACAATAAAGTTAATCTAGACTACTACTGGAGCCACAATAATAGAAATATAGGCCTGCCCAAAAACATGATCCATGTTAGTAAAAGTGAGCTTGTAAACAAACATGAGTTACTAAAGACAACACTAGAAACATAAATCAGTATTGATTAATTGAAACCTACCGCCGTCTTTAGGGTCTCCTCCATCCAGACAGCTCTGATTAAAATCGTGAGTTTCTAGTTAATGAAACAGCGTTTCATCTGTGCTACTCTCACTTCTGTTCGTCCATGTTTCCACTTGACGCCTCTGAATCATTTTCACTCAGATCAGCTGCAGTCGACCGACAGGTAACAATGCTGCCTTTACCTGCAGGCTGAAAAATCGGAAATCACATACACACAGTATTTAAACGTTTTCTCATTACACTCAGTCATTTAGAAAATAACTTAAAGCGGCATAACATAAAACAGATACTCTAAATTATTTGCATGTTACATGGATATTAAATAGCCTAATGGCGGTAAACATGTTTATGAGGTTTTGTATGTACTCACTGTCAAAGCAAAAATACAAGTTTTCTCGAATATCGGATCCTTAAGTCCGAAGTTTTTTCCTCTTTTATTTCAGGTTGGATAATATGTGTCATCACTTCTCTCGACTACACAAGTTTGGTTCTCCTTTTTCATTTTCTATTCCAGTCAGTAGTATTTTAGTCTATCGAGTCGACTCACGACTGCCTTCCTGTGGTCAAAGTGAGTTCTGTATTGAACGGCTTAAGTTAATCGATTGGTTTTATTAGGAATAATACGGTCGACAGTATAAATATTTATAATTCTGTTGACGCTTTGGATAGAGTTTAGTGAACCTGTTCTAAAAATGAAAGGAACCACAAAATGCCTTTTGGCTAACCCCGGTATATTTATATAAATATTAATTATTATGCACTCTCCCCGTCGAATAAAAACAAATAAATGGAATAAAAAATAAATAAATAGATCAAATCTAAGTGTAATTACGCGTTCCTATTAACCGAGTTAGTAGTTTCCAATGTGTTAGCAATATGAATGCGGGATATGATACAATATAGCCTATCGCTTTAATTTTGAACACGGACTTTTAAGTTTTGGATCTCTGTCGCCATCTGGTGGTGAAGACAAAGGGCTGCACTACTGACAATACAAAACTAACGATGATACGAAATCAAGTCACTAATCTTTATAACAACAGAGACGAACAAAGAAAAAAATGTCTTACAATTAATGTCATGACATTAATCGAATAAAATGATGTAAAAATAGCCTGTATGCTACATAAGCTTTGAATTCTATATTGTGTTGCATAATAACAATATTACGATTAAGCGGCCGCTGATATCTTACTCTGAAAGTTATTATCAGAAGAACCGGTGCGTTACTAGCTTTGCATTTAAGTTCACTTGACTAATTATGATGTATTTTAAAATTTTATTCCTCGCTTTTTGTCTCAAAGCCTGTGAAATGACCACTTCAGTCTATAGCATCGACTGCGAGACCACTGCGCTGTAGTGAATACTACTGCTTTGAATAGTGTTATAAACGGTTTACACCATAATCATTTAGAAGTGTTTTAATCAAATGTATATAAATCGAAACAAAACAAGACTTAGTAAACACAAATTATGAACTATGGTATTGAAGTGACATTGGTAAGATTTAGCATTGATTATTTCTTGATATTATTACCACAAACATGCTTACAGTTAGGCCATGTGGCCACAAGAGGGCAGTAGTTCTTCACTGGCTAAAATCATAGACAAAGAAGCGCGTAATGATTACTCTTAAGGGTGCTTTGTCCCTAAAACTAACACATCAGACGCTTTACTGATACTGAAATTGCACTTTTATATTGTATATTTATTTGCTGCCTATTTAGCGTTAAAAGTAGTATGATTGCAGTTATACATTATCAACTCCTGTGAAATCTTAAAGCAATGTTGTGCCTAATAAACAATGTATACAATATAAAAAGCCAACCTAAAATAAATTACTGAAGGAGACAAAAACACCATATAGAATGACAAAACAGTAAATAAAAGGTCAGTAATCAGACCTGTAACTGGTGCAAACAATATACAACTGATCTCAGTTAAATAAATGAACACCTTTAGTATATTGCAAACGGACATAAGTAGGCACACTTTTCTGGAGGCGTTTCACATAGAACACGACAAATACTGAATTTATTTTATTTTTTTATTTTCTATAAAACAGATGAGTTTATTCAATGATCATAACAGACTGAACCAGAGACCTCGATAGACCACTCACATACCAAACAATGATCGAGGAAAATGTTTCAACAAAACCCCCAAAACAGAACAAATTGAACACAAAATAAAATACCTGAATAAAGCAAACTCTGGGCTGAGCTGCGGGTCAGCACATTCTCTGTGGATCTCATGGCACATTATGTCCAACAGTTATTGTGAAAGGGGGAAAAAGGGCTAAAGAGGAATGAAGTAGTTTATTTACCCTTCCAAAACCAGTCTAATATTAAAACTTCTATACTCATATATATGGTGGACTTCATAGAAATTAAAAAGGTGACTTAAGCACAGAAACAAGTTCTCCTGAAGTACTGTTTATCTGTTTATTCTCTTCATCAATAGAATGCTTATCTACATCGGGGAACATGCCTCCCTGAACCACACACTTAAAAAAAACTGAAACAAACACACGCAGTCACACAGTCTTCCAAATGTACAAAGTCACACTCACTGACCAGACTTAAACGCTAGTGTGGCAACGCTGAAACATATCTACCTAAAACCTGCTGATTGAACAAACAGAGAAAGAAGTTGTCAGGGGATTACACTCATAGAAGTCCAGCTAAAACTAAATTTAAAACCCGAATATTGTCAACGGGTAGAATATAAAATGCTGTTCTTTTCCTTTTTTTTTTTTTTGAATTGTTTTTTCTTTTTACACAAACTCTTCCAAAAATCTCGCTCCCCGTTCAAATATTACACCAACCATCCAGACTCACCCCTTTCTTTACTCCCTTCAAGTGTAATATAAGCCAACGAGAATTGCAATACAATACAGGCACTGGAGAAAAAACACCAAGAGAGACGAGTGAAAAGGACGAGATGCATTCAGATTTCAACCCATCCCCGGTCCAAACAATGTCTCTAAAAACAGAATTATAACTCACATCCACTATTATCGAACAAGAACAAAGATAAAAATCAAACGTGTTTAGTCAACATTTTCCGCTTCATAACTTTTGTAATTGTTTGTCTTTTTATTTCATACTGTTGACAGCGTGCACTCAGTGAATTAGATGACGATTTGATGGGGTAAAGGAAACAGGAGCTCCGTTCAGCACGTGTTCAGAATCTGATTCGAGTCAAAACATAAAGGTTTGTAGTCTTGTATCATGTTGCCCCTTGTATCCCCATCCTGCCTTTGACACTTGGCATGTTGACATTTGATCAAAACCCTCAAGTTAACCAGAGTGCAGTAAGGGGGGGGGGGGGGGACACCAAGGGGGAAGCCCTCCTACTCAAAACAGAACTGATCCAGTGCCGACTGTGGTGAACACGCCGATGATATGAACATTTTCAAACATTATGTCTCAGAAGTTTAATACAATAAATGGTGCAACACTTTGAGTGAAGTTCTATTTAAACTAGAGCCCACAAACAGCTGGACCTTTCCCTTCTTCGGCTAACAAATTCCTGCGGTAGCTTTAAATTAAAAACACAAAGAAGGATGAAAACTTTGATTCTGTTTTGGATAAATACTCGATTAAACTATGATAATGCATATATTCAGGGTTGGTTTTTGTCGATAGCTACCTATCTTGTTTTAGGAAAAGTACTTTAGCGTAAAAGAGAATGGGTTGTTTGGCATAGACGTAGGTGGCGGAGTGTGTTGGTGTGAAGATTCAAAGACCGACAGAGGAAAAGAGAAAGATCCTAAATAAACAGTTATTGTAGTATAAGAAAATACTTCTTTACAGTAGATACTTGATGAAAAAAAGTTTCTGCACTGCTCCTTCTCCAGGCTGTAAATGTTATTGGTTTGTCCATGTGTGCAGGCCACAGAACATAATGGTCTGTTTAAGAAACAAGTGTAAGGCAAATTGTACCTTCTCTACTGAGAAATATACACGATTTACAGTATGGAAGCTGACCCCCCCCCACCCCACCCCGACCATGTCATGTGTTCATGTACAACCATAAAAACAAAACAGAACATAAAAAGACCAGTCTTCTTCACATCCTCAGACATCTGGCAGTTTTAAAACACCTCTGCGCAGTCTGTCAGTACATTATCAGAGCATTTTTAGAGATATTGGGATGTCTTGTAAAATATTGTTGTGCCCACAAACACTAGAAGAAGCAAGTGTAAGAAAGGCAACTGTGCCAACAGGGGTCCTCTCTCTCCTGTTACAAGATATCAGGCAGGCGATGCCAAATTCCCAAGAAATGACATCCAAAACATTGAGATGATCCCCCGCGTGTCGTCAGTCCACTGGGGCAAAGCAACGTGTGACATTTTGTACTCGGGGCCCGTCGCGTCCACATACAGTCAGTGTGTCTCTCTGTGGTTCATGATCACCCAATCTCTATTCAGAGGAAGTTTACATAATCCAAGATTTTTTTTGTTTTTTGTTTTTTTTTGCAGTTACGTTTCAGTAGCTCGTCTCCTCAAAACAGGTTCTCCTCAAAGATAGCCATTAAGTCACTTTGGAAATTCATGTCAATAGTTGCTGTCATCTGGAGAGAGAAGGAAGAAGAAAAAAAAAAAAGATGTTTCAATCATTATGTTCAAACAGAAAATGTGATTTCATTTTGCAGGTGTGTTTCAATCACAGATTGGACTCTATGACCGTTTAATATTCTTAAAGATGATCATCTCACCGCTTCTCGCCTTCTCCTCTCCTGCTCTCTGCGGCGTGCTAGTTCTCTCTGTTGGTCTAGTGGGTTCTGAGCAGCGGGCTGAGGTGGTGTGGGAGGTTGAGGAGGTGGCTGAATGGGGGTCGGCTGGGGCTGCTCCTGCTGTGTCTGCTGCTGCTGCTGTTGTTGTTGTTGTTGTTGCTGCTGCTGCTGTTGTTGTTGTTGTTGTTGTTGTTGTTGTTGTTGTTGTTGTGAAGGAGCTTGGATGTGCTGCTCCTGGCGCCTGCGTGGCTCCTCGTGCACCCTTCTGCTCGGCTCTATGACTTCATCGTCATCTCTACCTCTGGAGAACAAAAAAAAAAAAACAGCAGTCAGCACAGGAGAAGCCAAACTGCTAGTAATGTTGATGTTTGCCGTCTGAAATATCCCCTGCTGTAGTCTCCAGTTATTTCACAGTGACTGCTGCGCTCAACAATACAGCCACTAGAGGGCATCCTCTTATCACCCAGGGGTTCTCAGGTCTGATTTTATTAGGATTAATTTTTGTCTTTTACTCATAATGGGGGCGACTGTGGCTTAGTGGTGGAGCGGGTTGTCTTTCAGCTGGAATGTTGGCGGTTCGACCTCGACTGCTGCAGTCTTCATGTTGAACTGTCTTTGACACTAAACCCCCCGATCGCTCCTGACGGCACAGCCTGTCGCACCACAAATCTTATGGACGGGATAAGTTCACAGTGACTGTAACTTTAACCAAGCAGCCTCTGCCATCAGTGGGTGAAAGTGTAAAAGACCAGCACTATGGAAGTACTGAGGCAGTGCTTTAAGCCAACAGAGCTGCTGCTGATGGTAAACACACAAGCTCAGACTCAATCTGGAATCACATGAATGCTGCTTTAAATAAAAATAATTTGTATTATGACAGATGAACCGTTCATTCTGGTAGATGTATTGTCATTTATGTCTTTGCCTCATAACTAATTTTGTTCAGCAAATACGCAACAAATCAAATAAAGGCTCATCTCCTCTAAACAATTGAATTACTCACAGGATAAACGCTGCAGTCCCCCCCCCCCGCCCCCCCCCCCCCGTTCTTCGAGACGATCTTACCGTAGTTTATCCTGCTCTCTGCGTAGTCTGTCTTTCTCCGCCTGCTCGGCTTGGGCCTTAAGAGCTTTCTCCCTCTCCTCTTTCTCCCGGGCAGCACGACGGAACTGCTCGAAGCTGTCACTCGATGACTTCACTGCCGATGAAGGCGTAGATGTGGACTTTTGTGCCAGACTTGCCCATGAGCCCATATTCTTCAGCTTTACGTCCTGAAAAAAAAATGATTTGTCGTTATGTTCAGGCCCATTTTGCACCCAAAAGGAGACACTTTAACAAAGTGACCATTACACCTACTTGAACTTTTTTGGAGGAAACGGGGGCCTTGGATTCTTGCTTGAACTTGTCTTGCAGTGAGGAGGGTGGCCCACTGGGCTCAGAGGACCGGATGACAGGTCGCGAGCTGTCCATGGACTTCACATCTTCTCAAAACAAGGACAAACACAAAAAAGCATAGTCTCAATATCATGTGCGGCTTCTCAATATGCTCTTCACCCGGAGGAGGAGGAAGACAGCAGAAGAAGAAGAAATCTTGTTACTTACTTTGTTGGCCATGGCTCGGTTGAGACGGCTTGCTCTCAGGATGTTTGTGATGTTCCGGTCTCATTGCAGGGTTAAACGGCTCCCCTCTCATCACTGGTGATAGAGGACGTTTGTCCTCTTTTAATCCGCCTTGACTTCCAGGGGCCCTCTGCTGCTGCATTACAAGACGATTTTAAACGACAGCCATGTCATTTAAGCGCTGAGCTCGTTTTGTGTTTTTCTTACATGCACCTGCGTTCCACTCGTGTGTATTTCTCACCTTTTTGGACTGCATGTTGAGAGGGGGCGAATGGTGAGAGACGGGAGGGTACTGAGGGAGCTGTGGGGAATGCATCATTAGCGGGGAAGGGTTGTCCCTCACGTTACCTGTCAAGACAAAAGAGGCGAGTAAGACTTAGGCTTATTTTGCAACAGCAGTTTTTACAAACACTTTTTTTTTTTCTCTCTCGTCTTCTCAGACTCACCTGGGTTATAAGGGTCTGCCTTGGTCATGCGAGGGGAGGGCTGCTCTGGCTGCTGTTGGATGATCTGCTGTGCTTTGTTGGTGGGCATGGACACCTTGTGTTGTGATCCCTGGGACTGACCAGCTAGTCCAGGACCCTGCTGGTAGTTAAGCTGCTGTGGCTGCTGCTGCTGAACGTGCTGCTGCATGTGGCGGGCCTGGTGCAGAGGCATCTGTTGGGATGGCGCCTGATGTGATGGGGCTGGTTGAGCCTGGGACTGAACGGGAAGCTGGGGAAGAGGCAGTGCGGGTTGGGAGGAGAGTTGCGACTGTGCCTGAACAGACTGCAGAAGAGAAGCCTGCCCCGGCTGCGGCTGTATTTGTTGCTGCTGACGAGCCTGCGCCTGTAGCGACTGCATGGACTGCTGGGGCTGGCGGGCTTGCTGGAACTGCTGCAGGTATAATTGTACTTGGTTCATAGGTGTTGTAGACCCTGGCTCTTCGTCATCCTCAAGCAGCATCTGGGGAGGCTGAGAAGACAGCAAGCCCTGGGGTGTGAGTGTTGGAGGGGACATGGGCCGCTGGTGAAGGGGTTGAGGAGGGTGGAGGATCTGAGAGGGGAGCTGATGCTGTGGAGGTTGAGGCTGGGGCGGGAGAGGGAGCGGGAGAGGGAGCGGGAGCTGCTGCTGCTGCTGCTGTTGTTGTTGTGGCTGCTGCTGCTGCTGCTGTTGCGGCGGCTGCTGCTGCTGCAGGGTTGGCTGCTGTTGGAGAGTTGTTGGTTGCTGCTGAGGGGGTTTGGGGTGAAGTGGGGCGGCCTTGTGACTGGGTCGAGAAGGCTGCTGAGGCATGGTACTGTGCAAGGCTAGGGATGAAAGAAGAAACAAAGACAACAAATGAATAAAACATTTTAATTGAAGAATTACCTTCCCACCTGAGATTTAGCTGTGTGTTTGTGATCCTCGACACTTATTCAGGGGGAAAAAAAAAAAAAAAAGTCAAACAACAGTCAAATGTGTATGTTCGAGCTAAAGGTTATTTTTAGTTGTCCTGTATTTTGCCATAGTATAAGGGTTTGGTGTATTGAAGGTTATTCTCTGTAAAGAACAGAAACTCTGATATGTAAAAAGTGCCTATGAGTGTGATTTAAACGTTCATAGATGATGTAGGTTACTGAAAGTTAGAAATAGAAAAACGTTTAAATGGGGACTTTAGTGATTAAATTATGTGCACTGCAGGCCTCGAGGTGGTCCTGGGTTCAAGTCTGATCCTCCCTCCCCACTCTCTGCACCCCATGGTAAATGTGGATATCTACTGTTATAACTCTACAAGAAATAAACGGCTTAAAAAAAAAATCTGAGAGTAGCCATCACATGAGGTTAAAAGTATCATGTAATCTTTGTTTGGATTTTTATCCCGATATGGGCAGATTTTGAAAAAAATCAAATGGGGACTGGTTGACTTTGTAGGAGTCAATGAAACTTATTCTTCTTCAGGTACACCTGGAGAAACAACGTAGCCATGAGTACTTGATCAAGCGTTCAGCGTCCTGCATTAAGAATCACCTGGAGAAGGTAGGATGGGATGCTGGTTGAGGAAGGGGTGGGTCTCAGGAGACACTGGCCCAGCAGAGTGAGTGTTGAGATGCGGTGGTGCAGGTGAGGAGGAGTTTCCTGTGTGGTGGGATAGATGCATGAGAGGCTGTCCGAAAGGCGGCAGCGACTCAAAGCTGGTCTCCAGTAACTGTGACGACTCCAGGGCAGCCACAGGCGGTACAATAAAGCCTGCGGGAGATGGTTGATGCTGTTGCTGCAGGTGTTTTAACTGATTGTTGGACTGAAGTCCTGCAGCTTGGGAATGAAGCCCCATCTGAGCAGGGCCACTCTGAACGTGAGAATGCGTCTTCTTCCCATCCTTTACAGACTGACTCTTTTTCTTCTGCTGCTTTATTATTCCTGGGGGAAAAAAAAGAATGAAGATAAGTCATTCTGTTTCTGAACAGTGGTATTAAAGCAGACAAAATCAGCGGCAAGTTACCTGGCCCCTCTGCTTCACTATCTGAGCTGGAGCCACTGCTCTCCGAAGACGATCCAACCTTTTTGGATGTAGCCATGGACTCCAAAGGCTTCTCTACTGCAAAAAAAACCAAACACTTTAGGTTCATGCATTTCCAGAACAAAGTATCAGATACTGTAGCTTGTTAGACTAGATAATTACATAGAAGAGTGTTCAAAATGTGGCTTACCTGCAGCCTTTTTCTTCTTGCGAAGACAGGTAGAGACGTATCTCTCAAGTTCGCGTAGAGTGGAAGGCTTCAGAGTCTCGAAGTCGATCTCGATCTCATCTGGGTTGGAATTTTTTAGCGAAGGCTCTCTGGACTGGATGATATGCACTACACGGCCGAGCTTGTCACCAGGAAGCTTGTTGATGTCCAGGCTAAGCTGCCTCTTCTCCTCGTACGTCATAGGCTTGCACTTTTCCCCCGAGACGGACGAGCCAGCTCCCACCAGGTCGTCTTCTAGGCTGGGAATGGGCTGTACGTTGGAGGGATGGTTGCTTTTCGTCCCTTCCTTTTTACTGCAAGAAAAAAAAAACACGCATCGTCAATCCTGTTCTTCATGAGTTACAAAGAAAAATGTGACAAGTGAACGTGAACACAAACAAAGCCCTAAGTGTTACATTAAAACCAAAAATCAACATTTAGAGGACGCTATGTTATACAATAATAAAGTGTATGCACACGTCTATTCTGATAATCTACAATTTGGAATTACCCCCAAAACATAAAACTACTTTAGAAAGGGTAAAAATAATAATTTGTGCAAATTCGAGCTGCTCCGAACTGCACGACATGGAGACAGTACAAGCACAAGAGAAACTCCTACCTGGGTTTCTTCTTGGGTACAACCTCTTTGATGTTATTGTTATTGGTCTTCATCTTCTTGGACAGCTGTGAGACAGGTGTAGCCTCCTGGATCTCGTCTAAAAGGCCAGACATGCTCCCTTTCTTCTTATACTTGTCTTTCTTCTTCTCCTTTTTTTCCTTCTCTTTTCGCTTTGGTTTGCTGGCTTGTGGTTGGGACAGGGCAGCCAGCTGCTCGTGGACAGCCTTCAACTGTGTCAAGAGAAGAGACTGGTTCTCAACATTGAATTAAATGGTCGGACCACAAGTTTGCCTCCCCCCCCCCCCGGACACACACACACACCATCACCTTACATAACTTCTCACTGACCTGTTCCTGAAGCTCAGCCAGCCTCTGAGCCCGTTCCTCTTCAGAGTCATCTGTTGAAGATTCCGATTCGGAGGACGAGTCACTGGAGCTGTCTGAAGAGGAGGCGACGTGGGCGAGAGGAGGCTGGGGCTTAATAGGGGCAGGATGGTGAAGACTAGGGGCTGGGTTAGAAACCAGAGGCTTCATCTCAGGTTCGTCTGGCATCTTGGCAAAGCGCATCTCAAAGACATCCTAAAATTAGAAAAAGAAAAAAAGCCGTCAAGACATTACGGCGACAAAACATACAAACAGAAATTTCAAGACTGGACAAGTGAAAAAACATCAGGAAGAAATCATAATTACTACTTTCACAAACAATAACATCAAAACAAATGATGTGGTGAAGGATAGCCTAGCAGTTGTGTTGCTCCCCAAATGTACAGAGGCTGTAAGACCTAGACGTTTTAGCACCCTTGAACATTTCCTGCATATCATCCCACGCTCTCTCCTTTTTAATAAGGCTTAAACATGCAACATTTACCTGCAGCTTCCGTGCCATAGCGACCACCTCGTGGTCTGGTGGATTATACTTGTAGCAGTTAGAAAACATTAATCGTACATCAGTAGCAAACTCCTGGGGTTCCCGGTATTGCCTGTTCTCCAACTTAGCCTGTGGAACAAAACAAGATGAAAGACTTGCAATGGCACAAACCTCTCTCTCCTGTGTGTTGTGATGCTGTCGACAATCTATTCAACGCACCTTGATGGAGCTGAGGTCCATTGGATGTTTAATGATTTCATGGTAATCGTGCAGTCCCAGTGCATCCACGTCAACGGGGGTGTAGAAAGGCCAGGCGTAAGCAGCATGCTTCTTGGACAGCATGTCCCTGACCAGACTTGCGCAGTAACCCAGCTGGTCCTGTGGTTTTGGGCTATGACCTCCGCTCGGTGCCCCGAGTCCGATCCCTGTGCCTATCTGATGCTGGGAGTCGGGAGCTTCCTTCTTTAGAAGTTTCGTAGGTCGGGTACTTTCTCGCCTGGGTAGCGTCTTCCCAGATTTCGACTCCGCCGGTGAAGACTCGCTCAGTTGGTCGTTCGCCGTGGGCGTTGTAGTGTCTGCTTTCCTTTTCTGGCTCTTTCTTTGCTAGATGAGTTGAATGTGAAGAAAGCGGAACATTTAGCAACAGTGCAAGCAAAGTCGTGATGAGAAGGAGATTCTGTAACTCAAACAACTTTTTTTAAATTCTTGCAAGCATCAAAAAAAATAAAAAGTGCCTGTGGACTAGCCCACGCCTGTTTACTCACTTTGGTCATAGTTATCGGGTTCTGCAGCATGGGGGCAGGGCTCTGGAGGGATGCTGGGGGAAGGGCGGTCTGAGCAGGGGGAGGCACAGAAGTCATGATGGGAACTTGGGGAGCACAGTCTGATTGGCCCAGGGAGTAAGGAGCTCCAAGCTGCGGCGCATGGCTTGACAACATTGGGGGCACGAGGGTCGGCATGGCCTGCATCAAAGGCTGGGGAGGTAGTGAAGGCGGACCCTGCACAGGAGCTCTGATTTGGGGCGCTGCAGAGAGGTTTGACAGGCCGCGTGTTTGAGGAGTCGTGGACAACGCATCAATGATGGCCCCTGGTTTTAAGCTCAGACCTAGAGGAGAAAACAAAACGCAAGGATGAACATCCCAAACACGCGTCTTGAATCGAATGTGTGCAACAGACGCCAAAGGGATACCACATACCTGGATCCCTTCTCCCCCTGCCGCGACCCTTCCCTGTCATGACAACAATCTCCGTTTCTTCCTGAGGCATTTCTGTGATCTTTTGAAGGAAAGCCTTCTCCAGAGCCTCAGCCATTAAAACAATGTCGTCTCCAGGCTGTGGAGGGGAACAAACGCGATTAAATAAAGCAGACAAATATCAGAATCCGTATGTAAGAACAGTTCCAGCACATGACTATATTACCTTGTTGTATATGTAGCAGTTTGAAAACATCTGGTTGAAGTCTTGAATACATTCTTGGGCATTCCTGTAGTAACTGTTCTCAAGCCTTTTCTTGATTGTTCCCATATCCATAGGATTTTTGATAATGGTGTAGTAGTCCTGAAAAGGTTGGAATACAAGTTATTATTGATGCTATCTGTAAACATATCTGTATGTTTTTAGTTTTTTTTTTGCACCAACTTCATATCAGCTCCTAACCTTACCAACAAAAAATCCTCAATATGAATTAAAAGGTTTCATGTTTTTTTTTGTTTTTTTTAAATTTAATTTTCAAGATGTAGCTGAATCTTTTGCCAAACTTTTTCCAGCCAGCGCATTGAAAACATTTCCTGAAACTCAACCGATGTGACCTGTGATGCGTCGGGTGCGAGACCGTGAGTACTTGTTTTTGATGGGGTTTTTTTTTACTCACAAACATCGTCGTTAAGAGGCTTAAATAGTTCCACTCGGTTAGCGAAGACGTGTGACCAAAGCTTTCTGGGATTGAAATGATTATAGCCAGTAAGAAAATAATTCACGGTTCAAAGAGAGGTGTAACTTCTCCAGAAACAGCTCCAGCTTTAAATCAACATAAACACACACGTGTAAAACAATTACTTTAAAGCAGCGACAGTAACTCTCAAAGAGCTCGACACATTACTCAAAAAGGCGAAAGTGTATTAACCAATCAAATTGTTTTTAAGACGATGATAACTTGCTGGCTGTAAGCTTGTATATCATAGAAATAGTACTTGGATGCTTTACTACATGATGAAGAAAACCAGCCTTGCATCACATTATTTTCTAGCCCTGTGTCTTGCGTGGATTTGATGACACCAGAGCGGGGAGAGGATTAACCTGCTGATGGAGACCGGACATGCTTCCATTAAGTTTTGTGGAAGGAGAGGACTTCTGCGTAGTTGAAGCCGGTTTGTCGAGCGCGTGTGCGAGCCGCCATCACGGAGCTACGAGAGTTAAGAAGATGCATAAGCACAGCCTGTAACTGCAGACTCACGGACAACTCGCTCCACAGAGTTATGAGTTAACTGAATTTGAAGACATCAGTCCTACGGTTAGCAGGACTGATGAGCGACACACCCGCAGGAAATATAGCAGGCTAACGTGAGCTCCATGTCCGACGCACGCTAAAAAAACATTTAGATGATATGTATGGTTGAAAGGGACCAGGGGACCATGTTGGTGAGATTTAATGTGTTAATGACAGTTTTAAGATATGAAGCATCTTCACATACAAACAAAGTCAGTACTCACAGGCAAGTTAAGTTTTATTGCATCCACGGGTGCATGAAAGGGCCAGGCAAACTGGTGCTTCCAGAGGGCTTTCACCACCATCTTGAGCAGGTATTGGAGCTGATTGGTCTGGCGCTTGGGCCTACTGGGATTAATATACTCTGGGGGTGGGGGGTTGCCCATCGACTGGGCCTGCCCCTGGCTGCTGCTGCTGCCCGACATCTGCGCTGCATCCACGCCGTCCCCCATTCTGACAGGGTTGGACGTGGGCTCGGGCCCCGGAGCGGGAGCTGGAGCAGGGGCAGGGGTTGTGGTGTTGGCAGGACACCAGTTCAGTCTTGGCCCCGGCACAGACTCCACTGACAGAGCACCGCTGATCCCATTGCACTCCTCGCTGGACTCTCTGGAAGGAAAAATAGCAGATTGTCATTAACATGCTCAGGAACCCACTCTTCAGCCAGATCTCCCTGCAGCGTATCCATGTTCAACGTGCTATCAAGTGTAAGAGCTAGATTAAATGTCAGTGAACTTTGCTCGAAATCCATAGCTCCTAATGGAGGGAGCTCGCGACAAAAATTGTTACTGCTTAAAAAAATGCTTTCATATTCTAAAAAACTTTGATTTATTGTGACATGGATTGAACCAGAGGTGGGCAACACATTAAGTTCAAAGTTTAGCGTGATGTCTTTAAGAAATTACATTTGTCCTGTAACATCGGCAAATAAAAAAATAAAAAAATAAAAAAACCTACCAGCACTTCTCTAAACGACCATAGTCTGAGACCCTTTGCTTCTTGTCTTTTTAATAATGTTAGGTTTCTGCAGACATCACAACGTGGACTTGATAGCATCTGCTTCAAAATGTTTCAAACACCAAGTTAATAAAAGTGATTATCTTCAAGTTCTTCCTTTTTGCAGTGCGTTCGACCCAACTGTCTGCTGTAAATGTTTGCCTTGAGTCAGAGGCAGCGAAAGCAGCAACACGACTAATTTATTCAAGGATCCAAACAAAGACCCGCTGCAGGGCAGACACGTGTGGCGCTGCAATGTGCAACAGCCAAAAGCCTGTTCTCGTCAGCAGGACTCCAGCAGAAAGCTTCTCCATCACATAGATATGTTAGAAGTGATCATTTTCTCCTCATATACTAAATATAGACTTGTTTTTTATTAGAAGAAAAAATAGGATTCAAATCTCAAATTGGACAGTGTGTAAGCTGCCTGGTCCAACTTTGATTGATTAAAACAAAAAAGCTGATCGAACAATTGTTGTGTCTTCCGATTGCACAACACACAAATATTGTGTAAGTGCAGAAATGACAATGTGACATGAACAAACACTCCGAGCAGCAAAAAGTCCAGGGTTGAAGGTTTCAACCTCTCTTGCAGTTTTCATTCTTTACACGGGCAGATGTGCTCACTTTCAAACACAGCATAATGCAACACTGTGAACGTCGCTCGAAAGTTTCACTATCACAATGTTAAAACTTCTTTTAGTGTTTGACATTCAAAATAACTCAAATTATAGTGATAAAGAAAACTTGCCAAATAAATACAGTCCTTATAACGCCTGTAACCACCAGACGCAAGAAGACAACCTTTTCTTATCCAATAGAGACTTAAGCTCCCTTTCTGCACTTCATACCAGTACGCCTGTGAACCAGTCTGTGTCTGTATACCAGTTATATTATATAATTTCTTTATGGACAAACTTAGAAGTGTTAAAGAAAAGTTTTTGATGCTTGTGATAAATGAAGCCATTTTCAAAAGAAGGATCTCTGTCAGAAGAAAACAAGACTTAAAGTTGTTAAAAATCAAGATAAACATGGCTGATTGTGTCCTTGTTGAATAAAACTGAAGAGACTTGACCGAAATATCAATAATCCTTTTGTTTTCACTTCAAAAATATGCACTGTTTGAATGATGTCTTGCTCATCTTACTGCTTTTTTCTCAATTGAACAAATAATGTGAGTGGAGTCTTGATATGCATAAAGCGCACAACATGAAGTTGTACATATCCAAAATGTCTGCATTTGATTTAGAAGAAGGGTTACACCAGATAACTATCAGTCCGTCTAGTCACATCTAGAATGACCTGCTCTCTGTCACACACGGACACTATACACGCACACTGCTCTTCACTCGTTTTGGGACTTTTCATTCCAACATAAATCTCTTTAAGGTTTAGCCTGCAGAGCAAGGCATGGGTAATTGGGGTTAATGGCACTCCACCTTTAAGTGTTGCTGTTCAAAGCAGTTTCAACACTTCAGACTTCTTAAGTGGTCGATTAACACCGAGCATATTTGACTAAGCATTCCCTTGACATGCGTGTCATGCCTCGCGGCCCTCTGAGGTTTCCTGACACATAAAACAATGAGTCTGGCAACACTCTGGCCCCTGGCTCCCCTGCAAACACTTATTGTCTTGCTGCTGACAAAGATCGCATCATCCGACAGCTGAGGGACTTTGTGTTTCCCCCATTCACTGCAGACAAACTAAATAACGTCCTCACACAGGCAGCCGGATTCAAGATGCTAACAAAGCCGGTTATGACGACTACAAGGTCAAATAAAAATAATCAGGAAAACAAAACCAAAAAATGTTTGTGGAACAACAAATATTGTGGATAAAAGCACTTATCATGTTTAAAAAAAAAATCATGCAAGAGTCTCGCATGATGAAATCCAACCCCACAAAGGAGCCTTAAAGATAAAACAAGTAAATAGATCTGTGACAAGTCACATTATTGATGAGTCACTGTGAGAAGAAGCAAGCTGTTTGCATAGCACATGATCACTGTATTGGCCTCCCTCAGGCACTAAATAGCAGAGGGGAATGTGACTAACTTGACCAATATGTTGGAAGACCACATGTGAAATGAAAAATACTAGCCAACACAAAATGGCACTTCATTTGTTGGAAGCAAAAACACATCACAAATAGGACCAACACAAACAAGTTCAGAATTTGTCTGGGTTCAATGCACATCATGTATATAGCATTAGCGCTCTGCATCAAAACATTATAAGCACAAGGGGTGACAAGTACCCACTGGAGTGTTTGAGAAATATGCAGCATCCACTTTGACAGACAGTAGACATCAGAGGAAACAGATAATCAGGAAAGGCAAGCACAGAATAAAAGTATGATAGCAGACAACGTTGTGTTTCAAAACAAGAATATTTCTACGTTCTGCTATTCTCCAAAACAGACTTCACCAAAAGAAGTTATCTCCCTGTAAACGGAAAGAAACCATGAAGCTTCAAATGTTACACGCTGTCTTTAACACTTTTCTTATGCTGTCTGTCAAAGTTGTGACGCCTTTAAGGCAAGGGGCAATCAATATTAGCCTAAAATATCTCAACGGTACTGAAACAATACCATGGCTACAAACCTAAAACAAAGAGAGAGTTATGAAATTATTGAGAAGATAACAGGTAAGAGGACAGGTAATCACAAGGGCTGGGTACTTCCCACAACACATGACCATGTATTGTCTTAATGTTAGGTTGTAATTGTTGTCAAATTCAGTTTGATAGCCTATAACAACACACACCAGTGACAGTTCCTGTAAGCCTGGTACCTGGTGAATAAAAAAGCTCAAACTCAGGAGTATTAGCCTATACTGCAGCGTTACAATACAGTAAACACAAACCACCTCCATATGAACAAAGGTCTCTTCTCTTAATGTATCTTCCTTCAACACAACACCCAAAACAGTATGTATATGTAAGTACATAAAATAAGTGAACAATATAGTATATACTATAAATATATACCGTAAATTCCGTACTATTGAGCGCACCTGGATATAAGCCGCACCGGCTAAAAATAAGTAAATAAATGTATTTGTACATATATAAGCCGCACTTGATTATAAGCCGCAGGTGTCCACGCTATAACAAGAGCTATTTACACAGACGTAGGCTACCGGTAACATCCGCAAATACTGTAGCGTCCGTACGGACGTTAAAGGACGACGAGAGCGTTCAAATAATAACTTAATAACCCGATCACTGTCGGCCGTGACCACGCCGTTTACAGCGGAGAACAAAACCATAACTTGCCGTAACAATCCAACTCTCTCCCCCAGCGTTCTCTCATACAGCCACTCAACACGTTCTCGCTGGTGCATTCACTGACTCTCCACATAATCGGAATTATGAACACATTATCAACTACTGACTTTACAACATGAACCGTTACAATACGAAGCCTAGCCGACGGTGTCTGTAACACGGCTGATGAAAAAGATGACCGTAATATATTTCACAAGAAAAAGTCCATCCATTCACTGCCTCAGAATGACTTCATTACTCACTTCCTCAGTCTCTGTTGTCGCTGTCAGTGTCATCTTAACGTGCAGCAGCTCTGTTAGCTTCTTTGACAGCCAGGTCGATCGCCTTTAACTTGAAAGCTGCATCATATGTATTTCTCCGTGTGTTTTCCATCATGAGGGTGCGTGCATGAAGCGCAAAATGACTGATATTAAGATCCGACGTGACGAAGTCAAATGTTTTTGCGGCAGAAGCTCATTGTCCCCCATAAAAAATCCATGCATTAGCCGCACCGGAGTAGAAGCCGCAGTGCTCGAAGTGTGAGAAAAAAGTAGCGGCTTATAGTCCGGAATTTACGGTAGTATATATTTACATAGTAATATATAGTATATATTTATAGACTGTATTTGTTTAATAATATTTTAATAATGGCTTTTTTTCCAAAGTTTCCAGAATGTTTAAGTGTTGAGCACATGCAAGACAAGAAGGTCTTCTATGGACCAGGCTAACACCAGCTCTCTGCTCCAAGCTCATTCACTAACCTGAAACATTATCTCGACTCATCAGCTAATGAGCCAGATACCCTACATGCTCACAGAGGCGAGACGCAACTCATATAGTCATGACACTGACTTCTTTCCAGGTCTGATACTGATCCCTATTTCCTTTTTAAGCGGAATGAATGACAGCAAAAATAATCATTTTTGTAACATGTTACGATAACAGGAATATCATTTTCTATTTAAATCATTTTAAGTCAATTCAACTTTTACATATTAAAAAAAAAAGTCAAAACTGAGCACCGAGTCAGGAAGTCATGTAACCTGGAGCAAACATTCAACTCTCCTCATTCACACCAGAACACGTCACCTTTTTCTTTTCTTCCTCCTCTCTGTGAATGATTTGCTAATTTAGAAAATCAGCAGTAGTTTTACGATACATGGCTTATCAAAACAAAAACAATTAGCGACCTTAGCAAACTGTATCAAAGAGACGAGAAAAAAAAAAAAAAAAAAAAACACGATACAGCATAGTATTGCGATAGCTTGTGTGGCGATATGATAGTCCCATGGCTGCCAAGTTTGAATATTTTTATTATATCAATAGAAAATATGCTTTTATTCTAAGTTGCTGAAAGGATTTCACAATTTCTTTTGAACCAGCTGTATGTTAAAATATAAAATATAGTAAGATCGTGGGGTGCATGCAGCCTTTTAAAAGGTTTAACTTTTATCACAGAGTTGGTCAGTCACTGGGCTCAACTCTCATTGGATCGACATAAATTGACTGAGAATGTTTTGTTATTTGAAAAAAAAAAAATTTGATTTAGTTTAATTTTGTGGACATATATGAATTAAAAAACCTATGCTGTATGGCAATTTACAAGATATTTGATAATATTGTATCTAAGGGGCCTCTGGTGGTCCTATCCTTAACAACAACGACAAATAGCTGCACCACAACGTCATACTTTTAGTTGACATTTAATAGGAGAGGTAAAAACTATAAAGAGTAAATGTACAGGATGTATTAAGATTGTCCGTCGGTAACAATAAAATGAAGGTGGGCCAAGTGGGCAGAAACTTTGCATTTATTGATCACAAATCAACTTTCCACAAAAGTAAAAAAAAACAAAAAACTGTTTTGTGAAAAATGATTCCCACCATCATAACTCCACATAAGGCACATTGATTATCGAAAAATCAATAACAAAATTAGTTGTTGATTATCAGTTGGTTAAGCCATCCTGCATGTTTTTATGCTATGTGTGGATGTCATGTTTTCTGGAGCCAAGTTGCTGAGTGGAGTGAGACATCTCGCATCCTTACTATCTCTGCTAGTTAAGTATGCAAAACAGCGACCAGCAAGCGACAGGAAAAAACAAAACAGAGGTTAATTTTAGCAGCAGATGTAACACCATCGAATTCTACATCATATATAGACTCAGAGCATTTCCCCCTCGACGTTGCGAATGAAAACGTAAACCTGAAGGGCCGAAGTTGTGATTAACTTCATGGCTAACCTCTGTGACTTTAATGCAGCGGCAGCAGGTAGATTCTAGAGCTGCAGCTATCGAATATTTTAGTAATCGAGTATTCTATCGAATATCCTGTCGATTAATCGAGTAATCGAATAAATCATACTTTTGCTTAATTAAGTTTTAACTCGTCTTGGGTCGTCCCTACAAACCTGCTTCTTTGCAGTTACCGTGGTAACGCCTGCTTGTTACAGCCAACCACCTCTGCTCTACAGCTGCCGACACTCACCATATTACTGACAGGGTCCCAAATAAACTTTTTGATTCACTGGTCAAGGCGGCAGGTAAATTAAAAATACAGGCCAAACATGTTTTAATGGCTGAAATAACAAATAGTGTTTTGTGTAGCCTACACATCTGTTACAGTATTTAATTGAGAAAGCATTATGTTCTGTTGAATCAATCACAGAATCAATCATTATGTCAGATCAGGAGATTGAGAAACTTTAAATATATATTTGCTAAATTATTGTTCCACAAACAAGTTATCTCTTGATTTAGCTTTGAAGACATTAGAGATTTAATATAATCAGCCTGTTCATTATTAAAAGTGTATCTCTGTCTGCTCCTGCAGCGCGTGCATTCAGCACGCTCACAGACTACAGAGACCATAGACATACAGTATGTCTATGACAGAGACTGTGAGAGGACGTTGCTATCGTTATGTTAGCTGCAAACACGGAGAGAGTGAACGGAGAAAAGCCGACCGTTTGACCGGATCACGTGTTCCCGACTGGGTCGTATGGATCACGGATCAACTGTGTGCTGACTAAAAGTTAAAAGGGGCGCGCCGCGCTCGCGTGTTGAAGTGTCTGTGTCAGAGAGAGGAGCAGGTAGCTGCAGCTACATTAAACGTGTTTTATACTCATACCAAAGTTTTGATGACGCAAAAAAAACAAAAAACTTAACGAAGCCTCGAGGCAGCGAAAATTCCTCAATGAATTTTTGTAATCGAATTATTCGAGTTATTCGAGGAATTGTTTCAGCTCTAGTAGATTCAACACGAGGGAGCCAGATAAAAGTAGGCGTAACTTGTCGGGACACACAGCTGAAACTTCAGGCTACATTAACATATTTCTAACAGCGACCGATCATTATTTCTTAGCTGCTGCTGTCATGACACACCGGAAGTCTGCTAGCATTAAAGGAAAGAGCAACCCTGGACGTCTCTTATAATCATCTCTGACATTCATCTTCACAATCCAAAGTTTCAGCCAAGAACAGATTTTTCTCTTCCCTACATTGTCAGTCCCTTCCACGTCATCTTTTTTCTCTCTAACACCAAAGAATGGTTACAGTCAGATATCTAATAACGTAGTTTGAGTGTGAAAGAGTTATGTTAAAATTAAATACTGATAAACGCTATCCAATTAGTCGATTTATCGTTTCAGTAACTGACTATGTAGAATATCAACATAGTCATTACTTGTAGGCCCATTGCACACCCCAATAAGTATGGACCACTGTCAGTGACCTGCTGTCCATATGTGGAAGGAGTTAAAGCATATCAGACTACATTAGCAGATGGCCTCAACAGAAGTCAAAAGGTCTACTTCGTTTGGCTGCATGTCGTTTGCCACTCACGGCTCTTGAATAACAGCTGACCTTTGACCTGGATAACATCAACCCCGAATGATGTGGAAGGTTTTCCAGGGGCCGAGTAGTTTTGGTTTCTGGGCGGAGGACGCACATTTTACAGGGAGTAAATGCAGCATCACGGTTACTCCTACGTCAAAGTGCTTGGAAGAACAGAATACTCACATGTCCGCAGCGTCCCCTATTAATGCAAACTATTAATCATTCATGTGTCGGGTGCGAGTAGATTTCGGCCTGCAGATTTCACTTGGGGGCATTCAGCTGAGTAAGAACGAGGGTTCATGCCTTGCCTAAAAGCAAAGGCATAAATAATAAATGTATCCAGTGACAAGACCATGATCACCACTCCTCTCCGATACACACTGGCCTTTTTACACTTTTGATACAACCACCTCCAACCTTCCTCAAGGGAGCTGCTCCCTGGAACGATGACACTGACGTAAAGTATTTAATGTTTCTGTTTAATTTTAAGGTTTCTACCCTTGTCTTATGAGGAACATGGGTATTAAAACTGGAAGTTTTATTCCATTCTTATAATTAGGTGGAGATATTCAAGATAGTTACAATATTGTGTTATGACCATTAGAATCAAGTGAGATCCAGGAATTATTATGCACGTTGTGTGATCAGAACTTTTTCATTATTTCATTTGACATAAATGCAGGGAGAGGTTTTTGTTAGACTGCTGTCAGGCTTATTTACATTTTCCTCAACAAAGATGTCAAGAGTCATAAGGAGATTGTTGTTTAGATATGTGGATCATTAGCTTGAAGAAAAGTCAATCTTGATCCTGAATTTAACATCATGCTTCGGTATATATGTATGTATGTATATGTGTGTGTGTATATATATATATATATATATATACATATATATACATATATACAGACACACACACACACACACACACACGTACATACATACATATATGTATTGTATTGATCACGTTGCATGACGTTTCACAACTAGTCAGTAGGTCAGGGGTGAGGCCATTAGCATTGCAGCTTAGCCGTTTACAGTAGCCCTATTCAGACCACCAGTTCAAGCTGGGATATCAACACCCCTGTGACTTTTTGCCTTCAACCTCGCATGAGCAGGGAAAACATTTTTCTCCACTTTACTTAACCCAACACACTCTGCAAAATATATTGAATATACTACTTCAACTGAAATAGTACAAAACAAACAGAATGCAACTAAATGAATCTTCCTTGAAGTAATTAACGTGTAGAAAAATGATATTTTCGAACACTGACAATCACGTGTCATGGGTGATTGGTATGTGGCTGCCTTGTTGAGTACCTCTGCAACATTTCAAGAAAAATAAGTGTCCGCGGTTTCTATGGAAACAGTAGACTTCATGGCCGGTATTTTTTTGCGAGATGGTTTTTTTTTTTAAGCTTACACATTAAACAGAAGCATTGCAATGTGTGCAACTCCAATGTTTTAAAGAGGAAAACAAAAACAAAAAGAAAAGTACCAGTTAAAAGTACCAGAGCAGCCACGGCACAAAATCTGGTGAGCATTTCTTACTCTTGGGCTGTCGTATTTGTAAATACACACAAAAAAGTGTTTTTAAAAAAAAAATATATATAAATAATGATTCATCCAACATTCATCAAAAGGTTGCAAACTTTTTTAAGTTCCCTTAGCATCGATTACAGGCAGTGAGGAATGAGTCATAAGCATGAGCACACAAACTGAGTCAGAAAGGGTAACCATGAGTCAGGCTCCTTTCAACAGGAAAAGGAAGAACCCTGCCAGCTCTTTCAGGCTGAAATTCCAGCTGGTTAGTACAAGCACGCCAAACCTTACCAGGAATTAGGAGACATTTTTACTACTGCCACACACAACCCCCTGCTTCCTCTGCAGTCCCCCCCCCCCTTCCCCCCACACCCCCTCTCTCATCAGGAGGTAGAGGTATTGCTCCCTGAAATCTGAATAACAATACTTTTCTTAACAAAACTCAGAAGAAATCTAAAGTTGATTTTCATGCCGGGTCAAGTAAAACTAAACCAAAACAAACTATCATATCAAGCTATCATTGAACAGTCACTTTCTCCTCAGCTTTTTTTGACCATGTATTTCAAATGTGATTCTGATACATATGAGAGACCAAAAACCGGGTGTTGAATGTCTGAAAACGTGGTGGAAGTGTATCTCAATGAGAACGTTACCTTTTCACAGAGACTGAATGTGCGATTTTTTCCAGAAGGGCGTCCAGTTTCTGAAAATCCAGCAAATCATTTGACTTGGCATGCATCTTGTAATCCATTTATGAACAGAAAGCAAAAGAAAAAAGAAAAAAGAAAAAGGGCGGAAAAAGATCTATATGAAAGTTTGTTTTCTCTTTCATCCAAAGCACAGGAGGGATATGTTATCCAGGCACCAGTATGTATCCTAAAATCCAACAGAACACAGTAAGTATCCTCAGTGTTGTCCAAGTGCAGTTTGAGAGTGGGCTGTAAGTAAAAAGTCCCAGCCTGAAAACAGTGGGTCAAGGCGGGGAGGAAAGGCTGAGGGAGCAGTCAGCCGGCGGGCTGTGTTAGCTGTGTGAACCGGTCCTCTCTCTACCCCATCCCCCTCTCAGCAGTACAACGGCCCAGTTGCCACAGGCCCTTCGCTCCATTGTATGTCCTCTCCAGGGCCTCCCAAACTTAAATGGACACCGGCGCAAAAAAAAGAAGAAGAGGTGAACGGGAAAGAGAAGAAGGTGAAAGAGGGGAGAGAGAGGCTCAGATAAGCGAAGAGGAACACTTTATTCCTCTAGCTCTCTCTCACCTTCTCTCCTCTCTCCAGCACAGACAGACCAGCATGCAGTTACTCAACAGTAAAAATGGCTCTGCTGCTTCCTCATTCAGGGGAGCTTCAGCCCACACACCCCTCCCTCCCTTTCTCCTACGCGCTTGCTCATTCCACCCCTCCTCTTTTCCCCCATCAATAGCTTGAGGTCCTTCTCTCTCTCTCTCCAGTCGTCTCACTCTCTACACCTTTATCACCCCACCCCCTTCCTGTCTTTTCCTCTGTCCATTTCATCATGCCCCACCCCCACTTCCTCAGAGAAGTCTTGCATGCCTTCCCCCCACCAATTTAAAGCCTCTCTTATCTGAGCTCCAGGCTCCCCTTATAAACCCCCAACATTCATATTAACGCTGGACAAATTCAATACAAACAAGGCTTCCCAATAGATTTACATTTCTAAAAAACTTGTTGAATAGAAAAGGCACGTACTAGCTTGGGTTATACTTTAATATTAGGTGTGTGTATAGCATATTAATTGTGATTTATTTTTTAACTTATTTTAGTTTGTGTAACTTGTGTGAACAAGTTTCATCTGCCTGAGTGTTCACGAGTTGTTCACTAGTTATTCACTTGTCTTCACTTCTCTGACACATGCTCTGTCGTTTCTTGTCTCTGCTCTTTTGACATTGTTCATGAGCAGAATACTGAAGACACTCAAAAATAAGGTGACCCTCACGTTCAAATCTTTCACTCGACATTCACATCACATCAGGTGACCTGCGTAGGAGGAGGCTTATTCATGATGCGCATCACAGCAAACGTCCTAAACGGCGACTCTGTGACAGCATCAGCAGATGAAGCTCTGACATGAGCGCTGCATCTCAATCAGTGCTCCACATATCAAAGGGAGAGCAAAGACTAAATATTCAAAGGGTGAAGCCTGAGTGACGTCACCCAGATGCATCTAGGGGTCTTTGGAGTCCCATCGATAGCAATCCTGGAGACGCTGTCTTAACCTAACGACTAAGATCAAGGACGTAACTGTCCTCTTCCTTTTAGCCTCAGTCATTGTACACATTATGTAACTTTGTCTTTCTACATTGTGCACTGTGGACCTGAGACACTCTCCATGTTCAAAGGTAGAAAAGATATTGCTGATTTTATACAGAATATTAAGGCAAGTTAAAGGCAATTTGACAATCTTAAGTCTATTGTACATATAAACAAACCCACAGGTCCTACAGTTATAAAATTAGACAACATTTCAAGCAATCAGACAGGTAAAATGCCTTCTTGTGAAAATACGTTATTCAGGTTACTGGTGAGTAAAATGCCCAATGTTTCTTTCCTAAAATAAAACAAGCAGCAGCTCCTCTTTGCTACTGCTAGACACAGTGTCCTCACCACGTTACTGTCCATATGCCATATGCACCATTCCCAAAGACAATAACGCAGCTGCCAGAGTGACAAAGCTCCAACCTACAGCAATTCAGAGGAGGCCAAACCAATGGCCATGTCACTCGAAGGATGGTGGTGGTGGGGAGGGGTCTTACCCAGACATAAAGAGGGAGGGAGGGCATGACAGCCAGAGGAATGGGGAATGTGAGGGAGAGGGTTTCATTGGGGGGGGGGTGTCAGAAGAAGAGGCAGAGATTGCAGAGATAAGACTCCGCAAGAAAGTCTGAGAACACCTCCATCAATCATCACAGCTCTGGAGCAGCTAAAATCAACAGAGACCCACAGTTGAAATGCAGGGAGCAGGTAAGTATTAGCCTACCTGACATTGTGTTTTCTATAATAGCTTTAAAATATGTGCGTGTTTATGTTTTGAAAACGGGGGCCAAACTGTATTAGTTTTGCCTAAACTGTATAAATATGGAGAAAACAACATGTTGCAAATCGGCAACTCGATGCAGCGGCAGACTGAAAACAGGACACTTGAGACCCAGAGGCCAGGACCCGGTGTAAATCAAGCTTTAAGCTCACATAGTTAAGCCTCATAGTGCTTCTATGATATGCACTTTACCATCATTTTTGTTTAAAGACTTCCCTCTTACTGCTCACAGACGACTTTCTGTCAGACTGTTTGTTATAACCCTTCGAGTACAGTGTCCCTTAAGATTTATATTTTCTAATTACTTCTTATTTTCTTAACAAGTATATTCAGTTAGATAAACTAAGACAGAGGTGCAAGTAACGCTAAATGGGTTGGGACTATAATAGCCTAAAACAACTCTTGTACTGTGTGGGAGTACTCGAGTGATGTCAACTAGGAGTACTGCTACCCATAATTCTTAGTGCTGAAACACCACCCCACATGGTTCCGGGTTCGGATATGCATATGCAAACATGGCTCTAATAAAAACTACCACTAAATCCCTTAGCAGAGTCTGACTGAAAAGAAGGCAGCCTTTAAGTAGTAGACCATCTCTACAAAAAAGAACACATTACACACTTTTAAATATTGTTTTGCTGATTTTACACAGAAACAAGTGTTGATATTTCGTTGCGAGTAGTTTTTTTTTCTTCCAAAAGCTGCTTCATCTTTTCTACCTTTACTCTCAACCGGTCTGCTGTCATGCAGGCAAAATGCAGATCAATGTTTCGTTTGGCGAGTACACATCAGAGGGATATCTGCCACACGGCAGTTGATGAATGACTGTACAATAACAGTCATGCATAAAAATACCCTGAATTGTAAACGCAGTTGGAGTAGCTGCAGCTACCTCTCTCCTGCTGTCTGCACGTCGGAGGGTCACAGGGGACACACACGCTAACGTACATTGATGCATGTGAACATACACACACAAGAATGTCACCCACTATGCGGCACGTGCAGCTGTTTACTTTTTAGTAAAAAGGAATACAGTCCTTGATCTATATGGACCAAGTCTTTATGGATGGGAACACACGTGATCATCACGTCTGCGTCATGTTATCCCACAGCCTGCTGTAGTCTTCTTAACGTATCCATACAAAGCGTGTTAAACAGCACGGCGTTATCCGAACACTGACGATGTAATGAACGCTAAACACGCTACCCTTTTCAAACACCACAGGAACATATATACACTCTCCTAATAAATCAACAATCTGGTCAAGTGTCCAACTTTGTCAAAGCAAAGTTAACGAAAGCTAAAAAAATAATAATAAAGAAATAAATAGAAAGAAATTTTAGATTAAAGCAAATGTAAGGATGGATTTGTCATTTGACTTTGTAATGTTGCACTGCAGGGTGGCATGGGCACTACAACCTTCTAAAAAATAAAAGGTGAGTTCATCTATTTATTTATTTTTTGTTGTGATTTCTAAATTTCATGTTTCCGATAAAATGATCCATGACTTAATTTAATCCCAGTTTCCGAGATAAGAGGACAAAAGAGCAACTTTGGGGTTGTTAAGAGTTTATTAGTGACACTGTACTCTCTTCCTTCTCAAAGCATGCACTACACATTATGCATGATTGCCTGTTCAAGGTGAACAGTCTCAGTTGGCATCATTTATCAGCACCCCACTTTAAACCTTTGTACTGCTGTTACCATGTCTCACACTATCTGCACACGAGGTGGATGAGACGGCATCACTGGCAGCATGCTGTTCAGAAGAACAGTACTTGGTTGCAAAGGAGCACAGGATGTTTCTTTCTGAATATCCAGGTATAAAGCAACATGTCTGGAGAAAGGCTAAGTAATGTTTAAACAGTGTATGGCAGCTGTTCAGTTGCGTCATTTTAGTTTTATACTTTTTTAAATGTTTACTTCAGTCTATTTTTGATTCTTCTAAATAAAACATTATTATAATTACATTTTTAATATTATATTATTTGTGCTGAAACCAGTTGTTTGTGCTTTGTCATTATCGTGAATGGCTGAAATTAGTAAGACATGTCATGGAGCAAAGTATCGCCTTGTGAAGTTATCACATACAACATTATGCCATAGACCAAGAGAGATGCAAACCTTTCGAAAGTGATCAAAGGACGCACACTCACACTCTCACTACATGCAAATGAGCAGGCAAGATGTTTGCTTGTTCATTTGTTCCTTGACCAAACTCTTCTTTTCATTCAAGGTCATTTACATCTAGGCCAAGGATGTTGTTACCATGGAAACTAAACCAGAGAGAACAAAACTAAAAGAAAAAAAAAAAGTACCGGTATGTAAAGGATTAGGAGCATAGATGAGTAAATACAATGAGCAAAAAACACATCCTTAGTCTTTAAAATGATGGGGAACACAATAATATCCAAAACTATGACAACTCAGCCCACATTTTAGTTAGACAGCTGTGAATACAGATATTATTGTGTGGTATATTAATAATCATTCAGCTCTGGTAACTCATCCAACTATCTGGAAGCACTTATATTTGCCAACATGGTTGATCCTATCCAACATTATGTGTAATGGTGTAATAAATAAGTCTATGAGATCATTATATTTACAGTTTGCCATGCATGCTGTTCACCTTACAACACATCACTTCAGTCAGTGGAAAAAACTGTTCCCAAAACAAATGACAACTAAATCACAGAACTGTCTCATGGCTATCATTCGTTTCCAGCATGTACAGTATGCGTGTAACACTGTCAACAAATTGCTTTAGGATGGTGGCATCTATTCACAGACCAGTTACATTAGACATAGTTTTTCACAGCTTCAGCCTTTGTGCGCCTGTATGCTAAAGACCAAGCAAGCATGTAACTGCAGGTAGAATAGTCCATCTGACATAGATAAATCTGTATGTTGTTTCACATTAGGCGCTGAGGAACTGTGCCACCTGAAAAAAGGCTCCACGCTTATACAT